>NC_090646.1:240485586-240817149 GCF_040937935.1 Hyperolius riggenbachi
CACAAAACTAATCTTGTCACATTTTTGTGAGAAATACTTGGTTTGCATAATGTAATGATCTGCTAGTGTGTGAGCACTAGCAGACAGACAAATATCAGACGTTCCCAGAACGGGAATGTCCACAGACAGTGTCAGTAGAAGGCAGCACTAAGACTGAGTACAGATAATGAGAATGGCAGGGGCGTCTCACCCACCAGGCAAGTATAGGCGCTGCTACCGTGACCATGTTTTTTTTTTTTTTAATATAATATTATCTCCCGACTCAGTCCCCGGTGCTCGGCACGCTACCATGTGCTCAGCAGTGCCTCCACCTCCACTTCTCCCCAGCCAATAGAGCAATCAATACTGCTCTTCTCTGCCAGGCTCCTTCTTTAAAGCCGTGCCCCTTCTTCTCAGTAGCCACACAGGTAAAGTGTTTACCTCGTGTTGCCCAGCCTTTAACTCCGCCCCACGCCAGTCAAACCAGGAGCCAGCGGCCAGCCAGCTTATGCCCCCGACAGTCTGACCCCCCACCTGTGTCACTGGCTGCACACAGACACTGGAGCGAGACAGCCAGGGGACAGAGGCAGTCTGAGAGAGAGAAGAATGTGATGTGTCCGTGTTGGAGCACTGCCCCCCCCGCACAAGACAGCAACACAGCCCGGGAGAAGGGAAGTTTCTGCTCCAGAGTAGTGATGGGAATTCCGGCTCTTTTCAGAGAATCGACTCTTCTGAATCGGCTCCCATTAAAGAGCCGACTCTTACGGCTCCGAATCGGCTCTTCATTAAATATCACTAAACACCACTCAGAATCGGAGTAAAAGCCCCGCCCCCGTGTCTATATGACAATTCCAGACTGCTTCTCTGACTGGGTCAATCCCTCCTGCTACTGCTCTGCTCCGCCCCATACACTCCTACAAGCTGCAAGGTTTTCTCGCCTGGAGTGACAAAATGACTAGAGGCACCCCTGGTGAATGGTCAGGCAATCAGGGTCGGTAACAGATCTGACAGATACGGTACAAAATCGGCAGGCAAGTACAACGTTAATAAACAGGCAGAGGTCGGCAACAATAAGATATGCAAAGGTACAGATTCGGCAGGCAAAAGCTAAGTGAGTGTTCAGGCAGAGGTCGGCAACAGATCAGATTGGCAAAGGTACAGAATCGATAGGCAAAGAGCAGTCAGAGGATCAAGCAGAAGTCAAACACAGTATATCAATCAGTTATAATAGTAACAATAATAGGCTAGCTGGTATGGAATCCCGGGGTCCTGCCGGTTCAAGCCACACATGGAACTGAAGCCTTCACTGCGAAGTGTTAGCTAGAGCTGTATAGCTCATGCTTTGCCTGAGATGTCTTTGACATGTCCTGAAAATGTCATCCTGAAAGCATCTGATGCCACTCTGATTATCTCCTGATTCTGCTCCGGAGACCTAAGGTGGCCACACACGATAAAATATAATGATCCAATTTTACGCCAATTTAATAAAAACAATCGGTTGTACAGAAAAAAAAGAAATTATTTTCATTTGTTTGAGAAATCTGATCGAATTTCCCATTTTGACAGTGGTGGATTTTTCTGGTCACTTTTTATGAAAATTGAATGGTGTAGGGAAGATTTCTAGGTTTATAGACCCAAGCAATTTTTTCTGAGTTTTCAATCATTTCCTTCATTATTGCAGAAAAATGAAACGTGTGTGGTTTATTGGTCAGATTTTTTTAAATGGTACAATCAATCAGACAGAAACATGTATTGTATTTCCTGAATTGTATGGTACGTGGCCACCATTATACTGTGAAACTGAGGACCTCGAACTATGGACACCAAAGCCTAAATTGTTAACCAGTGTATGTGGTGGCCTACAGGCTGCAGCAGTGCTGGCACAGTGGCACTCACAGCTCCTCACTGCTTTGAGCCGGATAGCCAATTATGGTGAAGTAGTGTGGTGAATTGATTTATACTGTGCTGTAGAGACCTGACCTTTTTGTATATAGGTTGTCATTTTTCAGGCACGAGTGAACATTGCTGAACAATGAAAGTCTACCTACCAATGATATTTAGGGAGGACACTGCCTAACATAATTATGTTATTTAGGAGGGCAGTAGAGATGAGAAGCATTGATTAAATCCTGGCTACCATTTTGGCTTACCAAGCCTAATCCCAAATTTCGATTCAACTTTAAGCTTTTCTGTTTGAAATGCATAGAAATCTATGGTGCGACAGATGAGCAGCACTAGCTGTAGACATCCATCAGGTGGCTCTTCACCCAGCATTATTGCATGATGTAGGTGTGGGGACATTAGCAGACCAAAAATGAAGCAATCCCGGAACGCAAGGGTAATTTCGGGAAAAAATGTTATCCCAAATAAATGGGGGAGCATGGGTCATGTACAGTTCGTATATCAAATGTGAAGAAATAATACCACACCCTGCTTCAATTCACCAAAATTACACTCATTAAACCATCATTTCAAAACATGATTACTGAATAAAATCTAAAAAACCATGAGATCACACGCCAAGATGTTAAACCTAGCACTAGAGATGGCCCGAATGGTTCGCCCAGCGGGTAGTCCATGCAGATACCAGCTACCCGCACCCGCGGCGTGTAGTGGACACATGGCGTGTTCAACCCGCCTCCTATACCTCGTCATTGGGCTAATTGACCCTCTACATCACGGTCAGCAGGCACATGGCAGCCAATCAGGCTGCACTCCCTCCTGGACCCCTGCCCCCCTATAAAAACGCTGCAGCGTCTGCCATGTTCTCACTCTGCTGATCTTGCTATAGTGAGAAGAAGGGAGAGACATTTGGAGATAGGGAAAGCGTTAGTTAGGCTGTTGTTAGCTTGCTCCTCGCTCAATCTCGTAGCTAAAAGCACTCCACAAAAAGCTCCTTTGAGAGCTAGTATTCTTCTGGTGTGTGTGTGTGTGTGTGTGTGTGTGTGTGTGTGTGTGTGTGTGTGTGTGTGTGTGTGTGTGTGTGTGTGTGTGTGTGTGTGTGTGTGTGACACAGACAGGCATAGAAATATAGCCCTGTCGCAGCTGGGCCTAGTTGCTGTAGTCTGCCAGCCAGGCCCAGCACACTCTGTATTACCATTGCATATCTTTTCACTGCATTTGTGATTTAACTTACTAAAGCATAGCTGTCTTTGTGGGTGACACTGCATACATAGAAAGACAGTTGTCAGCCAGTTTGTAGTCCCACACTGTATTACCATTGCATATCTTTTCACTGCATTTGTGATTTAAAATTACTAAAGCACAGCTTTCTTTGTGGGTGACATTGCATATACATAGAGACCACAGTAAGTTGCCAGCCAGGCTAGCTGGGATTTGTAGTCCCACTAGTGGTGCTCGGATACCCCTTTTTATTATTCGAGTTTGGTCGAATTCGAATAGTAAATTATTCGAGTTCGGTCGAATATTCGAGTCGAATATTTTTTACTATTCGATTCGACCTCGGACTTCGAGCTCACTATTCGAGTCGGTATTCGAGCTCATTATTCGAGCTGACTATTCGAATTGGCCTTAAATAGCTTCCAACACTTGTTTTGAGGGTGAATGATGCAAGAAACATCTTTTTTTCCAAGTAACAGCAAGTGATTATGTGGGGATGTTCCTTTAAAAAAAAAAGGTGGAAAGAGAAGTTGTGTCCAAAATTCTGTTCAGTACAGTGTATATACTTCTTCTTCTTCTTCATCTTCTATATCTTCTTCTTCTATATCTTCTTCTTCTTCTATATCTTCTTCTCCTTCTTCATCTTCTTCTTCTTCTATATCTTCTTCTTCTATATCTTCTTCTTCATCTTCTTCATCTTTATCTTCTTCATCTTCTTCTTCTTCATCTTCTTCTTCTTCATCATCTTCTTCATCTTCTTCTTCTTCATCTTCTTCTTCTTCATCTTCTTCATCTTCTTTTTCTTCATCTTCTTCATCTTCTTTTTCTATATCTTCTTATTATTATTATTTTTCTATTTCGTCTTTTTCTATATCTTCTTCTCCTTCTTCTTCTTCTTCTTCTCCTCCTTCTTCTCCTTTTTCTATATCTTCTTCTTCTTCTATATCGTCTTCTTCACTTATTTCTCTTTTATTTTTATTTTTTTTAAAGAAATGCAGCTATTTTTGAGCGTAATAAATAGCTGGTGGCGCACGCATGTTGGAAGCGCCATTGTATGTGCTCCCTGGCAGTGGAAACACACAGACAGCAGGAGGTAAATTCAGCAGCAGCAGGAGGAGGAGGAGGATTGTGTGGCAGCAGGCCAGGCAGTCAATGAGGCAGGCAGCGAGACATAATAGGCTGTGGTACCTAGCGGTGGTACCAGGCCGTAAATACACAGCATGAGGTTCCAGACAGCGGTCGTGCAGCCCACATCGTGTCCAATACACAACTGGGACAACACAGTTTTCAACCCGGGCACCTCAGAAAAAAATAAACTTTTTTTTTTAATGGTTTTTTTGTTTTGTTTTTATAGCAAATTACACAGATATAGCTATTGTTGGACGTAATAGCTGGTGGCAGAGTGGCAGCAGAAGGTAAAATCTGTGTACCCTTGGCAGTGGGAAACACAGACAGACAGCAGCAGGAGGAATGGAGGAGTAATGTGAGTAGCTATTGTTTGACGTAATAGCTGGTGGCAGAGTGGCAGCAGAAGGTAAATCTGTGTACCCTTGGCAGTGGGAAACACAGACAGACAGCAGCAGCAGCAGGAGGAATGGAGGAGTAGTGTGAGTGTGGCAGCAGGTAGGTAGGCAGCGTGACATAATAGCCCTGGTACCTAGCATTGATACCAGGGCTGTAAATAAACACAACAGGAGGTCCCAGACAGCGGTCGTGCAGCCCACATCGTGTCCAATACACAACTGGGACAACACAGTTTTCAACCCGGGCACCTCAGAAAAATTAAACCTTTTTTTTTTTTTTTTTAATGGTTTACTTTTTTTTTTTACAGCAAATTACACAGATATAGCTATTGTTGGACGTAATAGCTGGTGGCAGAGTGGCAGCAGAAGGTAAAATCTGTGTACCCTGGCAGTGGGAAACACAGACAGACAGCAGCAGCAGGAGGAATGGAGGAGTAATGTGAGTAGCTATTGTTTGACGTAATAGCTGGTGGCAGAGTGGCAGCAGAAGGTAAATCTGTGTACCCTTGGCAGTGGGAAACACAGACAGACAGCAGCAGCAGGAGGAATGGGGAGTAGTGTGAGTGTGGCAGCAGGTAGGTAGGCAGCGTGACATAATAGCCCTGGTACCTAGCATTGATACCAGGGCTGTAAATAAACACAACAGGAGGTCCCAGACAGCGGTCGTGAAGCCCACATCGTGTCCAATACACAACTGGGACAACACAGTTTTCAACCCGGGCACCTCAGAAAAATTAAACCTTTTTTTTTTTTAAAGGTAAATACAGGCAGCAGGGGCAGCTATTGTTTGACGTAATAGCTGGTGGCAGAGCGGCAGCAGAAGGTAAATCTGTGTACCCTGGCAGTGGGAAAGACAGACAGCAGAAGGGCAGTACACAGCAGCCCACTGTAGATGTAAAATGTGTGGCTGCAGGCGACGTAATAGTCAAAGTGAACCAGGCTGGCTTAGTGAGCAGGAGCCAGGAGGTGGTAAAGGGTGGTAAGGCACATTAACAATGGTTCTTCCGGCAGCCAGTTCATGTCCCCCTCTCGCCGACAACAGGGGCCAGGAACTCGCCTTCCACCCACGCCTGGTTCATCTTGAGAAACGTCAGTCTGTCCACAGACTTGTGAGACAGACGTGAGCGTTTCTCGGTGACCACGCCACCAGCTGCACTCGGACAGCACGCTGGAAGGGGGGCAGGACAGCACTTCCAGGGCGTACTGCGCCAGCTCGCTCCAGATCTCCAGGCGCTTGACCCAATACTCCATGGGATCAACAGGGGCATCGCTGTCAAGCCCGCTGTAGGACCCCATGTAGTCAGCCACCATGCGGGTCAGGCGCTGGCTGTGACCGGAGGAGGATGCTGCTGCATGCACCTCCTCTCTAGTCACTGCTGCCGGAGCCTCTACAGTCCTGTAGAGCTCGTTGCTGAGAGACAGCAGGTCTGTGGGGCGCTTGCTGCTGGATGCAGGCACCTGCTGCTGCCTCTGTGCTGGCTGGACAGTGGGGGTGGAAGGCTTCCTCCAAGCGCTCAACAAGGGCCTGCTGCAAGCTCCTTATTTGTTGCGCTGGCTCTCCTCCTGCAGGCGGCAGGAACTGGCTCAACTTCCCCTTGAGGCGCGGGTCCAACATCATGCTGATCCAGATGTCCTCCCTCTGCTTCATCTGGATCACCCTGGGGTCCTTGCGCAGGCACGTCAGCATGTGCGCTGCCATTGGGAAGAGGCGGGCCACGTGTGCTGGCACATCGATGGCAGTGCTGTCCTCATCCTCCTCCTCTGCCTCCTCAGCCTCATCCTCTCTCCACCCCCGCACTAACTCAGCTACGCTGTGCTGATCCCCCTCAGCAGCAAGGTCAGGGGCCTCCACCAAGTCCTCCTCCCCCTCAGAGGTGGACTGTGCAGCTGCATGCCGCTCCTGCTGGGCCAAGGCTGCCGCTCCCTGTTCCAGCAAAGCATCGAGGGCCCTGTTCAGCAGACAAACCAGGGGCACCCACTCGCAGACCATAGCATGGTCCCTGCTCACCATGTTAGTGGCCTGCAGAAAGGGAGCCAGCACTAAGCACACCTGCTGCATGTGCCTCCAGTCGTCATCGGGGATGATGGACGGGATGTTGCTGGTCTTGTCCCTTTTCTGAGCGGCGGAAACAGTGGCCAGGGCAAGGTACTGGTTGACAGCGTGCTTCTGTTCAACCAGACGCTCCAACATCGCCAGGGTGGAGTTTCAGCGAGTTGGAACGTCAAGGATCAGCCGATGGCGTGGCAGCTCCAGCTCCTTTTGCACGTCTTCCAGGCTCGCACAGGCTGCAGGCGAGCGCCGGAAGTGACGCACAACATTCCTTGCCATTTCCAGCAGTTCGCCCATCCCCTGGTAGGTGCGCAAGAACTTCTGCACCACCAGTTTCAGCACGTGGGCAAGACAGGGGATGTGGGTCAGGTTTCCCCTGTCAATTGCGGCAACCAGATTGGCCCCATTGTCGGCCACCACCTCTCCGACTCTGAGGCCTCTGGGGGCCAGCCAAATCCTCTCCTGCTCCTGGAGTTTGGCCAACACATGGGTTGCCGTCAGTTTGGTCTTCCCAAGGCTGACCAACTGCAGCAGCGCTTGGCAGTGGCGTGGCTTCACGCTGCTGCTGAGGCGGGGGGTTTGGCCAGGTGTGCCGGAGGATGGCAGAGGATCGGAGGAACCTGCTGCAGTTCCCCTAACCCTGTGGAGTGGCACCACCCACTGTGTTGCTGCTGCTGCTGTGCCCGCTGCTGCTCTCCCATCCTCACCCCCTTTCACCAAGCTGACCCAGTGGACAGTGAAGGACAGGTAGTGGCCTGTCCTGAAGCGGCTGCTCCAGCAGTCCATGGTGACGTGGACCCTTTCATCAACCGCGTGCTCCAGCCCTCGCTCCACATTGGCCATCACAAAGCGGTGCAGTGCAGAAATGGCCTTGCGGGCAAAGTAGTGTCTGCTGGGGAGCTGCCAGTCTGGGGCTGCACAAGCAAGCAGCGCACGCATGTCGCTCCCCTCCTGCACGAGCGTGTACGGCAGGAGTTGGGAGCACATGGCCTGTGCCAGCAAGCCGTTCAGCTGACGTACGCGACGGCTGCTGGGAGGCAGAGCCCTAACCACCCCCTGGAAGGACTCGCTCAAAAGGCTCTGGCGTGGCCTTTTGCCAGCACGGGAATCAGCGGACACAGCAGAGGAGGCCACTGAGGACTGGCTGCCAGAACAGGCCTCAGTGTCGGCGGCAGGAGTTGCAGAGGGGGGAGGAGCAGTGCGTTTCCGCACTCCTGCTGGTGCTGCTGGAGGAGCAGGAGGGCGGGTGGCTGCTGTTGCTGCTGCTGCTGCTGCTGCTGAAGGCTGTGCAGTGATGGGTGTGGTGCCACTGCCAGCACCAGATACCTTCAGCCTATGGAACTCCTCATGCTGGTGGAAATGTTTAGCAGCAAGGTGGTTGATGAGCGAGCTGGTGCTGAACTTTAAGGGGTCTGCACCTCTGCTCAACTTCCGCTGACAGTGGTTGCAAGTGGCGTACTTGCTGAAAACTGTGGGCATTGTAAAAAATCGCCAGATTGGTGACAAGAACAACCCCCTACGGCCTGGAGCCGCTGCTGCCTGTCTCCCTGTGGTGGTTGGGGGGGGGGGGGGGGGGGGGGCTTGGGTGCGGCTGGTGGTGGTACTGGCAGATGCTGCTGCTGCTGAGCCTGAGACACCAGCAGGCTGTGGGACCTGCCTACTGCTGCCAATGCTTGCAATGATGCGCCTCCTTGCAAGGCCCACAAGCGCATCCTCCTCCTCCTCCTCAGAGCTGCTGATAATGACATCCCCAGGTGCTGGTGGTGGCGGCACCCAGTCTTTGTCTGTCACCACGTCATCATCATCATCATCATCCTCCCCCTCCTGAAACATGTTCTGCTGGGATGATGACCCCCCAAACTCCTCTCCTGATGCATGGATGGGCTGCTTGACTGTCGCCATAGTCTTGCTGTCCAATCCCTCATCCCCCAAAGTGCCCATCAGCATCTCCTCCTCCAAATCGCCAACAACAGCAGACAATTGACTCATGATGCCTGGGGTCAAAAGACTGCTGAATGACAGATCGCCAAATGACGGTGAACTGGCCTCCTCCCCAGGCCCTGCTGGGTGGCTGCTGCGAACAGGGGTGGTGGTGGTGAGGGTGGAGGCCTCGGATGCAGAGCTGATTGCGGGCTGCTCATCCTCCGTCATCAGTTGCACCACAGTGGCTGCATCCTTTTCCTCAATGGGACGTTTCCGACCCTGCTGGAGGTAAATAGGAGCAGGTACTACACGCTGCTGCTGCTGTGTCTCTGCAGCGTGAGTTGCTCCTGCTGGGCGGCGCCCAAGGCGTCCACGGCCAGTGGCTATAGGAGGAATGTTAGCCAGTGACGCAGCTGCTGCTGCTGCGGAACTGTGCATGGTGGCGCGGCCGCGGCTTGCCACAATGCTGCTCCCTCTCCTCTTGATTCCCTTGCTGCCCTTCCCCTTGCCCAAACCGCGCTGGATACCACTTCCAGACATCTTAGATGTTTTGGGCGTAAACAAAAAAGTTTTTTAAAAGGGCGGGTGAAAAAGTGGGGTACTTTAATGGAGTGGGTTGGTGGGTGAGGTGACACTAATCACTAAGTGATTAGATCGCTAAGTGATTACTAGTACAGTACTAATACAAAATACAATAATTCAGTAATCAGCAAGTGTGAACAGTGAACAGTGAGTGTGTCCCCTAGTACACTAACTAGAAAATACAATAATCAGTAGTAATCAGATTAAGTAGAAGGAAATAGAGTGTGTGTACTGAGTGCACGCACACACACACGCAGGAGCTAGCCTATGAACAGTGACTGAGTGTCCCTAGTACAGTAAGTAGTAACAGTAAGTAGTACAACTAGAAATTACAATAAGTAATCAGAAGGAAATAGAGTGTGTGTACTACTGTACAGACAGTGCACGCACACACACACGCAGGAGCTAGCCTATGAACAGTGACTGAGTGTCCCTCCCTAGTAGTAAGTAAGTACAACTAGAAATTACAATAATCAGTAGTAATCAGAAGGAAATAGAGTGTGTGTACTGTACAGACAGTGCACGCACACACACACACGCAGGAGCTAGCCTATGAACAGTGACTGAGTGTCCCTAGTAGTAAGTAAGTACAACTAGAAATTACAATAATCAGTAGTAATCAGAAGGAAATAGAGTGTGTGTACTGTACAGACAGTGCACGCACACACACACGCAGGAGCTAGCCTATGAACAGTGACTGAGTGTCCCTAGTAGTAAGTAGTAAGTAAGTACAACTAGAAATTACAATAATCAGTAGTAATCAGAAGGAAATAGAGTGTGTGTACTGCACACGCACACACGCAGGAGCTATGAACAAACAGTGACAGTGAGTGTCCTAGTACAGTTACAGACTACAGTATAACTACAAAATACAATCACTCAGTAGTAAAGGACAGCAGAAACACTGGTATAATAAACTAACAGAGGACAGGAGGACAGCTGCCCACACAGGCAAGGCCCTGAGGCCTAAAGCTGTGTAAGCTTGCCTGCAGCAGCTGCCTGTCTCTATGTAACACACAAGCTACTAACTAAAATACAATGTCTATCTAACTAACAACAATATAGGTGTGTATAGGAGGTGTATGTGAGCAAAAACGCTAGGTAATTGACCACAATAGAGCACTTGCTAAGCCAAAGCACAAAGGAGCAGATCTCTCTCTGTACAAAGTCAGGCAAGGACGGAAAAACGAAACATGGCGGCCGCTATTTATAGGGTAGGGGCTGGCCAGGGTCCCCCTCTGTGATTGGCTGCCGTCAGAGGGCCTGGGAGCCCTCTGATTGGCTCTAAGGACATCAATCTGGGCTATGACGCTATTCGAGCTCGGTATTCGAGCTCGAATAGCGCTGTTTGCTCGAATAGTGAGTGGGCTATTCGAGTTCACTCGAATAGCCCATTCGAATAGCTGCAGCTATTCGAGCTCGGTATTCGAGCTCGCATAGCTGAAAAAAGAGCTCGAATATTCGAGCTACTCGAATATTCGAGCTCTGCTTAGCACCCCTGAGTCCCACCACTTACAGCACACTCTTATTATACCAGTGCATACCTTTCCTCTGTACCTGTGTGACCGCACACTGTATTATACCAGTGCATACCTTTCTACTGTATCTGTGAGTGAACATACTATACCATAGCTCCCTTTGTGGGTGACACTGCATACAGCCCAAAGAGAGACGGGCAGTTAGCTAGGCTGTTCTTTATTGCTGAAACCACCCCAAAACAAAAACCCTTTTGAGGGGTGTGTGTGTGTGTGTCAGACACTGCATACAGGGCAGGCCACAGTTAGTGATGAGCAGAAATTACGCCCATGCGTAATTGCGCATCAGAATACGCAATTACGCATCATAATCGTAACGTAAAATTTCCAAGGAATAGCGCAATCAATTTTGTAGATAATTGTTTCTCATTCGTAATTACACATGAATTTACGCGTAATTTCATGCTGACTTTGGAGGTGAATACCAAAGCCCCCATACATACCATTGCAACCAAAATGACTACACATGTTAGAAGAATAGTAGGTACAAGTCACAAAAATATTTGTTCAAAAAGATCTTGTAGTTTTTGAGAAAATCAATTTTAAAAATGCAAAGAAAAATGTTTTTTAAACCCAGAAAAATTACAGTAAAAGTTTTCTTTGCATTTTTAAAATCAATTTTCTCAAAAACTACAAGGTGTTTTTGAAAAAAAAAATTTGTGGGGACTTGTACTCACTATTCTCCGTAACGTATAATTTTGGTAGCAATAGCATGTATGGAGGCTTTGCTATTGTACTGCCAAATTCGGCATGAAATTAAATACATTTATGCGTAATAAATTCATGCGTAATTACGAATGAATATACAAAGTCAATTTAATTACAAATCTGTAATTGCCTGTATACGTAATTAGGAAAATGTACGCATAATTTCGCTTAAAGCATTTTTTTTTTACTAGACAAGCATTGGAAGGGTTAAACACAGAGGTTTTACGTTCCGTGGAGAGATATGCAGAAGTTCAGATTGTTACATTCTATTTAGTTAGATGTATCTATTGATAAATGTTACACACTCTTTAGCTGTCCTCAAAGCTCCTTCTCAGTCAGAGAGAGTGAGTCACATTCAACACTTAGATACATTTATGTAAACAAAATGTATCTATTTCAGCTTCGGATGCGTCTGCAGAAATCTCCAGGAACTTTAAAGCCCTGTGTAACCCTTCCAATGCTGGTCTAGTAAAAAAAAAATGCTGGTTGCATATAATATACTGTAAATAATGTTTTAGAGCAAAGTTGAAAAGCAGGGTTATATTCCGCTTTAATCGTAATTAGCAGATTACTATCATCACTAGCCACAGTCATTGCTGGGCCTTGTAGTTCTACTATTGTCTACTATCTATTACAAGCCAGCACACTATCTATTATCATAAGCTGTGCTTAGCTTCCAACTGTATCTGTTATTGATATCTGTGTGGGTTACACACTGCATACAAGCCACAGTCAGTTGCTGGCCCTTATAGTTCTACTATACTCTTCTAACTGTATCTGTTATTGATATCTGTGTGGGTTACACACTGCATACAAGCCACAGTCAGTTGCTGGCCCTTATAGTTCTACTATACTCTTCTAACTATTGCAAGCAAGCCAGCACACTGTCTATCATAAGCAGTGCTTAGCTTGCAACTGTATTTTGTGACTGAAAGTACTATATAGGGTGTGTGTGTGTGTGTGTGTGTGTGTGTGTGTGTGTGTGTGTGTGTGTGTGTGTGTGTGTGTGTGTGTGTGTGTGTGTGTGTGTGTGTGTGTGTGTGTGTGTGTGTGTGTGTGTGTGTGTGTGTGTGTGTGTGTGTGTGTGTGTGTGTGTGTTAAAGTACAAAGTCATTCAAAGGGAAAGCAGTTGTGTGGCACATCCCACTTGCAAGATAATAGCCCTCCACGCATATACACAGGCAACTCTCTATGAGGACCCCTTTATGCAGTTCTTCCACCTGTCGCAAGACGTGTGCTCCGCAAATGTATCTGAAGAAAGAGTTCAATCACATCTATACAAAGAGGCAAAGAGGCGTGCACCTTCCGTCTCAGGTTTATTTCCACATTAGTGACATTCCGTAATCTGTGCCAAACCTTTAACATTGCATATTGCATAGGTATTGTTGTGCATACAAAATCTTACGTGTCCTTGGACTAGGGGGTCCTCATAGTGAAAATGGAGGTGGGTGGTGGGTACTATAGTGGTCTGCAGCGTGACCAAGCGTCAGGAGACGCGAAACGGCCGTCGCTTTGCCACCTCGTACCCACCACCCACCTCCATTTTCACTATGAGGACCCCCTAGTCCAAGGACATGTAAGATTTTGTATGCACAACAATACCTATGCAATATGCAATGTTAAAGGTTTGGCACAGATTACGGAATGTCACTAATGTGGAAATAAACCTGAGACGGAAGGTGCACGCCTCTTTGCCTCTTTGTATAGATGTGTTAAAGTACAAAGCCCAGTGATACACACACACACACACAGCTGTTGTCTATTTGACACTGATTGTGTGCCGCTTTGTGATTACACACACTGTCTACTACTACTGAATATTGTTAGTAGTATTGCATACCCCCAATATGGGAAAAATAACAGGCAGAGGCAGGCCACCCAGCAGGTATTTTCAAGGTTGTGCTGGCATGATTTTGTGCGGCCCTCGACCAAAGTACAGTGTTCAGAAGGCACGTACCCACCAACCCCCAAAATTCTGAGGAAGTGGTTGAGTGGCTTAAACAGCGCACCACATCTTCTACAGCTTCTGCTCAGAACCTCTGTGATGCATCGTCCTTCTGCTCAGCTTCTGGTTTCACACAAAACATTAACACAACTACCACTAGCAACCCAGCTGCTCGACTTGATGTGCCAAAGAAGTTATTCACACATGATTAATTTAGTGATATACTTGGGGTCATCCAGCCAACATACTCTTCAAGGCCTGCTGTTGCCACCACCCGAATGCCGACATTCCAAAGCTCACAAGTGTGGCATTTTTGTTTGTTTGTGTGCCTCTGATACCAGCAATGCCATCTGCAATCTCTGCCAAAAGAAACTGAGTCATGGGAAGCCCAACTACCAATTAGGAACAACTGCTTTGCGAAGGCACCTGATCGCAAAACACAAACACCAATGGTATGCACACAATAATAAAAGCAGCACACAGATATAAAAAACTGTTCGTAGCAAGGTTATTTTGAGGGTGATGGGCAAAAAACGATGCCTGTTGTTGCCAACACTTATTATAACACCTGTATTTTTCTTTTTCATAGCCTACACTCTCGCCAACGTGCGCAAGAGCACGACCATCACTACACAAACATTGCCGCCAAGTGGACTGACATTTTATGTCCTGGGAGAGTCAACTAATGACAACCCTTTGTGGCTGTTTGTGGCGGTGGCTTAAAACGTGAGTTTGGTCTGTCAGTGTGACTTACACTGCCTGCTGATCCATGTATACACACGCAAGATGTTTTCAAGCACTTTATGCCTCCAATTTAGGAATGCAATGTGATTTCTGCCCTTTAGGGATTATAGCCCTGCTCTGCGTCAAATCCGTAATTTTCCCTGGGACTTTTGGCGTGTATCCCACACTTCGCCATGCCCCCCTCCAGATGTTAGACCCCTTGAAACATCTTTTCCATCACTTGTATAGCCAGAAACAGTGTTTGTAGTTTTTGCCCATTGAAGTCTATTGCGGTTCACGAGCTCGCCGGTCCGTGGACTTTTACAGAAGTTGGCGTCCGCGGTCTGCGGACCCAAAATGGGAGGTTCAAACCATCTCTACCCAGCACAGCTGGCTATGCTAACACCCCTCATATGGCCTACATCCAGACAAATCACACCTGAGATCCCATACATACTGCACATTAGAGTCCTGGGAAATGCCTATCTCTGGCTGCCAACCAGGTGACTAACCGTATTGCATTTTATACTAGTCGCATTGAATCTGTTGCTTATACATAAGAGATTTTGTATTAGCAATTCAGAGCATGTGTCCACACTAAACAAGTGAATCTGCAGAATGAGTTTCCTAGTGACTGCTGCACCTTTATATGGCGCAAAGCTCTGCAATGCTGCAATGGTTAAAAGCTCTATAATTCTGGGAGGTAAGCTGTCCTTTCAAGTTGCGGTTTCAGTATTTTTTCACCCTTCTTTTATCACCACTTGATCC
This sequence comes from Hyperolius riggenbachi, assembly GCF_040937935.1. NCBI lineage: Eukaryota > Metazoa > Chordata > Amphibia > Anura > Hyperoliidae > Hyperolius > Hyperolius riggenbachi. The sequence goes on from NC_090646.1 coordinate 240,500,443, forward strand.
ATTTACCTTATCTTCTTCCAGGTTCTTTCTTGCTGCGATAAATAAACTTTATTGCAGCAAGAAAGCATATTGACCGCCAAGAACTTGTAAAGGTACAGCAAACACTGACATAAAATGTTTTTTTTCTACAATTTAAAACAAATCTAAACCTTCATTAAAAACTGAAACATGCAACATAATATTTCACTGACACAAAGCTGTTTCTTAATCTAATGTAATTAAAAATGATTTTTGCACTTCAGCTGTATAGGGTAGATAAACTGGGAAACTAGGGCCAGTTTATTAAAAAACTGGGTACAAAACTGGGATTCTGGATAGGAAAAAGGCTGAGGCCCTAAGGGCGAAAAAACGGTATCATTGTAACTAGTAGAATGTCTAGCTGCAAAACAGAGATCTGCATCTGCAAGCAACAAATACATTATGTCAAAGTTCAAGACTAGTGTTGGGCGAACAGTGTTCGCCACTGTTCGGGTTCTGCAGAACATCACCCTGTTCGGGTGATGTTCGAGTTCGGCCGAACACCTGATGGTGTTCGGCCAAACTGTTCGGCCATATGGCCGAACTAAGAGCGCATGGCCGAACGTTCCCCGAACATTCGGCTAGCGCTGTGATTGGCCGAACGGGTCACGTGGTTCGGACCCGAACGCGCTCTGATTGGCCGAACGGGTCACGTGGTTCGGGTAAATAAATACCCGATCCACGTCATTTCTCCGCCATTTGTCTGTGGGTTTAGCTTTGGGTAGGCAGGCAGGGTAGTTCTCTCTCCAGCCAGGCTAGCCAGGGTCCCCCCAGTCATTGTGTCGCTGCTGGGAACAGTAGTACACCGCTCACCCACACTATATAGCATTGTGTTTACTGCCACTCTGTGTCTCTGCTGGGAACAGTAGTACACCGCTCACCCTGTATAGCATTGTGCTCTGTGTCTCTGCTAGGAATAGTAGTACACCGCTCACCCACCCACCACTGTATAGCATTGTGCTCTGTGTCGCTGCTGGGAATAGTAGTACACCGCTCACCCACCACTGTATAGCATTGTGTTTACTGCCACTCTGTGTCTCTGCTGGGAACAGTAGTACACCGCTCACCCACCACTGTATAGCATTGTGCTCTGTGTCGCTGCTGGGAACAGTAGTACACCGCTCACCCACCCACCACTGTATAGCATTGTGCTCTGTGTCGCTGCTGGGAATAGTAGTACACCGCTCACCCACCACTGTATAGCATTGTGTTTACTGCCACTCTGTGTCTCTGCTGGGAACAGTAGTACACCGCTCACCCTGTATAGCATTGTGCTCTGTGTCGCTGCTAGGAATAGTAGTACACCGCTCACCCACCCACCACTGTATAGCATTGTGCTCTGTGTCGCTGCTGGGAATAGTAGTACACCGCTCACCCACCACTGTATAGCATTGTGTTTACTGCCACTCTGTGTCTCTGCTGGGAACAGTAGTACACCGCTCACCCACCACTGTATAGCATTGTGCTCTGTGTCGCTGCTGGGAACAGTAGTACACCGCTCACCCACCCACCACTGTATAGCATTGTGCTCTGTGTCGCTGCTGGGAATAGTAGTTCACCGCTCACCCACCACTGTATAGCATTGTGCTCTGTGTCGCTGCTGGGAACAGTAGTACACCGCTCACCCACCACTGTATAGCATTGTGCTCTGTGTCGCTGCTGGGAACAGTAGTACACCGCTCACCCACCACTGTATAGCATTGTGCTCTGTGTCGCTGCTGGGAACAGTAGTACACCGCTCACCCACCCACCACTGTATAGCATTGTGCTCTGTGTTGCTGCTGGGAATAGTAGTACACCGCTCACCCACCACTGTATAGCATTGTGCTCTGTGTTGCTGCTGGGAATAGTAGTACACCGCTCACCCACCACTGTATAGCATTGTGCTCTGTGTCGCTGCTGGGAATAGTAGTACACCGCTCACCCACCACTGTATAGCATTGTGCTCTGTGTCGCTGCTGGGAACAGTAGTACACCGCTCACCCACCCACCACTGTATAGCATTGTTCTCTGTGTCGCTGCTGGGAACAGTAGTACACCGCTCACCCCCCACTGTATAGCATTGTGCTCTGTGTCGCTGCTGGTAATAGTAGTACACCGCTCACCCGCCACTGTATAGCATTTCTGTACTGCCACTGTACTGCTGCCAGTCAGCGTGTACTTTAAAGATAAGTGAAATGAAGAAGAAATCCTGTGAAAGAGGGAGGGGCAAGGGAAGAGGTGTTTCCCCTGACGGTTCACGTACAGGCCACAGTGGAGCACCGAAGAAAACCCACTCAATACCGCCCATGTAGTCCAGGAAATCAACCCTCACAAATCCAAAAGAACAGGACCAGATAATTAATTGGATGACCTCTCAAGCGTCCAGCAGTGGGTTAAGCAGCACCAGCACATCACGCACGAGGTCCGAGTCCTCAGCCAGTTACAAGGAGCCAGTGGGCACAAAGCTGACACAACCGGCAGCGACACCACGCACACAACTGCCAAATAACCAGTCCAAAGAATTTCCTCAGGACACAATGGGGTATTCGCAGGAGCTATTCCCAGCCCAACAAACTTCCACCTTTCAAAGGTCAATGGAACAGCCAGAAATGTTGTGCCCGGATTCACAACCATTTACTGTGGGAAATGCACCGCGCACTGAAATGCAAGGCGAGTCCGAGGACTGTGAAACCCAAATCCCAGAGCAAGTTGGGCAGGAGGGGTTTCAATTGCAGGAGGTCGGCCGAGAAGATCTGGAAGACGACGTTGGAGTGAGCTGCGCAGAGGTTGTTCTGGGGAGCTCTACTCCACGGCGGCGGCCCACAATCACATATGACGAGTTTGAGGAGATGGAAGAGGAGGAGGGTATGGACAATGTTGACAGAGACCCAGATTTTGTATGTGAAGGAGAACATCGCCGTCGTAGCAGCACAGATGAGTCTGTTGAAGAACCCACTGCTGCACGAGTTCACCTTGTACCACAAGGTAGGCGGAACGAAATTTCAGGCACCACAAGCGTGGAAGTTCAAGTGAGACGCAAAAGAGGCGCAAACAGAAATCGCCAGCAAGGCAGGTGCTCCAAAGTCTGGCCTTTCTTTGAAGACTCCAGTGAGGATGGTACCATGGTGATTTGCAAGGTGTGCAAGACCCGCCTGAGCAGGGGGAAACATATTAACAACCTCTCCACCACCAGCATGACCCGCCACATGGTATCCAAACATCCCACTCTGTGGGCGCCAGGACAGGGTACCAGCAACACTGCCTCCCTTGGGGTCACCAGACTCACCACCAGACCCTCCTCAGCAGCAGCAGTAGCCCAGCCATTGCGTGGTTCACAACAACATTCACAAACATCAGACGACGCTGACACTGTCACTTTCCGGAATAGTGCTTTTGAGGTCTCCCAGTCTTCATCAAACACAACAACCAACAGCCGTTCAGTGTGCAGCCCTACGGTTCAGTTGTCTGTCTCGGAGATGCTTGAGCGCAAGAGGAATGAATAGGCAGCAAGTTTGTGCAGCCGGCGACTCATTCCTCCCTCCCCCCGCCAGGTCTGAGCAACTAACACTTCCTAAACTGTCCGCTTTCGGACGTGCGAGTACTTTGTGTCCTGAGGGAGAAACTCTCGACCCGACCGGCTATTCATCTTCCCATACGCATACACACACTCTTTCCGCCCAGCACTGCTACACCGCTCGCTAGTTGGCTGCAGGCCGGGCATCCCCTCACATGATTGGCCAAGTGGTGCTGCTAGGGCTGATGGGATCAGAGAGGAGAACTGCCTGCCGACGGACCGAGTGAGGCTCACACAGAGCGCGCAGTGTGCACATACTTGCTGTATACCATGTGAACAGAGGCAGGCAGAGCTGAGACAAGCTCTTTGATAAGTTAAAAGTATTTATAAGACCTACAATCAGTTAAGTACTTACTGCAGGGGGCTTCTCGCTGGTGGTCTGACCTGATGAAATCCTGCTACTTCACTCACCATGCTTTCTCTCACACACACAATGCTTGACACATACACCATCACACGAACACATGTACACCTACACACACACCTGCTGGGTCTAGCAAGGTCTGAGCCCATCAGCCTCCAGCACCTAGCCACCCCTCCCCTTGGTGCTTTACTATCTCCAAATAGAGACATATTGATGACCTTTTGTGCAAGGGGCCGTGGGTACATGCCAGAGGCCAGTGGGTACAGACCTTGTGAGACCCAGTAGGTAGTAAAAACATTATTGAAAAGAAGAAAATCACCCACACCCTGCAAAATCATCTTTTAAAAGCGATTTAAAAGCAATTTTGCATCGCTCCTATACTTCGCATTGGAGCAAAGTTGCTCCTAGAATGCTGCAGGACCTGCAGTTTGTACGAGACCTGCTCTGCCTATGATGTGAGGTAGGATGCGGTTAATCCGGTTATTCATGGGGGTTCTTGGAGGGGGGGAAGGGGGCGCAATTGCAGTGTTTGCCATGAGCGCTATTTTACCTAGATACGCCAAATGATACCTTCCTGCTTTCAAGGGTGCCTAAAAATGCACCCAACTTTTCAGTTTCCTTTATAGTATATCCCAACTTTTACTTATTGAGTCGCATCTATGATCAGGGCCGGCCTTTGACCTGAGCGACCGGTGCGATCGCTCAGGGCGCCGGCTTCCAGGGGGCGCTCCTGTCCCCTGGCCGAATGTTTTCATTTGGATGCTCCCGCTCTGCCCCCTGGTGCCGCTGCTGGGGGTGATGGGGGCAAACATGTCAGTGCGCCGTGATGGAGGGGGGAGCCTCAGCGCGGGGAGGGCAGCCCGACCTCTCCCTCCCTTCCTCTCCGGGCTGCCCTCTGTGCTCCCCCCTCCGATTCAGACTGCAGCAGAGATAACTCACCTCCCTGGTTCCGATCGCCGGCGCCTCTCACATGCAGTTGCCGCTGGTCTACTCTCTTCTACATAGTTACTGATGCACACTAAACTTCCTGCTTAACAGTCTGAGGGGGGAGCACGGAGGGCAGCCCTGGGAGAGAAAGGGAGGGAGAGGTCGGGCTGCCCTCCTCGCGCTGCGGCTCCCCCCTCCACTATGAGGGGGGGCGGGCACCTACCTACCTACCTTATACTGGGGGCACCTACCTATCTAACCTATACTGGGGGGCAGCTACCTATCTAACCTATACTGGGGGGCAGCTACCTATCTAACCTATACTGGGGGGCAGCTACCTATCTAACCTATCCTGGGGGGCACCTACCTAATCTAACCTATACTGGGGGGCAGCTACCTATCTAACCTATCCTGGGGGGCACCTACCTAATTAACCTATACTGGGGGGCAGCTACCTATCTAACCTATACTGGGGGGACTGCTACCTATCTAACCTATCCTGGGGGGCACCTACCTAATCTAACCTATACTAGGGGGCAGCTACCTATCTAACCTATACTGGGGGCACCTACCTATCTAACCTATACTGGGGGCAGCTGCCTAACTAATCTATACTGGGGGCAGCTACCTAACTAATCTATACTGGGAGCATCTACCTATCTAATCTATACTGGGGCAGCTACCTATGTAACCTATCTAACCTATATTGCAGGTACCTACCTATCTAACATGTACTGGGGGCACCTACCTATCTACCTACACACTACTAAGCCCCCCCCCCCCATTAGTGTATGTGTGTGCTGCGCTCACACGTGAAGAGGATGAATGGGGGGGGGGGGGCACCAAAGTCTGGTTACGCTCAGGGCGCTGTGAAACCTAAGGCCGGCCCTGTCTATGATTATTGTGTGGTCCACTCACTGCTGAAGGGGAAGGCACTCTTACTGTTGGTGAGGCCCAGGTACTTTTTGGGGAATAATTAGACAGGGGCGCCCGTAGGCAAAAGCAGTCAAACCCCTTGCCTGGAGCGCCGTTCACTGTCAGGGCGCGGTGGCCGCTGGATCTTGTAGTGCGCCTGACACACACTCACTGATAGTATGCTGGAATCCATTAGTATTAAAATGCTGTCATAGCAGCGCCTTCTCCCCCCACCAATAGATACAGAGCAAATTTGCTCTGCCCCTCCTACCCCTTCCCTCTGGGCCAATCGAAAACTATCCAATGTTGCTCCGCCCTCCCAACACCCGGAAGTTCGGGGTAGTAGGTGCTGAGCAAGGCTATGACCTGCTTTTGCTGCCTGGCTTGCCCGCTTATTGAAATGGCAAGCAGGAGAAGAATGGGCTTAGGGCATGATTCGCAGTGCAGCCCTGGTCAACTCCCCCTGCCTGAGTCACCAAGAGTGTGTGGAAAGTGTGAGTTCGGAGGATCCAGCACTCGTAGACCTTGAAAAGTGCTGCCTGAAGATCAGCCGTCCAGTCTGCCCTGGAGAGGAGAAATCAGGTGCAAATAGATAGTTAGATACAGGCTGCAGGAAAGGCAATGAGGAGACAGAAGCAGCAGCTGTATGTAGCAGACACACGTGTAGTACTGAAGCGTTTATGCTGTCCAGTCTGAGGCTCGTCTCACCTCTGATGTCCCCCCTCCCTACCCCCCTGTCGCCACCTACACATTCCAGCTCTTCCTGTCACAGACAGCAGCACATGCAGACTCTACTGATGACACGGCTCTGCCTCCTCACTCCCTAGCTATCCAGTCTGCATAGACGTTTGGGCAGTGGGCACATTAGTATGTATCTCACTATGTACAATTGCTGCTACTGAGGCATAGCTCCCAGCTGTCCCTCTTTTGGAGGGACAGTGCCTCTTTGGGAGCCCTGTTTCTCTGTCCCTCTTTCCTCCTCATGTGTCCCTCTTTCAGGACTTTGTCCCTTTTTCTATGTAAATATGTATATTTCTCTACTAAAAATGTGTTTGATTGACTCTAAATTGTATTCCCATCCTTTAAATTGCTATACTACTAATTTTAAAATGTTAATATGGGGCGTGGCCGGCCGGCAATGTGAGTGCGCGTGTCTCACAAAGCTCCCGTTCCAATCCTGAATAAAGTGACCCTGATACCCGGATCCTTGCCTGCCATCAACGCTCTAAGGACACCGGAGGAGAGCTGACACCCTAGCGCACACAGGAGCAGTGTCCAGTCCATAAATTTGCAGCCATGCCGAAGGGGGAGAACAAAGAAGAGAGAGGCCTGGGGGAAGCGCCGCGGAGACAAGATGGCGCCGACTCGAGACTTACGCGCTCTCGTAAGACGGGCCCCCAGTCTGAGGAGGTAGCAGCCCGGCTCGATAAATTTGCCCACAAAGACTCAAAGTCAGCCCGGGGAAAGGAGGTCTCGGAAACAGAGCAGCACAAGTCGGATTGGGGTGTAACGGAGGGAGAGCAGGAGGAGCTGGAGGATCCTAATGCCATTACCGCAGATGGAGAGTGGGAAACAGCCGTTGCAGCTGTAGTACCTGCTGCGGGTGAAGATCCTATGCAAATCAACGATCCTGACCCTAAAGGAGGACAAAAAGAGCCCTCTCTAGGTGAGATTCTTGCCGCTATTCACACATTGTTTCTCTATCACAGGTGGCATAAAAGAAGAGCTGATGCTTTTAAGACAGGCTGTCTCTAAAATCAGGGAAAGAACCACTGATTTAGAAAAGCGTGTAAGTGATATTGAGGATACTGTGGGACCAGTGGCCAGAGATCTAAAGCGAGTGATTAAACACTCCATTGCTAATACTGACAAAACGGATGACATTGAGAATAGATTGCGCAGGAATAATGTACGTATTGTAGGTTTGCCTGAGAAGATAGAGAAAACGGATCCTACGGCTTCTGTAGAAAAGTGGCTACTTGAAGTATTCGGCGCTGATTCATTTTCCAAGTTATATGCCATTGAAAGGGTGCACCGTGTTCCAGCTAAATCCCCTAAGCCGGGGGCACCACCCAGACCGATTTTGGCGAAAGTTCTTCATTATCAGGATAGAGAGGTGATCCTAAGGCAAGCAAGGCTTAAAGGAAATATTCAATTTGAAGATCATAAAATATCGTTCTATCCTGATTTTTCGGCGGAAGTCCAAAAGCAAAGGGCCAAGTTTTATGATGTGAAAAAACGCCTACAGAAATTAAATCTTCAATACGCCATGCTTTACCCGTACAAACTAAAAGTCATTGCGCAGAACGAAACTCACATTTTCTTCACGCCAAAAGAAACAACGGAATGGCTGGACGACAATGAACAGCACCCTTCCCGGAAGATGCAAGCTGACAATGAGTAGTTGATCTTAGTTCATTCTGTTGTTTTTGACTCGGGCCACTTATTCCAAGCTAAGTTAAGGATGTGTAGTTTGGAGGCCCCCCCTCTTTGGCATCTGACTATTGGGCTGCTCTCCATTTATCTTCTAAGAGAGCTCCTCCTTACGGAGATCTGCTCATTACTTATATTTTTACCGTATTTTGCATTCACAGGGTCACTTTAATTTGATTCTGTAAACAGTATATTTTTGATATTAGGTGGGGAGCTGAGGCAAGGTTTAGCTTCGGCCCTCGCGAAACAAGTTGCTTATTGACTGTAAACAAACTGCAGATCGTTTCTGAAAAGATCGTTAACCTTTATACTAGTTTGTAAGGACAGAATGAGGTCCCAATTTTTTATATTGGGTTTTGATTATAAGAATCTCTTTATTGTTTTTATGTTAAAGTGCAGCAGGAATTACTTGGTTAAAAAGCAGCGTGATCATGCCATGTTTCCATTTATAGTGCATTAGACAAACTCATGGCGGACTTTTCGACGATAAGCTGGAATGTGAGAGGCTTAGCGGACCCTATTAAACGTAAAGCTATACTAACCTCTCTACAGAAATTAGGCCCGGCTGTTATTTGTCTCCAAGAGACACACCTAACCCGTAACAATCTGAGCTGTCTATCCAAAAGGTGGCTCTCTAACACTTTTCACTCTACTCATACATCTTACTCCAGAGGAGTGTCCATTCTTATAGATGCCAAATTCAGCTGATTAAATCCCACATAGATCCAGAAGGGAGGTATGTAATTGTACATGGACACTTTAACTCACTCCAGGGCCGGGCCGAGGCAGAGGCTGAAGAGGCTCCAGCCTCAGGGCGCAGTGTAGGAGGGGGCGCACAATTCATTCAGCTGTCATTTCCAATTGTGTTTGAAGCACAAATAAATAAGAAAAGGGCATACACAGCAGTGACTGCAAGCCAGATAACTAGATATTAAGGTGTTAGGGGGGTTGGGGGCCCTGGGGCGCCTCTTAGTCTAATATCAATCAGTGTGTGATGGCTGGGGTGGGAGGGATGGGGGGGCGCACTTTGGTGTCTCAGCCTTGGGTGCTGAAGGACATTGTCCCGGCTCTGACTCACTCGAATGTATACTAGCAGCTATTTACATTCCACCCCCCCCCCTCCCCCCCGTTCTCACCTTCCTGCTTGTCACCAATAATTGAACTATTAAAAGGTAGATTGCACCTCCTAATCTTACGGATTGGGGACTTTAATATGGACCCAAAATATGATAGACTTAGATCAAGATCTTTGAACAGCCAGCCCTCCCCTTTAGCTAGGCTCTTGGAGGAGCTTGCATTAGTGGATATTTGGCGGTGTACACATCCAAATGAGTATATATATTCTTGCTTTAGTAGAACCCACGTGTCTCTCTCTACAATTGATCTTGCGATAGGAAACCGAGCTTTGCTATCCCTGATCGACCAGGCAGAATACTTGGTAAGATCACTTTCTGATCACTCCCCTCTTAGGGTTAATTTTAACAATCCTTTAAAGGTAATCAAACCAAGACTACCCTGGAAGCTAAATCCCTTCTGGCTTACGGTTGTTTAACCACTTGAGGACCTAGGGCTTTACACCCCTTAAGGACCGGCCACTTTTTTTCCATTCAGACCACAGCAGCTTTGACGGTTTATTGCTCGCTCATACAACCTACCACCTAAATGAATTTTGGCTCCTTTTCTTGTCACTAATAAAGCTTTCTTTTGGTGCTATTTAATTGCTCCTGCGATTTTTACTTTTTATTATATTCATCAAAAAAGACATGAATTTTGGCAAAAAAATGATTTTTTCAACTTTCTGTGCTGACATTTTTCAAATAAAGTAAAATTTCTGTATACATGCAGCGCGAAAAATGTGGACAAACATGTTTTTGATAAAAAAAACCCATTCAGCGTATATTTATTGGTTTGGGTAAAAGTTATAGCGTTTACAAACTATGGTGCAAAAAGTGAATTTTCCCATTTTCAAGCATCTCTGACTTTTCAGACCCCCTGTCATGTTTCATGAGGGGCTATAATTCCAGGATAGTATAAATACCCCCCAAATGACCCCATTTTGGAAAGAAGACATCCCAAAGTATTCACTGAGAGGCATAGTGAGTTCATAGAAGATATTTTTTGTCACAAGTAAGCGGAAAATGACACTTTGTGACCAAAAAAAAAAGTTTCCATTTCTTCTAACTTGCGACAAAAAAAAAATGAAATCTGCCACGGACTCACCATGCCCCTCTCTGAATACCTTGAAGTGTCTACTTTCCAAAATGGGGTCATTTGTGGGGTGTGTTTACTGTCCTCGCATTTTGGGGGGTGCTAAATTGTAAGCACCCCTGTAAAGCCTAAAGGTACTCATTGGACTTTGGGCCCTTTAGCGCAGTTAGGGTGCAAAAAAGTGCCACACATGTGGTATCGCCGTACTCGGGAGAAGTAGTACAATGTGTTTTGGGGTGTATTTTTACACATACCCATGCTGGGTGGGAGAAATAACTCTGTAAATGGACAATTGTGTGTAAAAAAATCAAAAGATTGTCATTTACAGAGGTATTTCTCCCACCCACCATGGGTATGTGTAAAAATACACCCCAAAACACATTATACTACTTCTCCCGAGTACGGCAATACCACATGTGTGGCACTTTTTTGCACCCTAACTGCGCTAAGGGTCCCAAAGTCCAATGAGTACCTTTAGGATTTCACAGGTCATTTTGAGAAATTTCGTTTCAAGACTACTCCTCACGGTTTAGGGCCCCTAAAATGCCAGGGCAGTATAGGAACCCCACAAATGACCCCATTTTAGAAAGAAGACACCCCAAGGTATTCCGTTAGGAGTATGGTGAGTTCATAGAAGATTTTATTTTTTGTCACAAGTTAGCGGAAAATGACACTTTGTGAAAAAAAACAATAAAAATAATTTTCCGCTAACTTGTGACAAAAAATAAAATCTTCTATAAACTCGCCATACTACTAACGGAATACCTTGGGGTGTCTTCTTTCTAAAATGGAGTCATTTGTGGGGTTCCTATACTGTCCTGGCATTTTAGGGGCCCTAAACCGCGAGGAGTAGTCTTGAAACAAAATTTCTCAAAATGACCTGTGAAATCCTAAAGGTACTCATTGGACTTTGGGCCCTTTAGCGCAGTTAGGGTGCAAAAAAGTGCCACACATGTGGTATTGCCGTACTCGGGAGAAGTAGTACAATGTGTTTTGGGGTGTATTTTTACACATACCCATGCTGGGTGGGAGAAAGAACTCTGTAAATGGACAATTGTGTGTAAAAAAATCAAAAGATTGTCATTTACAGAGGTATTTCTCCCACCCACCATGGGTATGTGTAAAAATACACCCCAAAACACATTATACTACTTCTCCCGAGTACGGCGATACCACATGTGTGGCACTTATTTGCACCCTAACTGCGCTAAGGGGCCCAAAGTCCAATGAGTACCTTTAGGATTTCACAGGTCATTTTGAGAAATTTCGTTTCAAGACTACTCCTCACGGTTTAGGGCCCCTAAAATGCCAGGGCAGTATAGGAACCCCACAAATGACCTCATTTTAGAAAGAAGACACCCCAAGGTATTCCGTTAGGAGTATGGTGAGTTCATAGAAGATTTTATTTTTTGTCACAAGTTAGCGGAAAATGACACTTTGTGAAAAAAAACAATAAAAATCAATTTCCGCTAACTTGTGACAAAAAATAAAATCTTCTATGAACTCGCCATACTACTAACAGAATACCTTGGGGTGTCTTCTTCAAAATCAAAAGATTGTCATTTACAGAGGTATTTCTCCCACCCAGCATGGGTATGTGTAAAAATTCACCCCAAAACACATTGTACTACTTTTCCCGAGTACGGCGATACCACATGTGTGGCACTTTTTTGCACCCTAACTGCGCTAAGGGGCCCAGAGTCCAATGAGTACCTTTAGGCTTTACAGGGGTGCTCAAAATTTAGCTCCCCGCCCACTTGCCAGGACAGTTAACAAACCCCACAAATGACCCCATTTTGGAAAGAATACACAACAAGGTATTCCATGAGGGGAATGGTGAGGTCATTGAAAATTTTATTTTTTGTCACAAGTTAACGGAAAATGACACTTTGTTAAAAAAAAAAAAAAAAAATTCTGCTAACTTGTGACAAAAACTAAAATCTTTTATGAACTCACCGTGCACCTCACATAATACTTTAGGGTGTCCTCTTTCCAAAATGGGGTCATTTGTGGAGTCTGTCCTGGCATTTTAGGGTCTCTGCAATCATTACATGTATGGCCAGTATTAGGAGTTTCTGCTATACTCCTTATATTGGGTATACAAGTAATGCACTCTGGGCTGAAAGGAAAAATGAACGGCAAACATACCTTGCTCCACATCAATGGCAGATCTTCCTCTACATCAATGGCAGTGATAACCTCAGGAGAGAGACACCCCGTGCCACCCTGCACTCAGGGTGAGCCACCAACTTATGTGACTGGGCCTCAGAACTTTAGTATACAGCATTATGCCTGTAGGATACAGCAATATGCCTGCCAATAGAGATGACTCTGTGTGGCATTAAAGCATCATTATAGGCCCAAATCACATATAAACCGGGGGTGTCCACACTCAAGGGAAATTCAAACATGCCGTCTTATATCGCCAACCCAGGACAGATCAGCAATATCAAGCATGGAAACCGATACTTCTTCCGACTTTTATGCTTACCCGTTTTTTTGGTTTTCAAGCTCACCTCTCCTCCACCTGGGACAATGTGCGAAAGACCACTGAGTGTGTGCCTACTCCTATGTCTGGAGTTCCCTAGGTTCTAATAGTGTACCTGCTCGTGGTACCTCTCAAAGCACTCCCCTACGCATAGGCCAGGCTGGTCAGGACAGCGGGGACAATAAAAACTGGTGTCATTCCTTCTTCCAGTCCTGCTGCAGACACGACAATGTTTTCTTCGGATGCGTTGACCTGGGGCACACGGAATCTGATAGGCGTAATGCCTACCATGCAGTCGGCTAGTTGCATTTGGGGGGGGGGGGGGGGGGCCTGGAACCTCCTGGATACAGGATGTCCAGAATGATCTGTTCCTGAAATTGAAGGAAAGATCCAGTTCTCCCAGCCTTACTGTAGAGAACAAAGCTGTTATAAACTGCCAATTGAATCAGATAAAAAGACACTTTCTTATACCAGTGTCTTGTTTTCCGGGTAATTAAATAGGGCGCTAACCTCTGGTCATTGAAGTCCACCCCTCCCATGTTGACATTATATTCGTGGACGACAAGGGGCTTTTCAATTACCTTAGTTGCCCGTTGAATTTGGACTGTTGTGTCTGTGTGAATGGTGGACAGAAAGTAAACGTCCCTCTTGTCCCTCCATTTCACCGCGAGCAGGTCTTCAGTACGCAAGGCGGCCCTCTGCCCCTGTTCAAGTCTGGTGGTAACGAGCCGTTGGGGGAAGCCCTGGCGACTAGGCCGCGCAGTGCCACAGCATCGGATTCCTTCTAACTTTAAGTGCTGAAAGAGGGCCACACTTGTGTAATAATTGTCCACAAAACGTTGGTACCCCTTCTGGAACAAGGGTGACACCAAGTCCCACACAACCTTTCCACTGCTCCCCAGGTAGTCAGGGCATCCGACCGGCTCCAATTTTGAGTCTTTTCCCTCATAGACCCTAAAACGACATGTATAGCCTGTGGCCCTTTCACAGAGCTTATACAGTTTCAACCCATACCGGGCGCGCTTGCTTGGGATGTACTGTTTGATGCCAAGGCGCCCGGTAAAGCGTAAGAGGGACTCGTCTACGCAGATGTGCTCTTCAGGGATATAAGCATCTGCAAATGTTGATGACAGGTGGTCTATGAGGGGCCGAATTTTGTGGAGCCGGTCATAAGCAGGGTGGCCCCTTTCATGACAGGTTTTGTCGTCGTTGAAGTGCAGGAAGCGCAGGATGGACTCAAATCGTGTCCTGGACATGGCAGCAGGGTACAAGGGAACATGATGTACTGGGTTCGTAGACCAATACGACCGCAATACATTCTGTTTCATTAGTCCCAAGTGAAGGATAAGGGCCAAAAAGATTTTAATGTCGGAAACTTGGACTGGTTTCCACCCGAAAGGCTGGGCATACATGCTCTCCGGGTGCTCGGTGATGAATTGTGTGGCTTTACGGTTGGTCTCAACCACAATTAAGTCCAAGAGAACCTGGGTGATGAACAGCTGCAAAAAGTCTAGGGCCGTTCCTAGATGAGCTGTCGCCACCTGGACTCCAGACTGGGCGGTGAAAGGGGGCACTACGGGTGCGGCGGAATCAGGGGATTGCCAATCTGGTTGTGCCAGCACCTCTGGGAGTCTATGGGTACTACGGGCCCATCTTCTTCTTGGTGGCTGCGACGGGGGTACTATTGCACTTGCCACCGTACCAGTTTCAACTTCCATGCTGACGCTCACCACTTCGCCAGGGTCTACAGAAGTACTGGTACCAAGTCCAGGAGATGCTGCGCTGCTGGTGCCTGCCTCACCAAGAAAAGTATCATCAGCGCTAGCACCACCCTGCTGCCCTTGAGGCGGATCCTGCGCCACCTGCGGTCTAACGACATGGGGTCTGGTACGCCTGGCTCTAGCCGGGACCAAAGCCTCGTCATCACTTTCGGTCAGCGAACCACTGCTTTCTACAGGTTCAAATTCGGACCCGGAAGATTCGACGGATGATTCTTCCCAAAAGAACTCATCCGACTGGTCCATGTACCTGTATACCTCGTCATCAGAAAGCCCCCTTCTTGCCATTGTGGATTGCTAAATTTATGGGGTTTTCCTTTGAGACTACCCAGAAAAAAAGAGCACCTACCTAGCAAAAAGGGAGTATTTGAGAGGTATTGGGGTTGGTGGGAAGTGGGGTCTCAGAGGCAATCAAACAATCACGGGACAATCAAATACAATTACAGCACAATCGACTCCAATCACAGCACAAGCAAATCTGATGCACTCGGAAGGTGGTGGTTGGAGGTGGTGGGGGGGAGGGTGGGGTTGGGTGTGGTGGGGGGGGAGGGTGGGGTTGGGTGTGGCGGGAAGTGGGGTCTCAGAGGCAATCAAACAATCACGGGACAATCAAAGCCGATCACGGGACAATCAAATACAATCGCAGCACAATCGAATACAAGCGCAGCACAATCAAATCTGATGCACTCGGAAGGTGATGGGGGGTGGTGGTGGGGTGGGGGTTGGTGGGAAGTGGGGTCTCAGAGGCAATCAAACAATCACGGGACAATCGAAGCAGATCACGGGACAATCAAATACAATCGCAGCACAATCGAATACAAGCGCAGCACAATCAAATCTGGTGCACTCGGAAGGTGATGGGGGGTGGGGGTGGTGGGGGGGTGGGGGTTGGTGGGAAGTGGGGTCTCAGAGGCAATCAAACAATCATGGGACAATCGAAGGAGATCACGGGACAATCAAATACAATCGCAGCACAATCGAATACAAGCGCAGCACAATCGATACAATCACAGCACAGTCAAATACAATGCACTTGGACGGTGATTGGGGGGGGGGGGGGGTCTGAGGGCGATTTGAGGGGGTGGGGGGTTGATCAGGAGCACGCACGGGGCAGACTGAGTCCTGATCTGATGAGAGGCAGACACAGGGGGTTTACTGATCGCAGATCAGTTAGTGATTGCTGGGGAGGACAGATGTAAACAAAGAGCAGGGGATGTAATCAGGAGGGGGGTATGAGGGCAATCGAGGGCCTGGGCAAATGATCGGTTACCCCCGCGGGGCAGTTAGGGTCTGCTCTGATGGGTGGGGGTGCTGAGGGGTGATGGACAGGTGATAGACAGGTGATCAGAGGGGGATCAGAGGGGGATCAGGGGGTAAGGTAGCTGTATACAGTTGTATACAGTATAAAGGGGGGTAGTCTGGGATGGGGTCTGGGGGTGATCTAAAGGTAAGGGGGGGATCAGGGGTGACTAGGAGGCAGTTAGGGACCTAAACTAAGGGGCAGCATCGCTAGTTAGTGGCAGGTGGGGGGGGGGGGTTTACAGGGGTGCAAGGGTGCTGGGCAGGGGTCTGCTGGGGTGATCAGGGGGGGTAGGAAGGCTGGGGTGGGTGATCAGGGAGGCTGAGGGCAAAAAATACAGTGTATATGTTATACTCACAAGTGCTTCCTCCTCGCTGGTGGTCTCTGCAACAATGAGACCATGAGGCGAGGAGGAAGCACGTATAAGGCACTTTGTTTACCTAACAAAGTGCCTTATACTTTCTGATTGGCTCCAATCGCGGATTCCTCCACTCGCCGGCGCTGCTAAGTGGCCGGCGAGCAGAGGCAAAATGCCGGGCTTCCGACTCCCGGCGGAGGATCGCGTCACGGATGACGCGATCGCTCCGCCCATGCCCATACAAGGACCGCCGCATTTTGTCAATACGGTGGTCCTTGCGGCGTCCACTTCCCAGGCCGCCATTTGTCAATACGGCGGTCGGGAAGTGGTTAATACGCATAGGGAAATTATACAAGAAATTAATATGTTCTTTGACAATAACAATGATCCTTCTAAGCACTGTATCACTTGGGAAGCGTTTAAAGCTTTCCTTAGGGGAATATTTCTGAGGAAAGTTAATAAAATAAGGTCTAGGACTAGAGAGAGACATGTCTACTTCATAGTCCCCAACCGTCCCATTTTCGTTGGGATTCTCCCGATTTTGGGGGGCTCTCCCACTATCCCGGTAAGAGCCCCCCAAGTCCCGGGCGGCTGTCAGTATTGACAGCCGCCTGTAGCAGGAGGAGAGCAGCGCAGTGGAGGGAAAGCGGTGGGCAGTGGCGGAGAAGTAGGCCATCTCCCCCCCTTCTCTCACCTTAGGTGCTCTCTCCGTCCCTCGCTCTCTCCTCCGATGTGTGTGCGGCTGACTGGCGGTGGCGCTTGGCAGCGGGCGGGACTTGGCCTTCCATGTCGCTCCAAGCGCCGGCCGGAAGTTCTGGTGCCGCAGCCGCTGCTCTGGTCTGGATCAGGCCAGAGTAGTGGCAAATCATGTAGCGCCGGCGACGAGACCAGATGGAGGTCACGGAAGGTAAGTTCCGCCCCTCTGCCAGCCACTGCACTTCATTCCAGAGGGGACAGCGAGGGAGGGAGAGCACCTTAAGGTGAGAGAAGGGGGGAGATGGCCCCCCTTCTCCACCGCTCTCCCTCTTCTCTGCTCCCCTCCTGGGGGTGGACACACCTGGCTAACTATTCTGGGGACATATACACCCTGGCTACATATACTAGGGACATATACACCCTGGCTACATATACTGGGCAAATATACACCCTGGCTACATATACTGGGCAAATATACACCCTGGCTACATATACTGGGGACATATACACCCTGGCTACATATACTGGGGACATATACACCCTGGCTACATATACTGGGCAAATATACACCCTGGCTACATATACTGGGGACATATACACCCTGGCTACATATACTGGGGACATATACACCCTGGCTACATATACTGGGGACATATACACCCTGGCTACATATACTGGGCAAATATACACCCTGGCTACATATACTGGGCAAATATACACCCTGGCTACATATACTGGGCAAATATACACCCTGGCTACATATACTGGGCAAATATACACCCTGGCTACATATACTGGGGACATATACACCCTGGCTACATATACTGGGCAAATATACACCCTGGCTACATATACTGGGCAAATATACACCCTGGCTACATATACTGGGGACATATACACCCTGGCTACATATACTGGGGACATATACACCCTGGCTACATATACTGGGGACATATACACCCTGGCTACATATACTGGGGACATATACCCCTGGCTACATATAATGGGGACATATACACCCTGACTATATATACTGGGCACATATACATCTGGCTACATATACTGGGGACATATACACCCTGGCTACATATACTGGGGACATATACCTCTGGCTACATATACTGGGGACATATACACCTGGCTATATATACTGGGGACATATACACCTGGCTACATATACTGGGGATATATACACCTGGCTACATAAACTGGGGACATATACACCCTGGCTACATATACTGGGCACATATACACCCTGGCTACATATACTGGGGACATATACTCCTGGCTACATATACTGGGGACATATACACCTGGCTACATATACTGGGGATATATACACCTGGCTACATATACTGGGGACATATACACCCTGGCTACATATACTGGGGACATATACACCCTGGCTACATATACTGGGGACATATACCCCTGGCTACATATACTGGGGACATATACCCCTGGCTACATATACTGGGGACATATACCTCTGGCTACATATACTGGGCACATATATCCCTGGCTACATATACTGGGGACAACTGGCTGTCATTATGTGCATTTACTGGTGAAAAGCTGTCTCTTATGTGCATTTACTGGTGAAAAGCTGTCTCTTATGTGCATTTAGTGGTGAAAAGCTTTCTCTTATGTGCATTTAGTGGTGAAAAGCTGTCTCTTATTATGTGCATTTAGTGGTGAAAAGCTGTCTCTTATGTGCATTTAGTGGTGAAAAGATGTCTCTTATGTGCATTTAGTGGTGAAAAGATGTCTCTTATGTGCATTTAGTGGTGAAAAGATGTCTCCTATGTGCATTTAGTGGTGAAAAGCTTTCTCTTATGTGCATTTAGTGGTGAAAAGCTTTCTCTTATGTGCATTTAGTGGTGAAAAGCTGTCTCTTATTATGTGCATTTAGTGGTGAAAAGCTGTCTCTCATGTGCATTTACTGGGGAAACACTGTCTCTCATTATGTGCATTTACTTCATATTTTTTTTATGTAACTACATTAGCTGGTACTACATTACAGTTAGCCCCACCCACGGGCAG
Source organism: Hyperolius riggenbachi (assembly GCF_040937935.1). Classification (NCBI taxonomy): domain Eukaryota; kingdom Metazoa; phylum Chordata; class Amphibia; order Anura; family Hyperoliidae; genus Hyperolius; species Hyperolius riggenbachi. Next base: position 240,519,527 of record NC_090646.1, read on the forward strand.
GGTATATGAGGGATATATTTATTAAAAAATATAAGGGCATCAATATTAAAAAAAAAAAAAAAATTCTTCAAAAAACTTTATAGTAGGCGTGACTTGGGGGTGTGGTTAGGGTGTGTGTTGGGGGTGTGGTTAGGGGTGTGGCCTGTGTCCCGATTTCTAATTTTAACCACTTAACATCTCAGTCGTTTTCAGCTTATGCATCCGAGCAATGTTCACCTCCCATTCATTAGCCTATAACTTTATCACTACTTATCACAATGAACTGATCTATATCTTGTTTTTTCCGCCACCAATTAGGCTTTCTTTGGGGGGTACATTTTGCTAAGAGCCACTTTACTGTAAATGCATTTTAACAGGAAGAATAAGAAAAAAAATGAAAAAATTCATTATTTGTCAGTTTTCGGCCATTATAGTTTTAAAATAATACATGCCTCCATAATTAAAACCCACGTATTGTTATTGCCCATTTGTCACGGTTATTTCACCATTTAAATTATGTCCCTATCACAATGTATCGCGACAATATTTTATTTGGAAATAAAAGAGCATTTTTTCCGTTTTGCATACATCACTATTTACAAGCTTATAAAAAAAAAATAGAGAGAAATATTTCATCTTTACATAGATATTTAAAAAGTTTAGACCCTTAGGTAAATATTTATGTGTTTTTGTTTTTTTTATAGTAATGTTTTTTTTGTTTTTTTTTATTAAACATTTTATGTGGGCATTTTTGGGAGGGTGGGTTTTAAAAGTGTTTTATTTGGGGAAATATTGGTGTATTGTAATGTTTTTGGGCATTTACATGTAGTTTTACTTTTTGGCCACAAGATGGCAATCTCGATTTTTTTTACATGACGTCACTCTAAGCGTACAATGTACGCTTAGAGGGACACAGCTTCAGAAAGAGCGAAGCTTCCGAGAGAAGCTGTCGCTTTTTCAGCGGGGGAGAGGAATCAATGATCGGGCTCCCCAGCCCGATACATTGATTCCGTGGCTACCGACTCCGTGGCCGGGAGTGCGCGTGCACGCGCGCGATCGGCCGCGGGAGCGCGCGGGAGCGCGCCTGTCCTCCTTGACGTTTTTATACGTCAAGGAGGACAAAGTGGTTAAAATGTTGGGAGGTATGCTAGAGGCGTGGTGAGGGTGTGGCCAGGGGTGTGGCAGGGGGCGTAGCTTAAGTGTCCCTTTTTCTCATCTCAAAAGTTGGGAGATATGCTACTTGACCAGAGAAGTGATGGAAACAGAGACTGCCTATGTGGCGGATCCTACTGATACAAAAAGGGCCTTTTGGGTCCAAGCACAGGACCTACTGAAGGAGTTCTTAATTGCCAAAGCTAATCACAAAAGGCTGTTCTTGAAGCAGGCGTTTTTTGAAAATGGGGATCAAACAGGTCATCTACTTTCTGTAATAACAAAAGCCCAAACCCCGTTAGGTCATATTAGTGCATTAGTAACGCCTAAAGGGGATTTAGTTTCTGATAAGCTGGGCATTGTGAAGGAGCTTCAGAGGTTCTATATTGATCTATATTCGTCTAAAGTGAACTACACCCCAGAGGAATTAACGGGATATTTGGATTCTATTCCCTTGCTCAATCTTAGTGATAAAGACAGAGCCATGCTGGACGCACCTATTATGCTCGAGGAGCTTGAAATTGCGGTTAGCTCGTTCCCTGGCAACAAAGCTCCGGGGTGTGACGGCCTTCCGATCGAAGTGTATAAGCGCTACTCTGAATTAATACAACCACATTTATTAGAGGTATTTAATGAATCATTTCGTTGGGGGGCTTTACCAAGATCCATGTCTGAAGCAACCAGGCAGGGATGCCCACTCTCTCCCTTGCTTTTTGCGATCGCCATTGAGCCGCTTTCTGAGGTAATTAGGTCTAACGGATTAATAAAGGGTTTTAAATATGGGGAGGTGGAAGAGAAAGTTGCGCTGTATGCGGACGATACGTTGCTCTTTTTACAAGATACTAACGAATCCATAGAAAATGTTATGTATACTCTGACGGATTTTGGCAGATGCTCAGGTCTTATTATGAATTGGGATAAATCCTCCATATTACTTCTAGATAAGGTTGATTCTGTTCTGCCAAGATGTTGTGATCAGATTCAAAAAGTTAACACTTTTAAATACTTGGAAATAGTAATATCAGCTGATGCTGCTGAGTAAGAAACCCTTAATGTCTCTCCATTGATAGTTAAAATACGTCAAAAACTTAAAACCTGGTCCAAGTAATTAATGTCCCCGGTCGCCCGTATAAACCTGCTGAAAATGGTCACCATGCCTCAATTGCTCTATCTTTTGCATAATGCACCAGTGTGGCTCTGTCTAAAGTTGTTTAAAACCATCGATAAAATATTTAGGGATTTTATTTGGGGACAAGGTAGAGTGAAAATTAAGTTACAATATTTACAATACTCCAAGGAAGAGGGAGGGCTGGCTGTTCCAAACCCGTGGGTATACTATTTGGCCTCGAAAATGCAACACTTGGTAGGTTGGGAGGATGGTGATTTAATGGATTCTAGTAGGTTGCTGCTTAATAAGGTGTTGGGGTTTAATTCAATTTATGCTGCCTTAGAAGCTGGGATTTGCGGGTTAAAAAATAGAAAGGAATATACTCTTCTACTTATGCAAATAATCTGGGACAGGGTCCGTACAATGCAAGATATTCAGGGAATTACTACTTATACCCCATTATATGCCCGATCCCAATTCCAGGAATTGGCCAACTTGGATTTTCTGAAAAACTGGTCCAGAGAGGGAATTCTAACATTAAATCAGGTGTTGACTGAAAACGAGCACGTGAAACCGTTAGCTGATATTCTTGATATTTTGAATAGACCGCATACTACATTACTGAACTTTCAATATATGCAACTAAAACATGCAGTTGATAGACAGCGTGTTGTGCATTCTCTACGTTTGCAGCCGGCGCCACTTTTTAACTTAGTAAGCCAGTACAAGGGGCGTTCTGGGTTCATCTCAGTATCATATTCTATGATACTGGGGTTATTCTTGAAAAAGTTCCCTCTCAAATGTTTCAATAAATGGCTTGAAGATGTGGGTGAACTAACGGAGGAGGAATGGGTTAATATTCTTCAAAATGTTCCTCTGGTATCTACCAATGCCTCTCAAAAGTTGTCCCAACTAAACATTTTGTACAGGAATTTATTAACCCCTAAGAGACTCTACTCTATGAAGTGTGGAGATGACCCAATTTGCCCCAGGTGTTGCAGAGAGCATGGAGATTTGGTTCACATGATATGGCGGTGCCCAAAGTTGCATAGGTACTGGGGGGAAGTTGTGGACATTATAGACGCTGTCGCTAAACAAAAAGTAACTAGATCTATAGCAATATGTGTTTTGGGATCATCCCTGGATCTGAAAGTACAAGAAAAGGTACAAATAATGATTCTGCGCTTATTATTTCAGGCTAAAAAGCTAATTCTAATGCAATGGAAAAGCTCGAACTCCCCAAAAGTAGAAGATTGGATAAAACAAGTAAATTCCTACCTAAAGTTGGAGAAAGTTATCTATCAGCATAGGAAAGCATCTGGGAAATTTGACTCAATTTGGGCTGGGTGGTTAGATACTCCGGGTCTTTCGGACATTTCATTAATTCAAGATAGGTTATTTTCAGGTGGTTCCTAAGGGGCATGGTCTAGGCTGCTATATGGTTATGATTATTTTTAAAATAATTTGTTTGTGGTGTATAGTACTGCTGCACTGTTTGTAAACTAATATAGATATGTTGGATATATATACTTTAGACGGTTTAATAAAGGCTGTTTAAAAAAAATAAATGTTAATATGAAGGAAAATGAACCAGGATAGAAAGAACCAGTGTGGTTTGAATTATAAAACAACATATTTTTCTTATGAAATCTTTATGGTATGCATGACTCGGGGTGTGATCAGGGGTTTGGCTTAAGTGTCCCTCTTTCTCATCTCAAAAAGTTGGGAGGTGAGGTATTGGGGATTATTGGGCAGAGCATGCAAAGCTCTTACTTTTTATATGTATTTTATTTATGTGAGTTTGATTTGTTAACTGGTGGGGCTAAATCATAATTCCCTCTGACCCCCTCCCCCAGCAGTGGTTGTCATTTTTCCCCCAGTTTACCCCTCTCTCCCTGATCCACATTTTAAAATATTGAAGTACCCCTTTACTGAGACACTTGACAAATGAATGAAGCCCATGGTAAGCTAGATAACCGCCTCCTGAGTGTGCTGGTACTGCTTGTTGCTGTCAGGGGACCCTGTCCCTCCCCAGTGTCACTGCATGACCGAACTGTGCAGGTGCAGTTATGAACTGTGCTAACACAGCAAAAGCAAGCGCTTGTTCATGGGACCGAAAACGATTGAATGGAAGCTGAGAGAGTGTGGCATGTCCCATCCACTCCACGCTCCAGTCAGCACTGCAGCATGGCTGTGTACTGCAGCTACAACTGGGAGCATTCTGGTAATGCATACTTTAGAAGCATCACTTAATGCTTCCGGCAGCAACTGTTGTGCACAGGCGGGTGGGAGAGCTCACATGCAGGGAGAGTAGAGTGCACAGAGCAGTCTACACTCACTCACCTTCAGTCAGAGCCATAAATGGGTGGGGTAGCAAAACAGTGCCAGAGACGTGAGCCCTTCCAAACAGGGGCTACTGTGCACTTTGGGAAAGTTTAAGTGGTGTCCTAACTCCCAGGAACGGATCTAGACCAAGTTGCGCCTGGGGCAAGGTCAGGTTTTGGCGCCTAAACTGCCATTTCTCATCCAAATTTTGCCGCCTTTTTAAGAATTCAACAAACTGCGCCTGGGGCAAGATACCCGCTTGCCCCCCACCCCCCCCCCCCCCCTAGATCCGTCCCTGCTAACTCCTTTTTATTTGCCAATGTATAGACTGTCAGTTATCATGATGTGCACAATATCCTCTTTTGATCTGTGGGAGACAAGTTGTCTGCATATTATCTATGGGACGGGGCATAATATATGCATTTGATTTGTGGAGGACCGCATGCAACTAGTACAGAATGCTGCTGCCAGATTACTAACAAACCAGCTTTGCCACTGTCACATTACACCGTTTCATCACTCCCTGCACTGGCTACCTGTAAAATGGAGAATACTCCATTTAAACCCCTACACAATTTGGGCCCTGGATGCATGAAGGCCTTGCTGAAACTGCTCCACACCCCTTATAACCTCAGATCAGCAGGTTCCATAAACTTGGTCATTCTCAGAGTGCACCTCAAAACCTTTGGAGTAAGAGCTTTCTGTCATGCTGCCCCTACGCTTTAGAACTCCCTACCATACCCAGTAAAGACAGTCCCTCCCCTGGTGATATTCAAATCCAGACTGAAAAGCCACCTGTTTATTCTAGCATTTGCAGACTTATAGAATTCTTCCTCTGTACCACTATTTACCAATCATCGAATTACTGGTCTGAGCCACGCTTATGCGCTTTGAGTCCTACGGGAGAAAAGCGCTTTACAAATGTTATTTTTTGTTGTTGTTGCAGTTATCTGCATTTGATCTGTGAAGGGCGTGTTATCTGCATTTCATGTATGTGTGTGAGCATGTACAGTATGTATGTATGTATGGGGGGGCGCCATAGATTGTCTCCCAATGGGCAGCCGGGGGGCGCCACAGGTTTTCTTGCCTGGAGTGACAAAAAGGCTAGAAGCGCCCCTGTACTTAGACCACATACCACACATATGTAAGTAGTCAATTAACAGACCAATGGGGAGCCTTGGAGCCAAATTCAAAGATGCTTTGAGCTCTGCTATACAAAGTATAGCAGAGCTGAATCTCCCTCCGTCTCCCTCCATGGCTTTCTGCTCTCCTCCACACACACTGCACATATCGCCCCCACCTACACTGGCACCCTGATAGGTGCTATGGGTGCTCCATGGTGCAAGTGTAGGTGGGGGCGATATGTGCAATATGTGGAGGTGATATGTGCAGTGTGCATGGAGGAGAGCGGTAAGCCACGGAGGGAGATAGAGGGAGATGCAGCTCTGCTATATTAAGTATAGCAGAGCTGGCAGCGGTGAGCGGTGGTGTGTGGCGGCGGGTGCGCCGAGAACAAAGTAAGTAAGATAGAGGATATTGACATGGGACACTTCAGAAGATATTGGTGTAGGAACATTTTTTTAAAAGATACAGGTAAGTATTTCAGGTTAATTAAGATTACTAAAGTAGTTTTCTCATTGCTGTGTTTTTATTTTACTTAACCCTTTGTACCCTATACTCATTTCTCCTTGGCGGGGAGTGGTTATCTGGGCATCCCCTTCTTAATTTCCCTTCTGGCTTGCAGGCAGAAGGGGGATTACCTCACATTGCCACGATAATCCCCAAAGGCTATTTTTTGTGTTGCTGTTCGATGCATTCAACGCACTGCACCGCTTTATTAACGCCAGTTAGCAGTGTAAAACCCGCCAGAAGGAAGAAAGGAAGAACTAAGTTTTGGCTGGGGTTTTACTTTACAGTAAAGGACAACTGTAGTGAGAGGGATATGGAGGCTTCCATATTTATTTCCTTTTAGGCTTCTTTCACAGTGGGACGTTAAAGTCCCACGTTACAGCAGCCTGTAACGCAGCCCAACTCACAGTAATGAAAAATCAATGTGCTGTTCAGAGTGCCAAAGTTGCGTTACATTGTAACACTACACCTTGAATGAAAGTGCAGCATGCTGTGCTTTATACTGGGCTTTAGCTGTGTTAGACTGCTTGCACATGCTCAGTGACAAGCCACATGGCTAATTAATATTCACTGCACTGTGGTGACATAACCTGGACTCCTAGTGTTGTCCGGATCATGAATGAATCGTTCATTTGATCCGGATCTTTTTTGTGAGTCGAATCATCCGGATCATCACCATGAACGATTCGGTTCACAGTGGATGTCTGTCTGGAAGAAACAAGAACATACAGAATGTACAGTGCAGGGAAAGTCATGTCCTTGTCATGTCATTTCACCCCCAGTCTGCTTCCCTAGTAAAATGATTCAAATGATTCGGTTCAAAGATCTTTTCAATGATCCAATTCGAATCATCCAAATCCTTGAAAAGATCCGGACTTCCCATCACTATACTGGAGTGGCTTCACCAAAAGGACTGGCACCACACTGTGTATTTATAGCTCTTAAGGTTTATTAATCATGAAAGCAACAACAGACCGCTGTTTCGGCCCTTCCTTAGGCCTTTGTCAAGTTGCAAGGATCATACAGCACATAATGACAAACATGCACTTATATATAATATTAAAACCGCCCCCCAGGGCCCAATGACCAATCATGTGAGCGCACAACTGGAGGACCTGATGGGAGACTGACCTGAGCTTACAGACCAACAGCATACTGCCATTTCAAAAGGTCACTCACCTATTAGAGCAAAGCGGCGAGTTCCCCGCTGCAAGGCATCAGGCAAAACTGCGCATCATAGCAAAAACCGCCGCCTCCATCCACGGAAGCGAGCGGTATGACGTCACAGTCACATGACAAGTCATGTGACTTGGTCAGCTGTTCAGTGTCAGCCAATCACATGTGCGCCTATTGCCATAGCAACTACAGCCTCCGCAACACAGCGGTGGGAGGTGTCAAGGCGGCCAAAGAGTCTGCCCACAATAAACAGACACTTCACATAGCGTATGCCGCTGCACTCACCACACCACAGCAAAGTAAAAGGGGAACTCCACCGGTCTCACCAAAATGCGCTGTCACAAGGGTCTGAAAGTACAAAATAAAAACATATATATTATAAACTGAAGAAAAATAAATACAATACAATCATAGAGTTCAGAGACAGAGACAGGAACATTACAAATTAAACACAAAAACTCAAATCCAACTCTCTATTAAGTCCTGCCCTCCCCATGGCCTCCAACCTCCTGATCCACCCTGCCTCCCTCCGTAGCAATTCTTTCTGTCTATCCCCTCCCCGCCATTGCGGTGGCACCCCATCAATGGCCATAACTCTCAGCTGAGAAACATTATGCCCAAAATTGATAAAATGATCAGACACTGCCTGCCCCTTTGTGCCATTTCTGATGGCTGATTTATGTGCGGAAATCCTAACCTTGAGGCACTGAGTAGTCATGCCAATGTAAATGAAACTACAGGGGCATTTGATCAAATACACAACAAAATTAGAATCACAAGTGTAATGACCCCTAACATGATACTCAGTGCCCAAAGTAGGATGTTGGAATTTATTATTCCTAATAACACTATTGCACATATGACAGGACAGGCAGGGGAACATACCCATTCTCGATGACCGAGGCCGTGTCAGTGAAGCCGACTTAACACGCAGTTTGTCACGCAGGGTAGGCGCCCGACGGAAGGACATCATAGGGGGGGACCTAAATTCTGGTACCCTTGGAAAGCCATCACTAAGCAAATGCCAATGTCTTCGCAATGACCGAGCAACTTTGTCACTACAGACATTATAGGTTGACACAAAGGGAATACGCGGTAACTCCCTATTATTCCGCTTCCGCCGCCGTTTTTGTCCTTGTAAGATCTCCAAGGGGTACCCTCTTGAATGGAATTTCTCCGATAATTCAATTCTGCGCTTATCCCGCCTGTCGGGCTCACTGACAATCCTCTCAATCCTGGAATATTGACCCCCAGGAATCCCATCCTTCACCCCATCGGGATGAAAACTCCTGTAGTGAAGGACAGAATTCCTGTCCGTGGGCTTAGTGTACAAATCAGTCCTAATAATACCCTGTCTATTACACACCAGGACATCAAGAAACGGTACTTCTTCCACGCCCCAATTAACTGTGAGCTTGATCTGTGGGCATTGTTGATGAATCCCCTGAATGAACTCATCAAGGGTACAACGTGGCCCCCTCCATACGCAAAACACATCATCTATATATCGCCACCAACAGAGGGCGTGTCTACGATACAATGGATTAAGATACACAAAGGTTTCTTCGTATAAACCCATAAATAGGTTTGCATAGGAGGGGGCCACGTTAGAACCCATAGCTGTTCCGCGTAACTGTCTAAAGAACCGCCCATTAAATTCAAAATAATTTTCTTGAAGGACAATTTCCAATAACCGTATCAGAAATATACGCTGAGCATGACTACAATCTGTCTGCGTCATGATGTACCAGTCTACAGCCTCCACACCCCCATCATGTGGGATGGAGGTGTAGAGGCTCTCGACATCTAGCGTAACCAGGGCCACACCCTCTTCAAGGGGTGGCAGTGACCTCAGTTTAGTGAGAAACATACCAGTGTCCCTGATATATGAATCAAGGGACTGTACAATGGGCTGCAACAGTCTATCGACATACCTGGCCAGCGGAACAAAAACCGATCCCACCCCTGCCACAATCGGCCGCCCCGGAGGGCAGTGCAAAGTTTTGTGAATTTTAGGAAGCACATATATATGTGGCGTGGTGGGATTGGTTTGCTGTAAAAAATTGAATAATGGTTCATCAATTAAATCTCTGGCCAAGGCATCTCGCAGAACATCCAAGATACGCTTTTGTATCCTAGGTAGAGGGTCACCCTGTAGTACCTCATATACACATACATCCGAGAGCTGTCTCTCAATCTCTCCATTATATTGACCCTTGTCCAGCACCACCACTGCACCCCCTTTATCAGCTGGACAAATGACAATATCAGTGTTACTTTGTAAAGCTTTTAGGGCAAGGTTCTCACTTTTAGACAAATTACATGACACATGGAATAAACCGTCCTTAAAGTCACGTTCAATAACAGACAAATCCTCCGTTACTCTGGCAATATAATTATCAATAATAGCATGACTGGACGGAGTAAAGGAACTTTTATTGCGCAAGCCTGAGTCCCTTAATCGCAAAATATCACGTCCTACGTCTCCAGAGTCTCTAGAAAAATTGGGCATGACACTAAAGTAATGTTTAAGTTTTAGAGAACGCAAAAATCGGAATAAGTCCTGATCAAGTTCAAAAAAATCAGGAAAACAAGTCGGACTGAAAGACAAGCCAAAATTGAGCACATGTTCCTCAACCTCAGATAGTACATAGGAGGATATATTTACCACTAGGTTGCCGTTATTCATCTGCCCCTCCTGGGCCGCAGGTTCATTGGATTCCTGGGAGGCTTGTTTTTGGGCCCTCCGCCGGTGCCGCCAGCCCCCCCTCCGTTTCCTCCTTCTTGGAGGTGAGCTGGAGAGTTGTCCCTTGATGTAGGAACATCCTCAGAACCAGATGACCCGGCACCCGAGCCTACGCCACCTCTACCAGGGATCCTTCTTTGACGACGTGGTAATCTGTTCTGTGTGGGAGTGACCTGTTTCTGCCATGGATAAACATATCCGGATACATAGTCCGTCTTGTCACGATTGAACTTTGAACGTTTTGCCTCCTCCTGAATTTTCAAGTACTCAGCTAGCTTCTTCTCAACAGCCTCCATAAACTTAATATAGTCGTCATATGACATCAGATCGTTGATTTGTTTTAAGGCCGTTTCCATCTTAGTATCCAAGACGGGCAGCTCCTGCTGAATTCTCACGATAGTGTGCAACATCGCATCATAGGAGGCTTTGTTCCATATTTTTACCCACACATCACAGAAATCCGAGTCCTTCGGAAAAATCAAGGGAGCCACATGTGCACGAATTGCACGGGGTATCCTGCGTGCCCTGCAGTACTCCGCAAGAGTTTTAGCATGGACCTCCAAATTGATTTTAGATTTCCTCAAGGTCTCGTACTCAACCTGAAGTGGTTTAACGTCCGGTTTCAGAAGAAAGGGAGTACCAGTCTCAATGGACGCCAGGATTGATGCAGCCTGAGTTCCTGAATAGAAGAAGGTGTCCTCTGCCGCTGTCTCCGCATCCGCCATGGTGCTCGACTGTGGTGGGTACATACAATGTATATCCAGTATTCAGGAGCACCACTATAGGCTTCAATCAGAGTAGTAGGTGTGCCAAGGTCCTCACCCCGGTACCCAAGGGGTCACAGTATGCACTTCACCAAAAGGACCGGCACCACACTGTGTATTTATAGCTCTTAAGGTTTATTAATCATGAAAGCAACAACAGACCGCTGTTTCGGCCCTTCCTTAGGCCTTTGTCAAGTTGCAAGGATCATACAGCACATAATGACAAACATGCACTTATATATAATATTAAAACCGCCCCTCAGGGCCCAATGACCAATCATGTGAGCGCACAACTGGAGGACCTGATGGGAGACTGACCTGAGCTTACAGACCAACAGCATACTGCCATTTCAAAAGGTCACTCACCTATCAGAGCAAAGCGGCGAGTTCCCCGCTGCAAGGCATCAGGCAAAACTGCGCATCATAGCAAAAACCGCCGCCTCCATCCACGGAAGCGAGCGGTATGACGTCACAGTCACATGACAAGTCATGTGACTTGGTCAGCTGTTCAGTGTCAGCCAATCACATGCGCGCCTATTGCCATAGCAACTACAGCCTCCGCAACACAGCGGTGGGAGGTGTCAAGGCGGCCAAAGAGTCTGCCCACAATAAACAGACACTTCACATAGCGTATGCCGCTGCACTCACCACACCACAGCAAAGTAAAAGGGGAACTCCACCGGTCTCACCAAAATGCGCTGTCACAAGGGTCTGAAAGTACAAAATAAAAACATATATATTATAAACTGAAGAAAAATAAATACAATACAATCATAGAGTTCAGAGACAGAGACAGGAACATTACAAATTAAACACAAAAACTCAAATCCAACTCTCTATTAAGTCCTGCCCTCCCCATGGCCTCCAACCTCCTGATCCACCCTGCCTCCCTCCGTAGCAATTCTTTCTGTCTATCCCATCCCCGCCATTGCGGTGGCACCCCATCAATGGCCATAACTCTCAGCTGAGAAACATTATGCCCAAAATTGATAAAATGATCAGACACTGCATGCCCCTTTGTGCCATTTCTGATGGCTGATTTATGTGCGGAAATCCTACCCTTGAGGCACTGAGTAGTCATGCCAATGTAAATGAAACTACAGGGGCATTTGATCAAATACACATCAAATACAGCTCTCGGATGTATGTGTATATGAGGTACTACAGGGTGACCCTCTACCTAGGATACAAAAGCGTATCTTGGATGTTCTGCGAGATGCCTTGGCCAGTGATTTAATTGATGAACCATTATTCAATTTTTTTACAGCAAACCAATCCCACCACGCCACATATATATGTGCTTCCTAAAATTCACAAAACTTTGCACTGCCCTCCGGGGCGGCCGATTGTGGCAGGGGTGGGATCGGTTTTTGTTCCGCTGGCCAGGTATGTTGATAGACTGTTGCAGCCCATTGTACAGTCCCTTGATTCATATATCAGGGACACTGGTATGTTTCTCACTAAACTGAGGTCACTGCCACCCCTTGAAGAGGGTGTGGCCCTGGTTACGCTAGATGTCGAGAGCCTCTACACCTCCATCCCACATGATAGGGGTGTGGAGGCTGTAGACTGGTACATCATGACGCAGACAGATTGTAGTCATGCTCAGCGTATATTTCTGATACGGTTATTGGAAATTGTCCTTCAAGAAAATTATTTTGAATTTAATGGGCGGTTCTTTATAGACAGTTACGCGGAACAGCTATGGGTTCTAACGTGGCCCCCTCCTATGCAAACCTATTTATGGGTTTATACGAAGAAACCTTTGAGTATCTTAATCCATTGTATCGTAGACACGCCCTCTGTTGGTGGCGATATATAGATGATGTGTTTTGCGTATGGAGGGGGCCACGTTGTACCCTTGATGAGTTCATTCAGGGGATTCATCAACAATGCCCACAGATCAAGCTCACAGTTAATTGGGGCGTGGAAGAAGTACCATTTCTTGATGTCCTGGTGTGTAATAGACAGGGTATTATTAGGACTGATTTGTACACTAAGCCCACGGACAGGAATTCTGTCCTTCACTACAGGAGTTTTCATCCCGATGGGGTGAAGGATGGGATTCCTGGGGGTCAATATTCCAGGATTGAGAGGATTGTCAGTGAGCCCGACAGGCGGGATAAGCGCAGAATTGAATTATCGGAGAAATTCCATTCAAGAGGGTACCCCTTGGAGATCTTACAAGGACAAAAACGGCGGCGGAAGCGGAATAATAGGGAGTTACCGCGTATTCCCTTTGTGTCAACCTATAATGTCTGTAGTGACAAAGTTGCTCGGTCATTGCAAAGACATTGGCATTTGCTTAGTGATGGCTTTCCAAGGGTACCAGAATTTAGGTCCCCCCCTATGATGTCCTTCCGTCGGGCGCCTACCCTGCGTGACAAACTGCGTGTTAAGTCGGCTTCACTGACACGGCCTCGGTCATCGAGAATGGGTATGTTCCCCTGCCTGTCCTGTCATATGTGCAATAGTGTTATTAGGAATAATAAATTCCAACATCCTACTTTGGGCACTGAGTATCATGTTAGGGGTCATTACACTTGTGATTCTAATTTTGTTGTGTATTTGATCAAATGCCCCTGTAGTTTCATTTACATTGGCATGACTACTCAGTGCCTCAAGGTTAGGATTTCCGCACATAAATCAGCCATCAGAAATGGCACAAAGGGGCAGGCAGTGTCTGATCATTTTATCAATTTTGGGCATAATGTTTCTCAGCTGAGAGTTATGGCCATTGATGGGGTGCCACCGCAATGGCGGGGAGGGGATAGACAGAAAGAATTGCTACGGAGGGAGGCAGGGTGGATCAGGAGGTTGGAGGCCATGGGGAGGGCAGGACTTAATAGAGAGTTGGATTTGAGTTTTTGTGTTTAATTTGTAATGTTCCTGTCTCTGTCTCTGAACTCTATGATTGTATTGTATTTATTTTTCTTCAGTTTATAATATATATGTTTTTATTTTGTACTTTCAGACCCTTGTGACAGCGCATTTTGGTGAGACCGGTGGAGTTCCCCTTTTACTTTGCTGTGGTGTGGTGAGTGCAGCGGCATACGCTATGTGAAGTGTCTGTTTATTGTGGGCAGACTCTTTGGCCGCCTTGACACCTCCCACCGCTGTGTTGCGGAGGCTGTAGTTGCTATGGCAATAGGCGCACATGTGATTGGCTGACACTGAACAGCTGACCAAGTCACATGACTTGTCATGTGACTGTGACGTCATACCGCTCGCTTCCGTGGATGGAGGCGGCGGTTTTTGCTATGATGCGCAGTTTTGCCTGATGCCTTGCAGCGGGGAACTCGCCGCTTTGCTCTGATAGGTGAGTGACCTTTTGAAATGGCAGTATGCTGTTGGTCTGTAAGCTCAGGTCAGTCTCCCATTAGGTCCTCCAGTTGTGCGCTCACATGATTGGTCATTGGGCCCTGAGGGGCGGTTTTAATATTATATATAAGTGCATGTTTGTCATTATGTGCTGTATGATCCTTGCAACTTGACAAAGGCCTAAGGAAGGGCCGAAACAGCGGTCTGTTGTTGCTTTCATGATTAATAAACCTTAAGAGCTATAAATACACAGTGTGGTGCCGGTCCTTTTGGTGAAGTGCATACTGTGACCCCTTGGGTACCGGGGTGAGGACCTTGGCACACCTACTACTCTGATTGAAGCCTATAGTGGTGCTCCTGAATACTGGATATACTGGAGTGGCTGTTCTATCAGTATAGATAGAATGAAAGCAGCACACCAAGAGCCGCATAACGCGGCTCAATCTGACGTCCAACTTCGAAACCACCATGCGTTGCGTTAGGGGCACGTTATGCGACCTTAATGGCCCCTAAAACGCAACGTCTTGGTGTGAAAGAGGCCTAAAGCAATACCAGTTGCCTGGCTACCCTGCTGATCCTCTGCCTCTAATACTTTTAGCCATAGACTCTGAACAAGCATGCAGCAGATCAGGTGTTTCTGTCATTATTGTCAGATCTGAGATTAGCTGCAAGCTTGTTTCTGGTGTGATTCAGACACCACTGCAGCCAAACAGATCAGCGGGGTTGCCAGGCAATTGGCTTTGTTTAAAAGGAATCAAATATGGCAGCCTTCATATACCTCTCACTACAGCTGTCCTATAAGGAAAACAAAAAAAGTAATAGTCCTATAAATAGTCCCATGAAAGAGTTCCAAACAAACAAGCTTACATTTCTAGGAAACAGAAAACAATATTCACATAGCAGAATCTAAATTTGCTTCCCTAAAACAGCCAGGCACTCAGTCCATCAAAAAATAAATACATTAAAATCCTTAACATAAAATGTATAAGTTTATGTGCAGTTAGTTGTAAGACTATGCATATTCTAACATGCAAGAGCAAATGCAAATTTGCACGAGCTGTGCCTCTAAATTAAACTGAATAGGTTGATTTTGCAGCTGGATATATCAGGTCCCACTTGGTGATGCACACATTGGGCTCCATTTACAAAGAATTAAAGCATTCGGTAATGCTGAAAACAGCTGATTTTACCAATCACCTTCCCAAATTGCAATTCATATTACTGATTACCGCACAAAAAAATTAATATTATCAACCGGCTTGTGCAGTAATTGCCTTAAGAAATTGCAATTCACAAAGATTTCCGCATTTGGTTTACTGGGCAAAAGTGTTCAATATTTTTCTCCAGCTCAAAGCATCTGATGACTTGCTATCCCCATGCTGTATCTGTGCGGGGGATTTGACAGATCGCATTTAGGGAGAGCCAGGCAGCTGATAGGGAGAGCCAGACAGCCAATAGGGAGAGCAACACAGCCCTGATTTTCAGCTGATTTGATGCAATGGGGTATTGGGTGGGTCTTTCATTGTAGAAGAATAGAGGAAGGTGACAATTCTGAGGGCTTTTCTGCATCCCTTTAGATGGGCAAATCTGTATTCTGGCCAGGGCCGGCCCGCTCATGAGGCGGGGTGAAACGTTTGCCTCAGGCGGCAAACTTCTAGGGGCAGCACCCGCCCGTCCGTGGGTGCCGGGGGGGGGGGGGGGGCACCGAGGCAGAGGGGTAGTGGGCAGGAAGGGGGTATTGGGCCTAGCGGTGGGGAGGGGGGGTCGGACCCCCCCTCCCTCACCTGGGTCCCCCGATCTGCGCTCCCCTCCAGCTGTAATAGGAAGCAGCCGATGCTCAATCGTAAGAGGCACGGGCGGGGAGGACTCACCTTATCCACATTCCAGCGTGCGCTCCACTGACGTCACTTCCTGCATCGCCGTCCACTTACAATACAGTGGGTGGCGATGCAGAAAGTGACCACTAGGCCCAATACCCCCGTCCTGCCCGCTACCCCTCAGGCAATTTTTTTTTATAAATTTGCCTCAGGCGGCAAAAAGTCTAGGGCCGGCGCTGATTCTGGCATACAGAAGAGCTCCCCCTGGTGGCTGCAGCACATATAAAGGGTGGTCAGGATACACTGCAGAGAAAACCTCTGAGTCATACACACAGCTCCCTGCCTGCCCGCTGCCCTGCTAGATGGCTGGTAAGTGACACCGAGCAGGGCTTAGCGAGATAAGGCATGTTTGTTGGGTAAATTACTGAACTTTTGCCTCATGCGGAAAAGAAAGTAGTGAATTTGGAAAAAAAGTGTAAAATACAGAATTAAGTATTATACCGAACAAAATTATTTTACTGAACTGCCCTTGGTGAATACAGTCTATTTTCTTGTTAGTGAGCATTGTTGCATTCTTTACTTTGGAGGTGGGTGGTGGATGGCTCTACCTGGGTAGTGGCAGCCTTGGGGTGAGCCATCTGTGCCTGTCCTCCTCCCCACCCCACCCCCGGGGTGTGATGCATGAGAGCCACCCCTGAGCTTTAAAGAGACTCCGTAACAAAAATTGCATCCTGTTTTTTATCATCCTACAAGTTCCAAAAGCTATTCTAATGTGTTCTGGCTTACTGCAGCACGTTCTACTATCACCATCTCTGTAATAAATCAACTTATCTCTCTCTTGTCAGACTTGTCAGCCTGTGTCTGGAAGGCTGCCAAGTTCTTCAGTGTTGTGGTTCTGTGATGCATCTTCCCCCTCCAGGCCCCTCTCTGCACACTGCCTGTGTATTATTTAGATTAGGGAAGCTTCTCTCTTCTCTCTTATCTTTTACAAGCTGGATAAATCCTCCTCTGAGCTGGCTGGGCTTTCACATACTGAGGAATTACATACAGGCAGAGCTGTACTGCACTCTGCAGGAAGAAACAGCCTGACACTTCAGTGGAAGATAGCTGCAGGGGGAAAGAAACACACAAATGATCTCTTGAGATTCAAAAGGAAGGGTGTATACAGCCTGCTTGTGTATGAATGTATTTTCTATGTGTGGACATACTGTACATCAACCTACTTCCTGTTTTGGTGGCCATTTTGTTTGTTTATAAACAAACTTTTTAAAACTGTTTTTAACCACTTTTAATGCGGCGGAGAACGGCGAAATTGTGACAGAGGGTAATAGGAGATGTCCCCTAACGCACTGGTATGTTTACTTTTGTGCGATTTTAACAATACAGATTCTCTTTAACAGGCTTGGGGTGACCCCTGCATTACTCCCCTATCTCAGTGGTGCTCCCAAGTCGTGCTTATTTTGCAGATTTTTATCAATACAGATGGACGCAATGTGTTACATTCTAAATTGAGCCGATTAAGCTAAATTTGCAGCCATGTATATCAGGTTCCATTTGGTGATGCACACATTCTCTTGTTAGTGAGAAATGGATAGGTTTAATTGCAACAAAAATGTACAAACGGGATATCAACCTCTATTCACTCACTATTGCACGTCTCACCCTATAAAAAGTACAGATGTATAGAATTATTGTAAGGGAGCCACTTCCTTTAAATGATTACATTATAGTGAGTACTTTGCTCAGACACAAATATATCTGAAAAGAACGTATCGGCTTACAGCTAAGACAGTTTACTGAGGAAGCAAATCCTGTATTTTCGTGATTATCGCTCAACCACAATATTAAACAAACTTATACATTTGTATAGAATTATTGTAAGGGAGCCATGGAATATTAATATACAAAATTTATTACACCAACTATAACAATTTGAAACACTAGCTAATAGTAAAAAAAACCCTCCTACTAATAAAATCAAGAGCAATGCATAGAGGCCTCTAGCAAAAAACAGTCATCAGTGGGAGTGCCCTCCAACTTTGAAAGGGAAGTGAGAAGGCTACTGAGTGATTAAAAAAAACCCTACAAATGAGTGAGTATCAATCTGTTTATAGGGCTTGTTGAGAAAATCAACCTTAAGCTCCAGTGGGGGTTTTTGGAGGGGGTACTACTGGAGAGGGAGCTAAAGTACTTGACGGGAACAGAATATACTATACCCACTTTCTATATACTCCCAAAACACATAAGAATGTAACTACCCCCCTGGGGTGCCCAATAGTGTCAGGGAACAATAGCCCCCTAGAACGTCTAAACATCTAAATTTGTGGACACAAAAATTAAAGACATTGTCAAGAATCTCCCCTTGTTTGTGATGGATACCAGGGATGTGCTGGCTGGCATCGAGGGTGTGCATGTTGAAGAGGACTGGTTATTAGTGGGCCTTGATATTGAGGCCTTCTTTACATCAATACCAAATAAAAAGGGACTTGAGGCTTTGGACTATTACCTCATCATCAATTATGCTGATTGTGTGAACCAGGTTGACGTTATTCTGGACTCTATGGGACTGATTTTGGAAAACAACTTTTTTGAATTTAATGGCAGTATCTAGAGACAAACACGAGGTGTCACTATGGGTGCGGCATTCTCTCCTGCCTATGCGTGCCTCCACTTGGTTTTTTGGGAGCAGGAGGTGGTGAGGGGCACTATTGGGTATCGAGAGCACGTCGCACTTTGGATAAGACATGTGGATGACATCCTTTTTCTGTGGAAGGGTTCTGAAGCAGAGTTGCTGACCTTTGTTGGAATTTTGAACAATAATGATAATAACATGTTTTTGACGGTGAATTACAGCCTCTCTGAGATAGCGTTTCTTGATCTACGAATTAGAAAGTCGGGTAATCTCCTTACTACATGTAGAGACCCCAGGAAATACCCTCTTGTCTGCGCGTAGCTCTCACCTCCCCTCCCAAAAATGGGCTGTGCCGACCGGTCAATTTCTCCAGTTGTGCAGGAATTCTAACAATTTGGAGGACTTCCATAGAGAAGCTGGGGAGTTGAGGGCCAGGCTATTGGGAAGAGGGTATCCTAATAGAGTTGTGATTACAGTTTACCACAGAGTATTGGCCAGGAATTGGTCAGATTTGCTTAAAAAACACTGAGAAGGAGGAAAGTGCTGCTGCTGCCTCTGACAGTAGAACAATTGTTGGAGGGGAGGGGGGTTGTCCCGTATTGTCACCACCTTCGGGGCCCACTTCAAGTCAAAGATATATGAAATGAAGTCAAAGATATATTGAGCTGACATTGGCATTTATTGGGGAGAGATCTCTTGATTTCCAAAATTGTGGGGAGCTACCCAAACATGGCTGCACGGAGATGTACCAATCTGGGAGACCTTTTGGTCAGCTGCGAATTTAAATGGGACAGAAGGAAGAGAGGAATAATGCTTCCAAGAAAGGAATGTATAAATGTCTTGATTGTGACATATGTCAATATGTACAGACAGGGAGCCACTATTTCAATCATGATTGTACTAAATCGTTCCCTGTGAATGATAGAATTGTATCTACAACAGAGAGAATGATCTACCAGATCCGCAGTTGATGTAACTTATCCTATATAGGTAAGACATTTAAATCCCTAAATACCCATATAGGTGAACATGTGTCTAATATTAAAAATCCAAATGTGGACAGAAAGAAACTAAATCCTATTGTCAGGCTTTTCTGGTCACCTACTGTGAGTCAGGCTGTATGCCCGTATGACTGACATATAACCCAGCCCTAACACCTGTGAAAGCTCCTTCCTAATACAAACTACAATACCCTGCAGTCAGATGTAGCATACAAGCTGGCAGACAGCAATCACCAAACACAGCAAGGCAATGTAACACAGTATATTGAATAGTCATTTGAGGCCTATAGGCTGAGGCAATCCAGATAAAGACAAGGTGGCAGGGAATGGCTGAAGTATAATCACTAGACAGATGTGAGGTCAATCAGGCCAGGGTCAATACATCAGGCAGTGTTCATGCGAATCCTTTAACAAGCCAGGTCGGTAACAGGGTATCCAATAGAGAAGCGTGGTCAGATTCAAGCCGGGTCGGTAACAGGTAATCCAATCTAGAAGAAGCTTAGTCAAGAGACAGGCATAAGTCCTCAGCAAGACAAGCACTCGGTGTGAGCGCAATCTCAGCAACAAGCCCAGTATAGGCTATCACGGGCACAGACTGGAGCGCTCACCAGGTTCGAATACAAGGCCAGACCAATCGGAGCCCGCCACTGTCCCGGTCTCGTCGCTCGCTATTTTTCTGCGGCTGCGCAAAGCATCACTGTCAATAATGGCCACGTGGGCCATGCCGAACTGTGCAGGCGCAGTAGTTCTGCGCTTGCGCAATACACCGCGGACAACGTGGCCATGATTGAGAGCGGCACTTCATGCAGCTGCAGTAAGGCTGCCACGCGGTCGGCCGGAATAACGAACGTCGAGACCAGAGCAGCAGCGGAGAGCAGAGCATTAGGCGCGGGACAGTCGGCTGCAAGGGGCTGGAGAAAGCCCTAGGTGAGTA
The DNA here is from genome assembly GCF_040937935.1 of Hyperolius riggenbachi. Classification (NCBI taxonomy): domain Eukaryota; kingdom Metazoa; phylum Chordata; class Amphibia; order Anura; family Hyperoliidae; genus Hyperolius; species Hyperolius riggenbachi. The sequence goes on from NC_090646.1 coordinate 240,540,111, forward strand.
AAGCCCATTTGGGCTATTTTGCCTGATAACTCCTTTAGGACTCAATAAGGATTTGAATATAAAAGTCTTTCTGTAGTCTTTGTACTCTCCCTATATTCCGGAGTGAGTATTTCCTGCGTTCTCCCTGGTCCCTATGATAAGACAAATAGACAAGACAAATAACATTTATATTGCGCTTTTCTCCTTGCGGACTCAAAGCGCCAGAGCAGAGCAGTAGCCACTAGGGCGCGCTCTATTGGCAGTAGCAGTGTAAGGGAGACTTGCCAAAGGTCTCCTACTGAATTAGTGCTGGCTTACTGAACAGGCAGAGCCGAGATTCGAACCCTGGTCTCCTGTGTCAGAGGCAGAGCCCTTAACCATTACACCATCAGCCAACTGATAACAGCAATTGGAACGCATAAGCATATTTTTAAACTATGTGATTGGATATCCATTCGCCCACGGAGTATAAATGGGCGTTCCTACAGAAATGACGTCACGTCTGAAGAGGTCCAGTGACTATGTCATAGACTATTTCTTATGGTTTCTTCTTCTTATGGTTGAGCGATAATCAAGAAAATACAGGATTTGCTTCCTCAGTTAGGGCCTGTTTCCACTACACGCAGATTAGATGCAGAATGGATGCAGAAAAACTGACTCCAATGAATGCCTATGGGAAAATCTGCATCAGAAAAATCGTGTTTAGTGGGAACAGGCCCATAGGCATTCATTGGAGTCAGTTTTTCTGCATCCAATCTGTGTGTAGTGGAAACAGTAGTGTTGTCCGGATCATGAACGATTCGGATCTTTGATCCGAATCTATTTTGTGAGTTGAATCATCCGAATCATCAAAATGAGTGATTCGGATCGCAAAAGGGGCGGGGCCAGGAGCGACACGCCCCCTCTCAGCGGGCAGCGGGGTCCTGGAAGCAGAGCAGGGATGGATCGCTGAGTTGGAGGGGACCCAGCCTTGCACAGCCCCAGGTAGATGAGAGAGAGGGGACATGGGTGCCACTGCCAGATATGTGTAGAGCACACATACTGGCTGAAATGTGCTGCTCATTATAGGCTGGCTGTTCCGTAGTGCTGCACAGTGAACACATTGGAAACTTTTGGCTCAGCTCAGCACAGCTCAGTAACTTTGCAGGCATTGTGATTGCTGTGCAATATGCTCCTCCTGAACTCGGCACTAAACAGCTGCACTTATCTTTGGGGAATGCTTCCTTTCACTGTGCGACGTTTCCATTCAGGTATACAGATGAACATATAGGTGACATACATGTAAAGCATATGATTGCAGCATGTGGGTATTGTGTGCAAACAAACATTTCTGCTCTCTGCTCGTCCCTCCTCCCTTCTCTGTCCACTCCCTGCCCTCTGTCCATCTTCTCCCCTTCTCTGTGTGTCCACCCCCCTCCCCTTCTCCTGTCCTGCTAGTCATTTCACCCCCGAATGCTTCATTAGTAAAATGATCCGAGATTCGGATCAAAGATCCGGATCTCTTCAATGATCCGATTCGAATCATCCGGATCATTGAAAAGATCCGAACTTCCCATCTCTAGGAAACAGGCCCTAAACTGTCTTAGCTGTAAGCCGATACGTTCTTTTCAGATATATTGGTGTCTAAACAAAGTACTCATTATAATGTAATCATTAACAGGAAGTGGGAGTGAACGACCTTTTACTTCCTTGTATAGGAATGCTGTATAGCTACTCTGCATGAGACAAGCTGCTTGTGGAAAATAAATCTTTCATAATGGAGACAACTGGAAAAGTAAGAAAACTCATTTTTTTATTTATAAATGTGGGTGTTTGAAGTACAGAATAAAGGTAGAATTTTGCAGACACTGGAGCATAATGACCCTGAAGAGGGCAACCATTTGTGCCTTTATTTACAGCCATCTCTTCATGGGCAAACATTTTGAAAGTTCTAACAAGAACCTGAACTTTAAAGTTTCATTGCTGACTTTCTGTGGAAAATGCTATTTCCTGACTGTCACAGTATGCTGCAGTGGCATAGTTTCTGTATTGTACAGGTTAGTTGTACCACTCTGGGATATAGTATAGGGTCTGTTGTGACACTGCAGTGCTGTGTGCTGTGCATGTCACCATTTTCTGCAGTGAATGCAAACAATAGCACCATAACAGACATGCAAAAAGGTTCAAGGACACTTTCTGTATATCGATTTGTCCAGTGTTGAAAAATGCAGGCTGGTAGGCACAGCAGGCAAAATCAGTGGCCTAGCCCATAACAACTACATAAGTTAAGTGTTCAGACTGCACTAGCTGCATGTTTGTTCAAGATGTGTGAAACAGTTTATAATGAAAGAGTCTCCTCCTTTTAGGCCTCTTTTTCACGTATTGTTGAACTGTGTGCTTACTGCTTAGCAAGCAGTTGCCAGGCTGCAGTGAGCAGTTACCAGGCAGCAGCAAGCAGTTGTGAGAGTTTGAGAGGCATTTCAGGAAGGGGCAGGCTTGGGGCAGGGGCAGGCTTGCCACAATGTTCCCTTCTATCACTCTCCCATTCACTCTTCTTCCCTGCTCCATTTCCGCCGTCACAAAATTATGTTTGCTCTATATCTGTTGCAAGACTGATAGATCCTTGGAGCATGGATGCTTATTATTATTAAATTTAGCAGTGGCACTGCTGTGAACTACCTTATTGAAGGTTAAAAAAACCCCCACAAAATTAAAGTCACCCATTTTTGATAATGGCAATGTCCGAAGGAGACCTACTTTCCAAGCTTTCTGCTGCTGCTTAAATCATGCACACCCCTGTCCCCTGTGCATTAAAGAGACTCTGTAACAAAAATGTCATCCTTTTTTCTACTATCCTACAAATTCCTAAACCTATTCTAATGTGTTCTGGCTTACTGCAGCACTTTCTACTATCACCGTCTCTGTAATAAATTAACTTATCTTTCCCCTGTCGGATTTGTCGCCCTGTGTCTGGAAGGCTGCAAACTCTTCAGTGTTGTTGATCTGTTATGCACGCCCCCTTCCATGCCCCTCTATGCACACTCCCGTGTGTGTTATTTAGATTAGGCAGCCTCTCTGCTCTCTTGTCAGTGAGAGAAGAGAGCTGCCTTTTACAAGCTGGATAAATTGTCCTCTGTTAGGCTGTGAAAGGAGCTGGGCTATCACATACTGAGGAATTAGAGACACCAGCAGAGCTGTCTGCAGGAAGAAACAATCAGCCTGTCGCTCTTCAGTGGATGAAAGCTGCAGGGGGAAGAAGGTAACACACAAATGATCTCTTGAGATTCAAAAGGAAGGCTGTATACAGCCTGCTTGTGTATGGATGTATTTTCTATGTGTGGACATATTGTACATCAATCTACTTCCGGATTTGGTGGCCATTTTGTTTGTTTATAAACAAACTTTTTAAAACTGAGCTCGGGCTATGCCGCGCAGGAAGATTTCTCAGGCGCTGCTGGGCCGATTTGCATAATTTTTGTTTTTGCAACACGCAGTTAGCACTTTGCTAGCTTTGTGTGCATTCCGATCGCCGACGCTACCCGCCGATTAGCCGCCGATCGCCGTGCCGCCCCCCCAGACCCCGTGCGCTGCATGCCCAATCAGTGCCAGGCAGCGCTGAGGGGTGGATCAGGACTCCCTTTGACGTCACGACGTCGATGACGTCATCCCGCCCATTGCCATGGCGACGGGGAAAGCCCTCCAGGAAATCCTGTTCTGTGAACGGGATTTCCTGATCAAAGATCGCCTGAGGCGATCGAAGCGGGTGGGGGGATGCCGCAGCACAGCGGCTATCATGTAGCGAGCCCTAGGCTCGCTACATGATTTAACAAAAAAAAATTAAAAAACACTGCTGCGCTGCCCCCTGGCGGTTTCTAATAGACCGCCAGGAGGATTAGGTAACCTGCAGCACTACTCTGGCCTGGGGTCATAACTAAAAATCACTGGGCCCCTCTGCGAAACATTGGATGGACCCCCCCCCCCCCCCCCCCCGTCCTCGCTTTCTGCACAGGTAAACTGAGAACCAATGTTATTCAATTGGCCAGTGCTCATTTGAAAGTGTTTTTTACCATGCAGATAAAAACAGGCAGCAGTGAAGCACTGGCCGCATTTTCTCTATCAATTACATTAGCTTCTGTGATAAAACATGCTAGTTTCACACATACAGACATACATGGTATGCAGAAAACGCACACAGAAAACCAACAGATGAGTGTGCTCCCAGCCTCGGCTTATAACACTCACTCTGTCCATCTCTGATGAAGCAGAACTGACTCTGCAGACTTCTCCAGCATCACTAGAGTATAGAGCACTTGGGAAGGGAGGAGGGGGGGGGGGGGGAGACAGGGCATTATACACAAGACCCTGCTGCACACTGAATAGGCACCTTCTACAAATCTTTATCTACAAAACTTTGTATGATTCGTTATCAGTGGCTGAGCAGTTGCAGTCATTAGAACAACTGTGCAGAGCGCAGAAAACTTAGTCTCTCCTTGTCCTTAGTTGTCAGTCTCTCAGGACAGGGAAAATAAACTTCTCCCCGACAGGGCCCCCTGCAGCTTCTGGCCCGCCTGCGGATGCATCCCTTGCATGGTCTATTGTTATGCCTAGAGTTGAGCTGAAATTTTCGTAATTTCGCATTACTAAAATTACGCATGCAAAATTTGCGATTACGATGCGAAATTACAGTAGCGTAATTGCCATTAAAATCGTAATTGAAAATACCGTAAGCGTAATTTTCAACGCGTAATTTCGTGTTTCGTTCATGCCGTAATTTCGCATTAAACGCTACCGTAACTTCGCGTTAAACCGTAACGCTCCGTATAATATAAAAAAGCCGCTGACTTTAAGGGTTAATAGCAAAGCCCCCTTAAATGCTAAGAGCCTCAAATTTGGAGAATATATTAAGGAGATCAGGAGGAATAAGAGGAAAATTTTTTTTTTCAAAAAGACCTTATAGTTTTTGAGAAAATCGATGTTAAAGTTTCAAAGGAAAAATGTAAACATTTAAAAACCCGCCGACTTTAACGGTTAATAGCAAAGCCTGCTTAAAGTTTAGGAACACCAAATTCCCAGGGTATATTAAGGGGATCAGTGGGAATAAGAGGAAAATTTTTTTTTCAAAAAGACCTTATAGTTTTTGAGAAAATCGATTTTTAAGTTTCAAGGGCGAAAATGTCTTTTAAATGCAGAAAATGTCAGGTTTTTTTGCACAGGTAACAATAGTGTATTATTTTCATAGATTCCCCCAAGTGGGAAGAGTTTTACTTACTTCGTTCTGAGTGTGGGAAATATTAAAAAAAAACGACGTGGGGTCCCCCCTCCCAGACCTCTTTAACCCCTTGTCCCCCATGCAGGCTGGGATAGCCAGAATGCGGAGCACCGGCCGCGTGGGGCTCCGCACCCTGACTATACCAGCCCGCATGGTCCATGGATTGGGGGGTCTCGGAAGGGGAGGGGCAGCCAAGCTTTCCCCTCCCCCTCCGAGCCCTTGTCCAATCCAAGGACAAGGGGCTCTTCTCCACCTCCGATGGGCGGTGGAGGTGGAGGCCGCGATTTCCTGGGGGGGAGGTTCATGGTGGAATCTGGGAGTCCCCTTTAAAAAGGGGTCCCCCAGATGCCCACCCCCCCTCCCAGGAGAAATGAGTATAGAGGTACTTGTACCCCTTACCCATTTCCTTTAAGAGTTAAAAGTAAATAAACACACAAACACTTAGAAAAAGTATTTTAATTGAACAAAAAACATAACCACGAAAAAAGTCCTTTAATATTCTTAATTAACCATTAATACTTACCTGTCCCTTTAAATAAATGATCCCTTGAAATAGCCTCGGAAATGTTCTATCAGTTACAATGTAACAAAGTTATTACAATGTAACAACTTTGTTACATTGTAACTACGCCGCACCCGATGTCACTCGCCGCCGCCGCATACGCGTCTGCGCTGCACACATTCCCGACAGAGCTCTGAGCTATATAGCTCAGAGCTCTGAGAAGCATCTTTGTATTTTGGCTCCAAGGAGCCCCATTGGTCCTTAGCAGACCAATGGGGTTCCTTCAAATCAAAAGGAACCCCATTGGTCTGCTAAGGACCAATGGGGCTCCTTGGAGCCCAAATACAAAGATGCTTCTCAGAGCTCTGAGCTATATAGCTCAGAGCTCTGTCGGGAATGTGTGCAGCGCAGACGCGTATGCGGCGGCGGTGAGTGACGTCGGGTGCGGCGTAGTTACAATGTAACAAAGTTGTTACATTGTAATAACTTTGTTACATTGTAACTGATAGAACATTTCCGAGGCTATTTCGAGGGATCATTTATTTAAAGGGACAGGTAAGTATTAATGGTTAATTAAGAATATTAAAGGACTTTTTTCGTGGTTATGTTTTTTGTTCAATTAAAATACTTTTTCTAAGTGTTTGTGTGTTTATTTACTTTTAACTCTTAAAGGAAATGGGTAAGGGGTACAAGTACCTCTATACTCATTTCTCCTGGGAGGGGGGGTGGGCATCTAGGGGACCCCTTTTTAAAGGGGACTCCCAGATTCCACCATGAACCTCCCCCCCAGGAAATCGCGGCCTCCACCTCCACCGCCCATCGGAGGTGGAGAAGAGCCCCTTGTCCTTGGATTGGACAAGGGCTCGGAGGGGGAGGGGAAAGCTTGGCTGCCCCTCCCCTTCCGAGACCCCCCTATCCATGGACCATGCGGGCTGGTATAGTCAGGGTGCGGAGCCCCACGCGGCCGGTGCTCCGCATTCTGGCTATCCCAGCCTGCATGGGGGACAAGGGGTTAAAGAGGTCTGGGAGGGGGGACCCCACGTCGTTTTTTTTTTAATATTTCCCACACTCAGAACGAAGTAAGTAAAACTCTTCCCACTTGGGGGAATCTATGAAAATAATACACTATTGTTACCTGTGCAAAAAAAACTGACATTTTCTGCATTTAAAAGACATTTTCGCCCTTGAAACTTAAAAATCAATTTTCTCAAAAACTATAAGGTCTTTTTGAAAAAAAAATTTTTCCTCTTATTCCCACTGATCCCTTTAATATACCCTGGGAATTTGGTGTTCCTAAACTTTAAGCAGGCTTTGCTATTAACCGTTAAAGTCGGCGGGTTTTTAAATGTTTACATTTTTCCTTTGAAACTTTAACATCGATTTTCTCAAAAACTATAAGGTCTTTTTGAAAAAAAAAATTTTCCTCTTATTCCTCCTGATCTCCTTAATATATTCTCCAAATTTGAGGCTCTTAGCATTTAAGGGGGCTTTGCTATTAACCCTTAAAGTCGGCGGCTACCTAACATTGATACATGCGTCAACTTTTCCGCTTCGGGAGCATGACCATACGCATTAATTTCGTAATACCCGTTGCAATGCGAAAATTACGCTTACGCGAAATTTCGCGAAATCCTTCTTCATTACGATTATGTACTTACGGCCATAAACGTAATTACACTAATTACGCGAAATTTCGCGAAATCGTAATTACTCCATTACGCTCATCTCTAGTTATGCCCCTGCTCTGGCCTCCTGTCTGTAGCAAATCTTTACCAGGCAGTGGGAAAGGAGTGTTGACTCTACACACCTCTGTATTCTAGCTATAGCTGATACTTTGCTGTTGCTCTCTATACCATTTTGCTCTCTATTTGCCAGTTTCTTCTTACTCTCCACCACTTTTTTTGCTAAAAGTCCAAATCTAACCTTACTTTGCTTGATCTCTCTCTCTCTCTCTCTCTCTCTCCCTCTCTACCTCTCTCTCTCTCTCTCCCTCATTACTTTATGCATTTTTACTCTGCTACTTTGCTCTCTCTCACTCTTTTTCTCTGTCCCCCTCTCTCAATTTTATACGCTCTATTTACTACCCTCTATTCACCATTTTAATATCTCTCTCTGTCTCACCCCCCATGATATCTCTCTATACAACTCTATACAAATTTGATCTTTCTTTTTTTTTTTATCTCTTTCCATCACCCCTCTCTCAAATCAAATCAAAGATAGCTTTATTGGGATGACCAAGATTCATACAGGAATGACCAAAACAGGGAAATGGGGGGCATGGAAGGGGGTGGGGTAGGGGTATAGTGGGTTACCAGTTTGTGGACATTTTTGGTTCACTGTCCAACACAGTCACTCTAACAGGAGGGATGATGACTTTTGTAATGTACAATCCAGACAGGCAAAAGGATCACAATGCATATTTCAAGGGGATAGAGCAAGCTCAAGATTGCTCAACATCAGAGTACCAATACTCAGCAGGGTCTTAATCAGGGGTTATTTATGGGTAATTAGATCTTTTCGATGACTTTTCTCCAGTAGTAATAACTTTACTCAGCATAGCTCCACTTTAAGACATCATTGTAAAAACATCAAGAAACACGCAGCGTATGATTTTGTTCACATGATTTCTATTTTCTCTCCTACTTACACCAGACTAATCCACTTCCAATCTTCAGGTACAAATAACTGTAATACTCATATTTTACAGGTTATTAAATGCAAGGCGGCAGTGATGTGGGAAGCAGGGAAACCTCTGACTATTGAAGAGATTGAGGTTGCTCCACCAAAGGCTAATGAAGTTCGCATAAAGGTGAAACATACTTACTGCCTGACTATTTTTAAAGCTCTTGTTTCATTATGATAAACTGCGTCTACCCTTCACCATAGGAAAATAAGGCAATATTAAACTACCCTTAAAGAGGAACTCCAGTGAAAATAACGTAATAAAAAAGTGCTTCATTTTTACAATAATTATGTATAAATGATTTAGTCAGTGTTTGCCCATTGTAAAATATTTTAAATCCCTGATTTATATTCTGACATTTATTACATGGTGACATTTTTACTGTTGGCAGGTGATGTAGCTGCTGTTTGCTGTTTTTGGCAGTTGGAAACAGCTATAAACAGCTATTTCCCACAAGGCAACAAGGTTCAGACAGGAAACTGCCAGAAGTACCTCGGTACTCAGAGCTTCCTGTGGGAGGGGTTTCACCACAATATCAGTCATACAGCGCCCCCTGGTGGTCTGTTTGTAAAAAATGAATAGATTTCTCATGTAAAAGGGGGTATCAGCTACTGATTGGGATTAAGTTCAATTCCTGGTAGGAGTTTCTCTTTAAGCTAAATAAACACATTTGAGAATTGTCACGCATTGGGGATCGGGAAACAGTCCCTCGTGCAACAATTCCATGAACAGGTTTGTAAACACACATCTCTAGACTTGAGGCTAGTGAGGTGTTCTGTTGCGGTGGAGAGGGGCAGAGGGACAACCATTGTGGAGTGACTTCCATTGGTCATGGCAGCCTTAAAAATAACATTGTGAACGGTAATGCTTTGGCATCGGGGTTCATTAAAGGATAACTATCAATATAAGTATTTTTTAAAATAATTGTATGTACAGGTCTCTTTTAGTGACCCTTCTGTGTTTTCTTTTATTTTGTGAAAGTTTCACAAAGATTCAGTGCCTCCTCAGATCAAGGGAAGGCAGTGACGGCATCACCTGGAGTGAGACAGGGCGTTGTACTGCTTTTTTCCTACAAAGGAGCTGCTCGTTACTTTTTCACATGGTGATCAAAGCTGAAAGATGCCCCTGATCACCACACTGTACAGTACAAGCATGAAGTTTTGATCAGGACTGTGTACAAAACCTGTGTTTTTCCCTCAGCTGCACTGACATTGGACGAGGTAATACATCAGCCGGGCTGCCCAGGTCTATTTCCTCTAAAATATTACATTTTGCATACATTTTCCTGTTATGCGCATTTTAATGCAGATTTTTGTATGCAAATGCAATTTATGGGAAACTGATGCCTGGTGCATTTTTTTCATTAACATGCATTGGTTTCAATTTTAATGCAAAAAAAAATTGCATTGCAAATTTGTACTCACTGGAAATGGCTGGCTTCCCTCCAAAATAGCCTTATACTATTGTAGGTATATTTGACTATGATAATGGTAGGGAGTTAGGAACATGAATGTGACATTCTGTGCCAGTTAGTGACTATTAAATTATTCATGTACTCTGTAACGTTCTGCAGAAATGCTAGCACTATATAACTGAATATTATTATTCATTTCTTATTTTATATTTTTAATTAGCGGCAGTTAAAGTTACTTAGACCTAGCAATTGGCAGAGCAACAGAGCAGGATTATCCACCAGGCAACCTAGGCAGGTGCTTGGGGCCTAGTGGGTTTCAAGGGGCCCACCTGCCACCTTCTCTGACCTCTCTCCACTTTATCTTACTAAAAGGGTCACAAGGGGGCCCCAAACCTGCTACCTTACCTTGAGCCCCATTACATCGTAATCCATCTCTGTAGAGCACGGATGCTGCTGACAGGCCATGAGTAGAAAGAGGGCATTCGGTGAGCTCCAGAGAGGTTGTCAAGAGTTATTTAGTTCCCCCTACTGGGCGAGGGAGGAGTTGTGGGGGAAACAAGGAATTTTTGTAACAGGATGTTTGTGAAGCAAAAAACAATCATCTTCACTATTCACATGTAACCTCAAAGGGGCACTGCAGCGAAAAACAAAATTTAAAATACGTGCAAACATATACAAATAAGAAGTACGTTTTTTTCCAGAGTAAAATGAGCCATAAATTACTTTTTTCCATCTTTTTTCCATCTCTTTATAGGGGATTCTCAGGGATATATTTATTTTCAAAAGCACTTACCGGTAGTAAATGGCAGTTGCTCTGTCCAACTGCCAAACAACTGTGTAGGGAGCAGGGAAGCTGGCCAGCATCCTTGTTTAAACCCTTTTTAGGGAATATCTTTATAAAGAATAAAAGCCTTGCTGAGAATCCCCTATAAGAGATGTACTAGTCCAAAACCTGTCACTTCTGTCAGATTTCTACTGCCTACTGTAAATGACAGCAGCATAGGAGAAAAGTAATTTATGGCTCATTTTACTCTGGAAGAAACATACTTCTTATTTGTCTATGTTTGCACATATTTTAAATTTTACAGTTTTTCGCTGTAGTGCCCCTTTAATGCTGGGAATACACAATGAGGTTTTTTTTCAGCAGATTTGCTGATTGATTGATTTTCCAATTTATTTCCAGATCGTTTTTCTATTTCACTTCAATGAGAAAATCGATCAGAAAAACGATTGAAATTCGATCCGGACCTGTTGGAAATTATCGTGCCATCTATCTGCCAAAAAAACTTGTGGTGTATTCCAAGCATCAAGGATGTTTCTGCTTGAATGTTATAAATACAGTTATGATTGTGTCCCCTTGTTTTGTTTATAGATAGTTGCTACAAGTATTTGTCGATCAGATGAACATGTGCAACATGGAACCTTAGCTGGAGTGAAACTTCCCATCATTCTAGGCCACGAAGGTGCCGGAATAGTTGAAAGTGTTGGTGAAGGAGTGACCTCGGTTAAACCAGGTACGGCACAGCTTTTCAAAAGAATGCTCAGCTGCAACATGAAATGGAACAGATTTCATTTGCATTAAAGCGGACCTGAACTCAGAACTATCTCTCTGCTCTAAAAGATAAGCAACATCATAAGGACCTTTAAAGAAAAACATTATTTATTGTGGATAGAAATCCTACAATAAATTAGTGTTTAGCATCCTGTGCTTTCAAATGAGCTTTTTTGCCTTATCTGTGACTAGTGACTAGCTCAATCCTCAGCAAAGAGTTGATCACCTGACTTCACCATCACCTCCCTCTGTGGTTTAGAGGTTAGTTGTTCAACTCTTTGCAGCCGTCGCGCTACAACTCAGTAATCTCATCTTTTTGCATAGCTGCTCCCAGCTCAGTAGGTCATACAGCATTTTTTCCCTTCCCACACCATCCCCGGTGTGTTTATAAAGCCATCAGTACCTTTCTTTGTGTTACCTTGCTTGAAATGCTTGCTTTTTTTTTACTTTTTAAAATAAATCTACTAAGAAAAGTAAATGCTTTATTTCACACATAGCAGGAATGACTAAACAGGAACTGAGACTTTGCAGGGTTGTAGCAGTTGTGCTGGCTACAAAGAGTTAATCTCTCAGCAGCAGAGGGTTGAGTCAGGTGATTAGCTCTGTGTTCACGGTAAAATATTAGCTAGTACCACTTTTCAGCTCTTGTCTAATTATGTTGGTGATAACTGTATATAGGGAAATGTTTGAACAAAATACAGACTACTGTTCTGTCAGGCAAGCAGCATAAGACATTAGCAAAAGACAATTTTCCAAGTACACGATTAACCAAGTAATAAAATGAACACTATAAAATAGTTTACGAGCAGGTTTCTAAGGCCTCGTTCACATCATACGCGCTTCCGTGCGGATATGGAAGCGCGTATGATGTGCTGAAACGCAGGAACGGCAGAAGGGCATAGACTGCCCTTCTACCGTTCACATCTACTGCACTGCGCAGCAGTACGATGCGCTGGGAAGCGCTTGCGTACTGCTGCCTGCATTTTGCCCGCAAGCGCAGAGCTGATCCCATCACTGTCAATGGATGGGATCAGCAGCTCAGCGGGCAGCGGCGCAGATGGCGTGCGATCGGATGCATTGCGTTCAGGATCGCACAGCCATCTGCGCTCCTCAGATGTGAACGAGGCCTTACAATAGATGAAGAAATGATCCGCATGACACTTCCAGCCTTTTTCTTTTGCAGAAAATGAACGCTAACAGTGATAATGGGAAAACGAAATATTTGATTTGATCCTGATAAGTTGTACCTGAGGAAACATGATGAGATAATCATGTGTATGTATAGCGTAAAACTTATTCATAACCAGGCTGTTTTACTTTGCTGCCGAGACAACTTAATTTTCATGCATGCAAGTGACAGCTTCTGTCTTGTCTATAACCAGAGGTTGATGGATCAAAACCATCCTCTGCTAGGTGTACTTTATTTTTTTACACCTTGCTTTACCACATGGGCCAAACGGTGGCCATAGCCCCTTAAGAGAAAGTGTCAGGGTCTTGCTGTAACATAGATTGTAGTGTAACTATTTCAACTAATGTACCCTTCTTAAACTTGAAGATTGTATACAAATGTAAGCAGACTGCAGAGTGGCGCAGCAGAAGTGTGCTGGGCCCGCAACCCAGAGGTTGATGGATCAAAACCAACCTCTGCTAGGCATGATTTCATTTTTGCACCTCGCTTTATCGCATGGGCAAAACGGTTTCCATACCCCTGTAAGAGAAAGTATAATAAGGGCCCTGCCTTAACATAGATATTACGGTAGCTAAGACTACTCCTGGGCCTTTCCTGTAGTTGAAGAAATGAGTGAACTGTGACAACACACTTAAAAAAAAAAAAACAGCAAACAGAGAAGCTTCCCCATATTGGAGCATTGGATTTGGTAAAGTCTTAAGCCAATGTGTTGTAAAAGACACAAGTAAGCTTTAGGTTAGCAGGAATGGTTGCATGGCCACCTAGCTTTTCATCCTTCCCAGGCCAGCTAGGCTGACTTCAGCCTGTAGTGTTGGTGGAATAGTGGTGAGCATAGCTGCCCTCCAAGCAGTTGTCCTGGGTTCGATTCCTGGCCAATGTATGTGAGTTGGCTTTTGACATCTTACAAATCCCTAAGCAAGCCCATTTTTCTCTTGGATATATCACAATGGTACATGCTAGGCTGGCTTCAGCATGTAGCATTGTAGTGTGTTGTGTTGGTGGTATAATGGTTAGGATAGCAGCCTACCAAGTCGTAGGCCTGGGTTCGATTCCTGGCCAATGTATGTGAGTTGGCTATTAAAATCCTACAAATCCCTAAGCAAGCTCATTTTTATCTTGGATATATCATAATGGTACATGCTAGGCTGGCTTCAGTATGTAGTGGTGGTATAGTGGTGAGGAGAGCTGCCTACCAAGTACTAGACCTGGGTTTGATTTCTGGCCAATGTATGTGAGCTGGCTTTTGAAATCTTACAATTCCCTGCAAGACAAGACCCTCCTCCGGAGGAGGGGAGGATTACACTTCCTGATGTTGTAAAGCAGTGTAGGCCTGCAATTCAACATTCAATGAGATTTCTGACCTTAAAATAGAGGTTTGTATCAAATCTAGGATTTTTATTGAGACTTTTGATGTGTATCCCACTCAACCATGTCTCTGTCCAGGTTTTAGACCGTCTGAAATTTTTTTTACATCATTTTTCTGGACACCATAATTATTTATAAATTTCCAAGTTCGCCTCTCCATTGAAGTCTATTGCGGTTCGCGAAAGTTCGCGCGAACCGAACTTTCGCGGTAGGTCCGCGAACCGGGTTCGCGAACCTAAAATCGGAGGTTAGGGCCATCTCTAGCCAGGACAACAGAGGTCAAATTTGATTGATTGTCAGCTGTTTCTTACATTTACGACTTGCACTCACTACCATTGCAGATAATTGTTTTCTTACCTTCAGATTTAAGTCAGTAAACATGTATGTCACATGGATGTTTTCTTTTCTGTGCAGGTGACAAGGTAATACCGCTGTATAATCCTCAGTGCAGAGAATGCAGAGGTTGCACTGATCCAAGTGCAAATATATGCCACAAAAATGAGTAAGAATTGTTTTGTATTGATATACCTTTATAATTCACCAGACATTTAAAATTTATAAAATTGTGTACGATGCAATAAAAAAAAAAGTTCTCAAAAATTACAAGTTCTATTTAAAACAATAATGACTTGACACATTTCCACTATTGACTCTGACATACTGTACATCAGGGGTCTCAAACTCGCGGCCCGCGGGCCATTTGCGGCCCGCGATACAATATTTTGTGGCCCCAGGGCCCCAGAGCTTGTAGGGGCCCCCAGTGGCTACAAGAGGAAAAAAAAAATTTTCAAATCGGCCTTATAGTTTTTGAAAAAATCGATTTTAAAGTTGCAAAGGAAAAAAATACACATTTAAAAACCCGCCGACTTTAATGGTTAATAGCAAATCTACCTTAAATGCTAGAAACCCTAAATTTGCAGGATATGCTAAGGAGATCATTAGGGATAAGAGGAAAAAACAATTTTTCAAAAAGACCTTATAGTTTTTGAGAAAATCGATTTTAAAGTTTCAAAGGAAAATAGTATACTTTTAAATGCGGTAAATGTCACTTTTAGTAGCAAACCTAACGGTAGTGTAATTTTACATGTATCAAAAGAAAGAGCAATACATTTCCAGACAGGGTTTCCAGGGGGTCCATACGCAGCCGCAGCGCTTTGGCCAGGGATCGCTATACAGCCGCAATATGGCTGTATGAAGATTCCTGGCATTTTTTCCTATTTTCCCATTTTTATTTTTTTTTTTATGTTTAGAGTGTGGGAATTTTTTTTTTTAAATTATGTGGGGTCCCCCCTCCTGAAACTTTTTAACCCCTTGTCCCCCATGCAGGCTGGGGTAGCCAGAATGTGGAGCTCCGACCGATTGGGGCTTCACACCCTGACTATACCAGCTGCAAAAAAGGTCCCTTAATGCCGATTTTTGTTCTAGGGTATCTGTTGGGGGGGGGGGGGGGGGGGGGTGAGGGCAGGTTTATTTTGCTCTGGGGCCCCATTGTTGCTTAAACCAGCCCTGCCTGCCGGCAAAAGCAAAAGAGACACGGAAGCGTACTATATTTGCCCATTTTACCTTATAGTTCGCTTCAGTGCTCCCAAGTAATCCGCCGCATCCCCGCCGCTAAACAAGGGCTGCAGACCCCCAAATCCCCCGCGCAAACATCCACGACTGCGCTGAGGGGCAGAGCTTCCAGCTGTAGCTCTGCCCCTCCTGACGTCAATCGCCGAATGGATCGCCGCCTCTCCCCCGCCCCTCTCTGTGAAGGAAGAGTGAGAGGGGCGGGCAGAGGCGGCGATCCGCCGCGATTGACGTCAGGAGGGGCAGAGCTGAAGCTGAAAGCTCTGCCCCTTCCAGGAAATGCCGGCGGATTGCCCCCCGGGGTGATTTGGGGGCTCTGCAGCCCTCGTTTTGCGGCGGGGACACGTGAACTCCCTTATGCGGCCCAGCCTCATCCTGACTTTGCCTCCTGCGGCCCCCGGGTAAATTGAGTTTGAGACCCCTGCTGTACATAGTAAATTTAGCAATAGCATGTATGGGAGCTTTACAATGGTGGCAGAGTGGATAACGCTCTCTTGCTTTGCAGTGTCCCAGCCAGGGCACTATCTGCAAGGAGTTTGTTCTCCCTGTGTCTGTGTGGGTTTTCTCGGGGCACTTCAGTTTACTCCCACATCCCCAAAACATACAGATAAGTTAAATGGCTATCCCCAAAAGTCGGTCCTAAACTACAATGGACAAAGGCAATTTTTACTTCCGTTTATTATAAATAGACATGGTCCCTGGTCAGGGTCATATCCATTCATACCAGGCACTGCGATTGGGACCCCTGGCCAATCGCTGGCACATAATTGCAGCCGGGCATGAGCAGCGCACCCGCTGCAGTAACACTTGACGCGAATACGCGTCAAGTTAGACTAGAGCAGCTTCTATCTAGATGACTATAGTCATCCAGATAGACTGAAGTGGTTACATTTGAGAGCTCCTTTGAGGGACAGTTAGTCATAAGACTATGTACCTCTGTAAAGTGCTGCAGAAGATGTCAGCACTATATAAATATTAAATAATAAAATAAACATTTCATGAAAATGTTGCGATTAAAAAAAAAAAATGAAATTGGTTTGGGCAAATTGGCTTATCCTTAGTGAAATTTTCATGAAAATCATGGTGAGATCAAAATGGCCATATTCGCCACTCACTATTGGCTATGACAAGATAATTCCCCCCTTCGCCCTACTAAAGTACCCCCTGGATTATGTGTACTTCATGTTTTATTCTCTGGCTCCAAATTTTATAGAAAAATATGGCTACTTTTGCTTGAATTTATCAGTCTTACACACATCAATAATTGTTTCAATATGTTAACAGTATCGGAGGAAAGATTTGTCTGATGGCTGACAACACCAGCAGATTTACTTGCAAGGGTCAGCAGATTCACCTTTTCATGCAGATCAGCACCTTTTCTGAGTACACTGTAGTGGACGAACTAAATGTGGCTAAGATACACGATGATGTACCACTGGATGAGGCCTGTTTGATTGGCTGTGGATTTACCACAGGTTATGGCTCTGCTGTTAATGTGGCTAAGGTGAGTGATCCAGTTGACTTTAATCTTGTATGTGGCTAAATCTTTATCTGAAAAGCAAAGACAAGGTTTATGTCCGGTTGTATCACTATGAGCCTTTGGGATCATGTGCAATTCCAGGAAAGAATAATTACAATACCTCAAGGCCTGGGCATAATGTCACGTTGCTCTGCAACGCATGTGGCTGTTCATTTTACAAAAGCTCTCTGTTGTAGTGCTGATCCCATTCAACTATACTGAGTGAGGTAGCATGGCATTGCGCATAAAATGCATGTAGCAGTACGTTGTCAGAAGTATGGCCATCAGATAGTACAGTCTATGTATTGATGCGTCTGATGTCCGTGCATATCACATTTTGACACATATTGCTGAAATGAACTCAGCAATCTTTGCCCATGCCCTCAAACAATAACAATAAGTTAAGGCTACATTCTCACATGCCACGTTGCATAGCGGCGCATCCAGTATTTTTTTCTTTACCTTAACCACTTGAGGACCGTGGGCTTTACCCCCCTTAAGGACCGGCCACTTTTTTTCCATTCAGACCACTGCAGCTTTCACGGTTTATTGCTCGCTCATACAACCTACCACCTAAATGAATTTTGGCTCCTTTTCTTGTCACTAATAAAGCTTTCTTTTGGTGCTATTTGATTGCTCCTGCGATTTTTACTTTTTATTATATTCATCAAAAAAGACATAAATTTTGGCAAAAAAATGATTTTTTTAACTTTCTGTATACATGCAGCGCGAAAAATGTGGACAAACATGTTTTTGATAAGAAAAAACCCATTCAGTGTATATTTATTGGTTTGGGTAAAAGTTATAGCGTTTACAAACTATGGTGCAAAAAGTGAATTTTCCCATTTTCAAGCATCTATGACTTTTCTGACCACCTGTCATGTTTCATGAGGGGCTAGAATTCCAGGATAGTATAAATACCCCCCAAATGACCCCATTTTGGAAAGAAGACATCCCAAAGTATTCACTGAGAGGCATAGTGAGTTCATAGAAGATATTTTTGTCACAAGTAAGCGGAAAATGACACTTTGTGACAAAAAAAAAAAAGTTTCCATTTCTTCTAACTTGCGACAAAAAAAAATGAAATCTGCCACGGACTCATCATGCCCCTCTCTGAATACCTTGAAGTGTCTACTTTCCAAAATGGGGTCATTTGTGGGGTGTGTTTACTGTCCTCGCATTTTGGGGGGTGCTAATTTGTAAGCACCCCTGTAAAGCCAAAAGGTGCTCATTGGACTTTGGGCCCCTTAGCGCAGTTAGGCTGCAAAAAAGTGCCACACATGTGGTATTGCCGTACTCAGGAGAAGTAGTATAATGTGTTTTGGGGTGTATTTTTACACATACCCATGCTGGGTGGGAGAAATAACTCTGTAAATGGACAATTGTGTGTAAAAAAAAATCAAAAGATTGTCATTTACAGAGGTATTTCTCCCACCCAGCATGGGTATGTGTAAAAATACACCCCAAAACACATTGTACTACTTCTCCCGAGTACGGCAATACCACATGTGTGGCACTTTTTTGCACCCTAACTGTGCTAAGGGGCCCAAAGTCCAATGAGTACCTTTAGGATTTCACAGGTCATTTTGTGAAATTTTGTTTCAAGACTACTCCTCATGGTTTAGGGCCCCTAAAATGCCAGGGCAGTATAGGAACCCCACAAATGACCCCATTTTAGAAAGTAGACACCCCAAGGTATTCCATTAGAAGTACGGTGAGTTCATAGAAGATTTTATTTTTTGTCACAAGTTAGTGGAAAATGACACTTTGTGAAAAAAAACCTATAAAAATCAATTTCCGCTAACTTGTGACAAAAAATAAAATCTTCTATGAACTCACCGTACTACTAACGGAATACCTTAGGGTGTGTTCTTTCTAAAATGGGGTCATTTGTGGAGTTCCTATACTGCCCTGGCATTTTAGGGGCCCTAAACCATGAGGAGTAGTCTTGAAACAAAATTTCTCAAAATGACCTGTGAAATCCTAAAGGTACTCATTGGACTTTGGGCCCCTTAGCACAGTTAGGGTGCAAAAAAGTGCCACACATGTGGTATTGCCGTACTCGGGAGAAGTAGTACAATGTGTTTTGGGGTGTATTTTTACACATACCCATGCTGGGTGGGAGAAATACCTCTGTAAATGACAATCTTTTGATTTTTTTTACACACAATTGTCCATTTACAGAGTTATTTCTCCCACCCAGCATGGGTATGTGTAAAAATACACCCCAAAACACATTGTACTACTTCTCCCAAGTACGGCAATACCACATGTGTGGCACTTTTTTGCACCCTAACTGTGCTAACAGGCCCAAAGTCCAATGAGTACCTTTAGGATTTCACAGGTCATTTTGAGAAATTTCGTTTCAAGACTACTCCTCACGGTTTAGGGCCCCTAAAATGCCAGGACAGTATAGGAACCCCACAAATGACCCCATTTTAGAAAGAAGACACCTCAAGGTATTCCGTTAGTAGTACAGTGAGTTCATAGAAGATTTTATTTTTTGTCACAAGTTAGCGGAAATTTACCTTTTATTGGTTTTTTTCACAAAGTGTCATTTTCCGCTAACTTGTGACAAAAAATAAAATCTTCTATGAACTCACCGTACTTCTAACGGAATACCTTGGGGTGTCTTCTTTCTAAAATGGGGTCATTTGTGGGGTTCCTATACTGCCCTGGCATTTTAGGGGCCCTAAACCATGAGGAGTAGTCTTACAACCAAATGTCGCAAAATGACCTGTGAAATTCTAAAGGTACTCATTGGACTTTGGGCCCCTTAGCGCAGTTAGGGTGCAAAAAAGTGCCACACATGTGGTATCGCCGTACTCGGGAGAAGTAGTACAATGTGTTTTGGGGTGTATTTTTACACATACCCATGCTGGGTGGGAGAAATATCTCTGTAAATGGACAATTGTGTGTAAAAAAATCAAAAGATTGTCATTTACAGAGGTATTTCTCCCACCCTAACTGCGCTAAGGGCACCCTAACTGCGCTAAGGGGCCCAGAGTCCAATGAGTACCTTTAGGCTTTACAGGGGTGCTCAAAATTTAGCACCCCACCCACTTGCCAGGACAGTTAACAAACCCCACAAATGACCCCATTTTGGAAAGAATACACAACAAGGTATTCCATGAGGGGAATGGTGAGGTCATTGAAAATTTTATTTTTTGTCACAAGTTAAAGGAAAATGACACTTTGTAAAAAAAAAAAATAAATAAATAAATTCTGCTAACTTGTGACAAAAACTAAAATCTTCTATGAACTCACCGTGCACCTCACATAATTCTTTCCAAAATGGGGTCATTTGTGAAGTCTGTCATGACATTTTAGGGTCTCTGCAATCATTACATGTATGGCCAGTATTAGGAGTTTCTGCTATACTCTTTATATTGGGTATACGGGTAATGCACTCTGGGCTGAAAGGAAAAATGAACGGCAAACATACCTTGCTCCACATCAATGGCAGATCTTCCTCCACATCAATGGCAGTGATAACCTCAGGAGAGAGACACCCTGTGCCACCCTGCACTCAGGGTGAGCCACCAACTTATGTGACTGGGCCTTAGAACTTTAGTATACAGCATTATGCCTGTAGGATACAGCAATATGCCTGCCAATAGAGATGACTCTGTGTGGCATTAAAGCATCATCATAGGCCCAAAGTAAATCACATATAAACCGGGGGTGTCCACACTCAAGGGAAATTCAAACATGCCGTCTTATATCGCCAACCCAGGACAGATCAGCAATATCAAGCATGGAAACCGATCCTTCTTCCGACTTTTATGCTTACCCGTTTGGTTTTCAACCTTACCTCTCCTCTCCCTGCGACAATGTGCGAAAGACCACTGAGTGTGTGCCTACTCCTGTGTCTGGAGTTCCCTAGGTTCTAATAGTGTACCTGCTCGTGGTACCTCTCAAAACACTCCCCTATGCATAGGCCAGGCTGGTCAGGACATTTGGGACAAAAATAAACGGTGTCAGTCCTTCTTCCAGCCCTGCTGCAGACACGACAACGTTTTCTTCGGATGCGTTGACCTGGGGCACACGGAAGCTGATAGGCGTATTGCCTTCCATGCAGTCGGCTAGTTGCATCTTGGGGGGGGGGGGGGGGGGGCTGGCACCTCCTGGATACAGGATGTCCAGAACGATCTTTTACTGAAATTGAAGGAAAGATCCAGTTCTCCCAGCCTTACTGTAGAGAACAAAGCTGTTGTAAACTGCCAATTGAATCAGATAAAAAGACACTTTCTTATACCAGCGTCTTGTTTTCCGGGTAACTAAATAGGGCGCTAACCTCTGGTCATTGAAGTCCACCCCTCCCATGTTGACATTATATTCGTGGACGACAAGGGGCTTTTCAATGACCGCAGTTGCCCGTTGAATTTGGACTGTCGTGTCTGTGTGAATGGTGGACAGAAAGTTAACGTCCCTCTTGTCCCTCCATTTCACCGCGAGCAGGTCTTCAGTACGCAAGGCGGCCCTCTGCCCCCGTTCAAGTCTGGTGGTAACGAGCCGTTGGGGGAAACCCTGGCGACTAGGCCGCGCAGTGCCACAGCATCGGATTCCTTCTAACTTTAAGTGCTGAAAGAGGGCCACACTTGTGTAATAATTGTCCACAAAAAGATGGTACCCCTTCTGGAACAAGGGTGACACCAAGTCCCACACAACCTTTCCACTGCTCCCCAGGTAGTCAGGGCATCCGACCGGCTCAAATTTTGAGTCTTTTCCCTCATAGACCCTAAAACGACATGTATAGCCTGTGGCCCTTTCACAGAGCTTATACAGTTTCACCCCATACCGGGCGCTCTTGCTTGGGATGTACTGTTTGATGCCAAGGCGCCCGGTAAAGCGTAAGAGGGACTCGTCTACGCAGATGTTCTGTTCAGGGATATAAGCATCTGCAAATGTTAATGACAGGTGGTCTATGAGGGGCCGAATTTTGTGGAGCCGGTCATAAGCAGGGTGGCCCTTTTCATGACAGGTTTCGTTGTCGTTGAAGTGCAGGAATCGCAGGATGGACTCAAATCGTGTCCTGGACATGGCAGCAGGGTACAAGGGAACATGATTTACTGGGTTCGTAGACCAATACGAACGCAATACATTCTGTTTCATTAGTCCCAAGTGAAGGATAAGGGCCAAAAAGATTTTAATGTCGGAAACTTGGACTGGTTTCCACCGGAAAGGCTGGGCATAGCTGCTCTCCGGGTGCTCGGTGATGAATTGTGTGGCTTTACGGTTGGTCTCAACCACAATTAAGTCCAAGAGAACCTGGGTGATGAACAGCTGCAAAAAGTCTAGGGCCGTTCCTAGATGAGCTGTCGCCACCTGGACTCCAGACTGGGCGGTGAAAGGGGGCACTACGGGTGCGGCGGAATCAGGGGATTGCCAATCTGGTTGTGCCAGCACCTCTGGGAGTCTATAGGTACTACGGGCCCGTCTTCTTGGTGGCTGTGACGGGGGTACTACTGCACTTGCCACCGTACCAGTTTCAACTTCCATGCTGGCGCTCACCACTTCACCAGGGTCTACAGAAGTACTGGTACCAAGTCCAGGAGATGCTGCGCTGCTGGTGCCTGCCTCACCAAGAAAACTATCATCAGCGCTAGCACCACCCTGCTGCCCTTGAGGCGGATCCTGCGCCACCTGCGGTCTAACGACATGGGGTCTGGTACGCCTGGCTCTAGCCGGGACCAAAGCCTCGTCATCACTTTCGGTCAGGGAACCACTGCTTTCCACAGGTTCAAATTCGGACCCGGATGATTCGACGGATGATTCTTCCCAAAAGAACTCATCCGACTGGTCCATATACCTGTATACCTCCTCATCGGAAAGCCCCCTTCTTGCCATTGTGGACTGCTAAATTTATGGGGTTTTCCTCCGAGACTACCCAGAAAAAAAGAGCACCTACCTAGCAAAAGAGAGTATTTGAGAGGTATTGGGGTTGGTGGGAAGTGGGGTCTCAGAGGCAATCAAACAATCACGGGACAATCAAATACAATTACAGCACAATCGACTCCAATCACAGCACAAGCAAATCTGATGCACTCGGAAGGTGGTGGTTGGAGGTGGTGGGGGGGAGGGTGGGGTTGGGTGTGGCGGGAAGTGGGGTCTCAGAGGCAATCAAACAATCACGGGACAATCGAAGCCGATCACGGGACAATCAAATACAATTACAGCACAATCGAATACAATTGCAGCACAAGCAAATCTGATGCACTCAGAAGGTGGTGGTTGGAGGTGGTTGGGGGGAGGGTGGGATTGGGTGTGGTGGGAAGTGGGGTCTCAGAGGCAATCAAACAATCACGGGACAATCAAAGCCGATCACGGGACAATCAAATACAATTACAGCACAATCGAATACAATCGCAGCACAAGCAAATCTGATGCACTCAGAAGGTGGTGGTTGCAGGTGGTTGAGGGGAGGGTGGGGTTGGGTGTGGTGGGAAGTGGGGTCTCAGAGGCAATCAAACAATCACGGGACAATCGAAGCCGATCACGGGACAATCAAATACAATTACAGCACAATCTAATACAATCGCAGCACAAGCAAATCTGATGCACTCAGAAGGTGGTGGTTGGAGGTGGTTGGGGGGAGGGTGGGGTTGGGTGTGGTGGGAAGTGGGGTCTCAGAGGCAATCAAACAATCACGGGACAATTGAAGCCGATCACGGGACAATCAAATACAATTACAGCACAATCGAATCCAATCGCCGCACAATCAAATCTGATGCACTCGGAAGGTGATGGGGGGTGGGGGTGGTGGTGGGGTGGGGGTTGTTGGGAAGTGGGGTCTCAGAGGCAATCAAACAATCACGGGACAATCGAAGCAGATCACGGGACAATCAAATACAATTGCAGCACAATCAAATACAATTGCAGCACAATCGAATACAATCACAGCACAGTCAAATACAATGCACTCGGACGGTGATTAGGGGGGGGGGGGGTCTGAGGGCGATTTGAGGGGGTGGGGGGTTGATCAGGAGCCCGCACGGGGCAGACTGAGTCCTGATCTGATGAGAGGCAGACACAGGGGGTTACTGATCGCAGATCAGTTAGTGATTGCTGGGGAGGACAGATGTAAACAAAGAGCAGGGGATGTAATCAGGAGGGGGGTCTGAGGGCAATCGAGGGTCTGGGCAGGTGATCGGTTACCCTCGCGGGGCAGTTAGGGTCTGCTCTAATGGGTGGGGGTGCTGAGGGGTGATGGACAGGTGATAGACAGGTGATCAGAGGGGGATCAGGGGGTAAGGTAGCTGTATACAGATGTATACAGTATACAGGGGGGTAGTCTGGAATGGGGTGTGGGGGTGATCTAAAGGTAGGGGGGGGGATCAGGGGTGACTAGGAGGCAGTTAGGGACCTAACGCAGGGGATAGCGTCGCTAGTTAGTGATAGGTGGGGGGGGGGGGGTTTAAAGGGGTGCAAGGGTGCTGGGCAGGGGTCTGCTGGGGTGATCAGGGGGGGTATGAGGCCTGGGGTGGGAGATCAGGGGGGCTAGGTAAAAAAAAAAAGCTGTGTGCAATATACCTTACAAAGTGCTTCCTCCTCGCTGGTGGTCTCTGCAACAATGAGACCACGAGGCGAGGAGGAAGCACGTATAAGGCACTTTGTTTACCTAACAAAGTGCCTTATACTCCCTGATTGGCTCCTTCTGCGGATTCCTCCGCTCGCCGGCGCTGCTAAGTGGCCGGCGAGCGGAGACAAAATGCCGGGCTATCGATCCCGGGCGGAGGATCGCGTCACGGATGATGCGATCGCTCCGCCCATGCCCTTACAAGGACCGCCGCCTCTGTGGGTGAGCTGGTCCTTGCGGGCTCCACTTCCCGGCCGCCGCTGTGCGTTAGGCGGTCGGGAAGTGGTTAATATATTTTGTAGCCAGTGGCATACCTACCACAGGGCTGCAGGTGCTCACAGTCCTGGGTGTGCTTCAGAAGTTGCCTGACATTAGTAGCCATGTGCACTGGCTGCTGTAATACCAGAGTGCCCTGGACTATTGATTATTTACCCTGATCAGGGTAATTCATCAATAATGCAGGGCAGTCTGCTGTTGCAGAAGCCAGTGATACAGGTGTTGACAGCCAACTTTTGTAGTGAGCAGGGAAGCAGGCTCCAGGCAATTTTAGATTAGCTTGATTGCAGATAATCATATCTCTTTTGCCAGCTTCCCCTCACACCCGGTTGTCTTCGCCCATGCCCCTTTCCTCTTTTCAGATTTCAGTGGCTTCTTTTAAAAGCATGTATCTCTGCTAAACAGCACTGGTGATGTTTGCAGTCCTGAAGAGTCCTTCCTGCCATTTCTCTTCTCCCACCAGGCTCTCTGCCTTGTGCCACTACCTCTTTATCCCCCCTCCTCCTATGCACTACCCTCTTTCATATGTCCCCCTTTTATTGAATGAGGGGGGTTCTGTAAATAATCGGCACCGGATGTCAAATTCTCTAGGTATGCCTCTGTTTCTAGCTACTTCAGGTCAGAGCTAATGCTTCTCCTCACACTAGAACTATCCAGGCCTAGCATCACCATGGGTCTCTACACATACTAGCAAACTCAGACATGAACGTTACTTATGTACATTACGTTAAGTACACACATGCAATTTTTTGTCACTTGGCAGGTATTAGGGCTTAATCCCTCAAGTGACAGTTCATGGCTGGTGTTGCACAGATGCTTCCCTAGCCTCTAGGCTAGAGATCTGTTCTATTACTATGGAGGCGGCGTATATACAACAAGCTGTGCAAAACAGAGTGAGAGAAGAGCTCATGTCCCCGTGTACTTCCGAAGACAAGCAGATCTGTACTGCACATGTTGGAGTTCGTGCTTGCGCATGAGCAGTATGGATGCACCCATCTTCGGAGGCATTCGGGGACGCAAGTGCTTCCAAAGTCATCTGAGGAACCCAAAGGCAACAATTTTGAATAGGGTACAGCGAGGGAATGAGGGCTGGGAAGTCTCTATGGCAGGTAGTGTTGGGCGAACATCTAGATGTTCAGGTTCGGGCCGAACAGGCCGAACATGGCCGCGATGTTCGGGTGTTCGACCCGAACTCCGAACATAATGGAAGTCAATGGGGACCCGAACTTTTGTGCTTTGTAAAGCCTCCTTACATGCTACATACCCCAAATTTACAGGGTATGTGCACCTTGGGAGTGGGTACAAGAGGAAAAATTTTTTTAGCAAAAAGAGCTTATAGTTTTTGAGAAAATCGATTTTAAAGTTTCAAAAGGAAAACTGTCTTTTAAATGCGGGAAATGTCATTTTTTCTTTGCACAGGTAACATGCTTTTTGTCGGCATGCAGTCATAAATGTAATACATATAAGAGGTTCCAGGAAAAGGGACCGGTAACGCTAACCCAGCAGCAGCACACGTGATGGAACAGGAGGAGGGTGGCGCAGGAGGAGAAGGCCACGCTTTGAGACACAACAACCCAGGCCTTGCATGAGGACAAGAAGCGTGCGGATAGCAATTTGCATTTTGTCGCCATGCAGTCATAAATGTAATACAGATGAGAGGTTCAATAAACAGGGACCGGAAACGCTAACCCATCACAGATGTTCATTGTTCATGTTACTTGGTTGGGGTCCGGGAGTGTTGCGTAGTCGTTTCCAATCCAGGATTGATTCATTTTAATTTGAGTCAGACGGTCTGCATTTTCTGTGGAGAGGCGGATACGCCGCCGATCTGTGACGATGCCTCCGACAGCACTGAAACAGCGTTCCGACATAACGCTGGCTGCCGGGCAAGCCAGCACCTCTATTGCGTACATTGCCAGTTTGTGCCAGGTGTCTAGCTTCGATACCCAATAGTTGAAGGGTGCAGATGGATTGTTCAACACAGCTACGCCATCTGACATGTAGTCCTTGACCATCTTCTCCAGGCGATCGGTGTTGGAGGTGGATCTGCACGCTTGCTGTTCTGTGTGCTGCTGCATGGGTGTCAGAAAATGTTCCCACTCCAAGGACACTGCCGATACCATTCCCTTTTGGGCACTAGCTGCGGCTTGTGTTGTTTGCTGCCCTCCTGGTCGTCCTGGGTTTGCGGAAGTCAGTCTGTCGGCGTACAACTGGCTAGAGGAGGGGGAGGATGTCAATCTCCTCTCTAAAGTCTCCACAAGGGCCTGCTGGTATTCTTCCATTTTGACCTGTCTGGCTCTTTCTTCAAGCAGTTTTGGAACATTGTGTTTGTACCGTGGATCCAGAAGGGTATAAACCCAGTAATTGGTGTTGTCCAGAATGCGCACAATGCGTGGGTCGCGTTTAATGCAGTCCTAGGCCGAAGAGGTCATAGCCTAGGGTCACAAAACCTGTTTATTTGGGCAATTTCAATGGTGGCGAGTCTGACGTACATAAATCGCAGCAATGGCCGTTAGCAACGTCTGAATCTCACGAAATGTCTCATGCAGGTAGAAGACATATTGTTAGACTTGGGCTCCAAAGATGGGTTCCCTACATCTCTGCAAACCAGAGTTACAGGGCTCCAAATTTGGTAAAATCCCCCATAGGCTTTCATTGGGCCTCCTATTTACAGTTCCAAAATCTCACATCTTTTCAAAGGGCAATTACTCAGCAGTGGCAAATTTTCTAGCATTGTAGGGACCCTTAGGGGGAACATGACTGGTGAGTTTCGGGCCCCTAGGCCAAAGAGGTCATAGCCTAGGGTCACAAAAACCTGTTTATTTGGGCTATTTCAATGGTAGTGATGGTGACGTACATAAATCACAGCAATGGCCGTTAGCAAAGTCTGAATCTCACGAAATGTCTCATGCAGGTAGAAGACATATTGTTAGACTTGGATTCCAAAGATGGGGTCCCTACATCTCTGCAAACCAGAGTTACAGGGGTCCAAAATTGGTAAAATCCCCCATAGGATTTCATTGCCTCCCTATTTCACTTTCCAAAATCTCACATCTTTTCAAAGGGCAATGGCTCAGCAGTACCAAATTTTCTAGCATTGTAGGGACCCCTAGGGGGAACATGACTGGTGAGTTTCGGGCCCCTAGGCCGAAGAGGTCATAGCCTAGGGTCACAAAAACCTGTTTATTTGGGCTATTTCAATGGTAGTGATGGTGACGTACATAAATCGCAGCAATGGCCGTTAGCAAAGTCTGAATCTCACGAAATGTCTCATGCAGGTAGAAGACATATTGTTAGACTTGGATTCCAAAGATGGGGTCCCTACATCTCTGCAAACCAGAGTTACAGGGGTCCAAAATTGGTAAAATCCCCCGTAGGATTTCATTGCCTCCCTATTTCACTTTCCAAAATCTCACATCTTTTCAAAGGGCAATGGCTCAGCAGTACCAAATTTTCTAGCATTGTAGGGACCCTTAGGGGGAACATGACTGGTGAGTTTCGGGCCCCTAGGCCAAAGAGGTCATAGCCTAGGGTCACAAAAACCTGTTTATTTGGGCTATTTCAATGGTAGTGATGGTGACGTACATAAATCGCAGCAATGGCCGTTAGCAAAGTCTGAATCTCATGAAATGTCTCATGCAGGTAGAAGACATATTGTTAGACTTGGATTCCAAAGATGGGGTCCCTACATCTCTGCAAACCAGAGTTACAGGGGTCCAAAATTGGTAAAATCCCCCATAGGATTTCATTGCCTCCCTATTTCACTTTCCAAAATCTCACATCTTTTCAAAGGGCAATGGCTCAGCAGTACCAAATTTTCTAGCATTGTAGGGACCCTTAGGGGGAACATGACTGGTGAGTTTCGGGCCCCTAGGCCGAAGAGGTCATAGCCTAGGGTCACAAAAACCTGTTTATTTGGGCTATTTCAATGGTAGTGATGGTGACGTACATAAATCGCAGCAATGGCCGTTAGCAAAGTCTGAATCTCACGAAATGTCTCATGCAGGTAGAAGACATATTGTTAGACTTGGATTCCAAAGATGGGGTCCCTACATCTCTGCAAACCAGAGTTACAGGGGTCCAAAATTGGTAAAATCCCCCATAGGATTTCATTGCCTCCCTATTTCACTTTCCAAAATCTCACATCTTTTCAAAGGGCAATGGCTCAGCAGTACCAAATTTTCTAGCATTGTAGGGACCCTTAGGGGGATCATGACTGGTGAGTTTTGCCACTGCTGAGCCATTGCCCTTTGAAATGGTGTGAGATTTTGGAACGGTAAATAGGAGGCCCAATGAAAGCCTATGGGGGATTTTACCAATTTTGGACCCCTGTAACTCTGGTTTGCAGAGATGTAGGGACCCCATCTTTGGAATCCAAGTCTAACAATATGTCTTCTACCTGCATGAGACATTTCGTGAGATTCAGACGTTGCTAACGGCCATGGCTGAGATTTATGTACGCCACCATCACTACCATTGAAATAGCCCAAATAAACAGGTTTTTGTGACCCTAGGCTATGACCTCTTCGGCCTAGGGGCCCGAAACTCACCAGTCATGTTCCCCCTAAGGGTCCCTACAATGCTAGAAAATTTGGTACTGCTGAGCCATTGCCCTTTGAAAAGATGTGAGATTTTGGAAAGTGAAATAGGGAGGCAATGAAATCCTATGGGGGATTTTACCAATTTTGGACCCCTGTAACTCTGGTTTGCAGAGATGTAGGGACCCCATCTTTGGAATCCAAGTCTAACAATATGTCTTCTACCTGCATGAGACATTTCGTGAGATTCAGACTTTGCTAACGGCCATTGCTGCGATTTATGTACGTCACCATCACTACCATTGAAATAGCCCAAATAAACAGGTTTTTGTGACCCTAGGCTATGACCTCTTCGGCCTAGGGGCCCGAAACTCACCAGTCATGTTCCCCCTAAGGGTCCCTACAATGCTAGAAAATTTGGTACTGCTGAGCCATTGCCCTTTGAAAAGATGTGAGATTTTGGAAAGTGAAATAGGGAGGCAATGAAATCCTATGGGGGATTTTACCAATTTTGGACCCCTGTAACTCTGGTTTGCAGAGATGTAGGGACCCCATCTTTGGAATCCAAGTCTAACAATATGTCTTCTACCTGCATGAGACATTTCGTGAGATTCAGACTTTGCTAACGGCCATTGCTGCGATTTATGTACGTCACCATCACTACCATTGAAATAGCCCAAATAAACAGGTTTTTGTGACCCTAGGCTATGACCTCTTTGGCCTAGGGGCCCGAAACTCACCAGTCATGTTCCCCCTAAGGGTCCCTACAATGCTAGAAAATTTGCCACTGCTGAGTAATTGCCCTTTGAAAAGATGTGAGATTTTGGAACTGTAAATAGGAGGCAGAATGAAAGCCTATGGGGGATTTTACCAAATTTGGAGCCCTGTAACTCTGGTTTGCAGAGATGTAGGGAACCCATCTTTGGAGCCCAAGTCTAACAATATGTCTTCTACCTGCATGAGACATTTCGTGAGATTCAGACGTTGCTAACGGCCATTGCTGCGATTTATGTACGTCAGACTCGCCACCATTGAAATTGCCCAAATAAACAGGTTTTGTGACCCTAGGCTATGACCTCTTCGGCCTAGGACTGCATTGAACGCGACCCACGCATTGTGCGCATTCTGGACAACACCAATTACTGGGTTTATACCCTTCTGGATCCACGGTACAAACACAATGTTCCAAAACTGCTTGAAGAAAGAGCCAGACAGGTCAAAATGGAAGAATACCAGCAGGCCCTTGTGGAGACTTTAGAGAGGAGATTGACATCCTCCCCCTCCTCTAGCCAGTTGTACGCCGACAGACTGACTTCCGCAAACCCAGGACGACCAGGAGGGCAGCAAACAACACAAGCCGCAGCTAGTGCCCAAAAGGGAATGGTATCGGCAGTGTCCTTGGAGTGGGAACATTTTCTGACACCCATGCAGCAGCACACAGAACAGCAAGCGTGCAGATCCACCTCCAACACCGATCGCCTGGAGAAGATGGTCAAGGACTACATGTCAGATGGCGTAGCTGTGTTGAACAATCCATCTGCACCCTTCAACTATTGGGTATCGAAGCTAGACACCTGGCACAAACTGGCAATGTACGCAATAGAGGTGCTGGCTTGCTCGGCAGCCAGCGTTATGTCGGAACGCTGTTTCAGTGCTGCCGGAGGCATCGTCACAGATCGGCGGCGTATCCGCCTCTCCACAGAAAATGCAGACCGTCTGACTCAAATTAAAATGAATCAATCCTGGATTGGAAACGACTACGCAACACTCCCGGACCCCAACCAAGTAACATGAACAATGAACATCTGTGATGGGTTAGCGTTTCCGGTCCCTGTTTATTGAACCTCTCATCTGTATTACATTTATGACTGCATGGCGACAAAATGCAAATTGCTATCCGCACGCTTCTTGTCCTCATGCAAGGCCTGGGTTGTTGTGTCTCAAAGCGTGGCCTTCTCCTCCTGCGCCACCCTCCTCCTGTTCCATCACGTGTGCTGCTGCTGGGTTAGCGTTACCGGTCCCTTTTCCTGGAACCTCTTATATGTATTACATTTATGACTGCATGCCGACAAAAAGCATGTTACCTGTGCAAAGAAAACAGACATTTCCCGCATTTAAAAGACAGTTTTCCCTTTGAAACTTTAAAATCGATTTTCTCAAAAACTACAAGCTCTTTTTGCTAAATTTTTTTTTCCTCTTGTACCCACTCCCAAGGTGCACATACCCTGTAAATTTGGGGTATGTAGCATATAAGGAGGCTTTACAAAGCACGAAAGTTCGGGTCCCCATTGACTTCCATTATGTTCGGAGTTCGGCCATGTTCGGCCCGAACCCGAACATCTAGATGTTCGCCCAACACTACACGTGACCCGTTCGGCCAATCACAGCACTAGCCGAACGTTCGGGTAACGTTCGGCCATGCGCTCTTAGTTCGGCCATATGGCCGAACAGTTTGGCCGAACACCATCAGGTGTTCGGCCGAACCCGAACATCACCCGAACAGGGTGATGTTCTGCAGAACCCGAACAGTGGCGAACACTGTTCGCCCAACACTAATGGCAGGGAGACTGCTGGGGGCCCGGAGTATACATAAAATCATTACATTGAATATAGGTATTGATTCCCAAAATCATGCCTAGAGAGAACTCCCAGCAGCAGCCAGTCATGTGGCGCCAGAAGAACGTCTTGTGCACCAGACAGTGAAGAATACCCAGGTGACAACCTGCCATCTAGTTGGACAGCAGTGTCACTTGGTGCGGAATTGGAAGCCAGTGAATGACTGCTAACTTGTTTCTACAGTATGTGGATGGGTGATGCCAGCACTGCCAGGCGCCAATTATTTATTTAAAGGTGCAGTGAGCTGCATCTTTAAGTAATACATTTTATGTTTGGGGGGGGGGGGGGGGGGGGGGGAAGTGATAAAGCCTCAGTGGGCCGCATTTGTGAGTTTGAGGACCACTGCTCTATGGGATCCAGAGCTCTCCCTCTAAATATGTGAGTATCCAACTTTTTTTTTTATACAGCTCACCTCATGATTGCTTCAAGAGCAATAGTTTTATGAATAATTGTAAGAAGTGATAGTGTAAGTTAAATTGTATGTCTTAACTTTTATTTAATTTGATCTGTCACAGGTCACGCCAGGATCCACATGTGCTGTGTTTGGCTTAGGTGGCATCGGCTTGTCAGTGATAATCGGATGCAAAGTTGCTGGAGCCGCTCAAATCATTGCAATTGATATAAACACTGATAAATTTGCTAAAGCGATAGAATTAGGTGCTACTGAGTGTATCAACCCAAAGGACTGTGAGGAGCCCATCCATGAGTTGCTGGCAAAGACAACTGAAGGAGGAGTTCACTATAGCTTTGAATGCATTGGAAATCCTGATGTCATGGTCAGTGTCGCTAAACTGTAATAATGGTTATTTCTTAACCACTTGAGGACCCACCCTTTACCCCCCCCCCTTAAGGACCAGCGCTGTTTGTTGTGATCTGTGCTGGGTGGGCTCTGCAGCCCCCAGCACAGATCAGGGTGTATGCTGAGCGATCAGATCGCCCCCCTTTTCTCCCCCTATGGGGATGATGTGCAGGGGGGGTCTGATCGCTCCTGCTGGCTGTATTGTTGCGGGGGGGGGGGGGCACCTCAAAGCCCCCCTCCACGGCGAAATTCCGCTTCTCCCTCTCCTACCTTGCCCCCTGGTGATCAGGGCTGCACAGGACGTTATCCGTCCTGTGCAGCCTGTGACAGGACGTCCCCTGTCACATGGCGGCGATCCCCGGCCGCTGATTGGCCGGGGATCGCCGATCTGCCTTACGGCCGTACAATGTAAACAAAGGAGACATACGTCTCCTACGTTTACATTTAGTCTGCGAGCCGCAATCAGCGGCTCGCAGGCTATTCACGGAGACCGAGATCTGACAGGAAACTTCCTGATTAATTAGGGAGGCACCTGGCAACGCAGAACTGCGTCGCTGGTCCTCCAGCTACCACTTTGCCGCCGCACGGTATGAGTGTGCGGTCGGCAAGTGGTTAAAACCGTTTAATTTCTCAATGGTTACCCTAATCCAGAAAAATTCATGAAACATTTCTGTCATTGATTACATGTGCAATGCTTATGGACGAATGGCCTCACTCATATCAGCTACCCTTTGCCGCGTTCTAGGATCGGACGGAGCTTTGCTCAGGGTACAGCTGCCAGGGGGAGCGCATGCAAATAGTGCACAACAGGAGCATGACTCACCTACCTGGGATCTAGCGCAGCAAAATGTGACAGTACACCACATCTCCTTCCTGGTCTTAGGCACTCTGTCACACAGGTAACAGCTCCCTCATAGGGAACGCTGTTACCAGCGTGACAAAACACTGAAGACCAGGAAGGAGATGCAGTGTAGTGTCACATTTAGCTGTGCTGAATCTCGGCTAAGTGTGTCACACTCCCGTTCCGCATTAAATGCATGTGCCCCCCCCCCCCCCCCCATCCACTGTATACCTTATGAGGCAGCTGACTACCTCATGGGGCACTCCAGATAACTTATGGGGGCATTCTGGCTAGTGACTACCTTATGGGGCGCTCTGGCTACCGTATGGGGGGGGGGCACGCTGGCTACCTTATGGGGCTTTCTGGCTAGTGGCTACCTTAATGGGGCACTCTGGCTACCTTATGGAGACACTCTGGCTACTCTACAGGGGGGCACTGACTACCTGATGGGGGCACTGTGCTTACCTTATGGGGGGCAGTCTGGCTACCTTATGGGGGCACTCTGGCTACCTTATTGGGGCATTCTGGCTACCTTAAGGGGGGCACTCTGGCTACCTTAAAGCAAACCTGAACAGAGAATTTAAAGTCAAAATAAACATACACACATCACACTCACCTCCCCATGTAGTCTGCTTATCAACCTCTTTCTTCTCTCCTGCTTTGTTTGTCCACTGTGATCAGTGGAATTCTCCATCCTCCATTTTGAAACTGGCAATTACCTCATAACAGCTTCCTGGTCAGCACACTGTTAACCCCCTGCCGACCGCGTCATGCCAATGGGCGTGGCCGCGGCGGCAGCCCCAGGACCACCTAATGCCGATTGGCGTAAAGTCCTGGGGCCAGCTAATGCAGGTGATTGCACGCAGGCTGTGCGCGCATCTCCTCTTTGGGGGGCGGAGCTCTGTCCCGCCTTCAGTCTCCGAGCGGCTATTGCCACTCGGGAGACTGTTAGACGGCATGATCACCGTCTATTTACATGTACAGCGCTGCGATCGGCAGCAGCGCTGTACTGGGGACAGTCGTGTTCCACGGCTGTCTCCCTGGGGAACAAGAGAGCGATCGGCTCTCATAGGCAGAAGCCTAAGACAGCCGAACGCCGTAATTGGCTGGCTGTGGGGAGGAAGGGAGGGAAGATATTTAAAGAAACAGTGTTTTTTAATTAAAAAACACTACGGTAACAATAATATTTATAAAAAAAAATAAACATGGGGGGAGCGATCAGACCCCACCAACAGAGAGCTCTGTTGCTGGGGAGAAAAGGGGGGGAATCACTTGTGTGCTGTGTTGTGCAGCCCTGCATCTTGGCCTTAAAGCTGCAGTGGCATATTTTACTAAAAATGGCCTGGTCACTAGGGGGGTTTAGCACTGTGGTCCTCAAGAGGTTAAAGAGGAACTGCAGTGGAAATAATGTCATGCAAAAAAGTGTTTAATTTTTTTTACAATTATTTATACAAATTTAGTAAGATTTGCCCATTGTAAAATCTTTCCTGATTTACATTCTGACATTTATCACATGGCGACATTTTTACTGCTGGCAGGTGATGTCTGTGGAAAGAGATGATGCATTTTTGGCAGTTGGAAACAGCTGTTATTTTTCCCACAATGCAACAAAACTCCCACAGTGTGATGTCAGTACTTAGGTGCTGACATCACACTGTGGGAGGGGTTTCACCACAATATCAACCATACAGAGCCCCCAATGATCCGTTTGAAAAAAGGAAAAGATTTTTAATTGGAAAGGGGGTATCAGCTACTGATTGGGATAAAGTTCAATCCTTAGTTACATTTACTTTTTAAACTGTAAATATTGCCCACTTGAGCCATAGGGAAAGATGGACATTTCCTTGCTCATCAGCTGTCTTTTCAGTTATAACTGATAGCAACTGATATATTTCAGTTCTGACAAAATCTTGTCAGAACTGGAAGGAATCGTTGTAACAAGAAAATGGTGAGCTTCTGAGAGGAACTGACGGTGAAGTAAGTATGTAATATTCATTTGCAGGTACATACTAAGTTTATTTTTAAAAAAATTTACTCGGTTCAGGTTCACTTTAAGGGGCGAACTCTGGCTTCCTTGTGGGGGCACTCTGGCAAATCTGACAAATCTACGGGGGAGGGGGGGCACACAGTTTATAGCCTCACGGAGCATTATCAAACGTTTATCAAACACTTTATCAAACGTTTGATAATTTACCTCATGGGTAAAAATCTCATTTTAAATTCACTAAGGTGTTATATATTTATTGAATGTTTTACCGATAAAACGTTCAACAAATATATAACACCTTAGTGAGATTTTACCCATGAGGTAAATCATCAAACGTTTGATAAAGTGTTTGATAAACGTTTGATAATGCTCCGTGAATTGAGGCCTATGTGAGGTCTATAGCCTAGAAACTGCCCTGCAGCTACCAAACGAATTTAAGGCCTCTTGCGTACTACCCGTATATACTTGCATATAAGACGAATTTTTGAGCACAAAAAATGTGTTCAAAAGTCCCCCTGTCGGCTTATGTGTGAGTCATCTACTTTAGATGGACATTTTTGCATGAAGTCTCCCCGTTTCCTGAGCCCCAGAGTGACCAGAGTTTAGTGAAGCTGTGATGCAAACTGCTTTCAGGATCGAAGCTGATGCCAGTGCATGCAGGATGGCAGCCATTTAGTCAGACATGCTTCCTGACATGATCGGCGCACATTGGGACAGGAGCTCCTCCACTTTCAGCGGGGATGCCGGCCCCTGCAGTATCGGATGCTATCCATGCTTCCAAAGATGATCGGTGCACAGAGGGAGAGGAGCTACTCCACTTTCAGCCAGTCATGGATCCTATGTTTCTGCACGTGGGTGGCCAGAATGTGTTACAGAGCTGAGCGGACATCCGGTGCTGTGAGTGACAGAGTCTCTGCTGTGAGTGACAGAGCCTGCAGAGTCGCCTGTGCAAGGATCAGGTATTCCATCTTCCGTCCAGTCTGCGGTGAGTGACAGAGCCTGCAGAGTCGCCTGTGCAAGGATCAGGTATTCCATCTTCCGTCCAGTCTGCGGTGAGTGACAGAGCCTGCAGAGTCGCCTGTGCAAGGATCAGGTATTCCATCTTCCGTCCAGTCTGCGGTGAGTGACAGAGCCTGCAGAGTCGCCTGTGCAAGGATCAGGTATTCCATCTTCCGTCCAGTCTGCGGTGAGTGACAGAGCCTGCAGAGTCGCCTGTGCAAGGATCAGGTATTCCATCTTCCGTCCAGTCTGCGGTGAGTGACAGAGCCTGCAGAGTCGCCTGTGCAAGGATCAGGTATTCCATCTTCCGTCCAGTCTGCGGTGAGTGACAGAGCCTGCAGAGTCCAGTGTGCAATGATCGTGGATTCCCTCTTCTGTTCAGCCCTCACTGTATCTCATATATATGACGCCATCTAGTGGCGTCTTTAGACAGTGGGTACTGGATGGAAGAGGGAATCCCCGATCATTGCACAGGCGACTCTGCATACTCTGTCACTCACCAGCTAAAACTGTAATTTCAGGAGTTGACATGAGGAGGAGGGGGGGAGGGGGTTGGTAAAAAATGAAAATCTACATCAAGCACAGAGTGTAGTGAGAGGTTATACCCAGTAACTAGAGATGGATAAATCAGAACAGAACACCAGCTACCAAAGTGTTCTTCTATTTGTATTGCCTCTTGAATATCACCCAATGCATGCATCAACAGATTGCCTATACTTTTGACTGTTTACTGTAATTCATGCCAAAGGAAAATTATTCTTTCAATATTGTGAAGAAAACATATGTGATCAAAATATGTGGTGTGATGTTGCTAGGATTGCATCACCACACTCGTTTTTTTGTTTGGTTATTACATATTTTACAGCTGAATCCAATATAATATGGATGTAGAAAAAATAATGTTGTTTTCTCATATTGTTGTTACATCTTTAGATGTCTGCATTTCTATCTTCCTATCCTGGCTCGGGCGTTACAGTAATTATTGGAGCAGCTCCTTCGCTTTCACAACTCCCACTTAATCCATTACTGCTTCTAGGTGGCCGCACTTTGAAGGGTGCTATATTTGGAGGTAGGTTGAGATCAAAGCACTCACAAAGCAAAAAGAAAGCAAAGGAAAATGCTTAAAAAAACTTTCAAACCAGCCTCTGAGACCTATGCTTTTGTACGCTGCTGCCTGATTACTGAGGGAATTGCCTATCATCTGTGACATGCATGTGCATGGGTGTAACACTACAGTTTCATCCAAGCTGCACAGAAATGTGGACAGAGGAGCACCTTATCAGTAATGTACCTACATAAACTGCTGAAAGTGAGAGCTATGCTTCCTGTGCAAGCTGTTGTGTGATTGCATGCAAACAGGGCTGGCGCTACCATAGAGGCAAAGGAGGCAATTGCCCCAGGCCCCAGAGCCTGTACGGGCCCCCAGTGGCTACAAGAGGAAAAAACATTTTTCAAAAAGACCTTATTGTTTTTGAGAAAATCGATTTTAAAGTTTCAAAAGGAAAAAAAATACTTTTTTTTCCATTTAAAAACCTGCCGACTTTTAACAGTAAATAGAAAATCCACCTTAAAGGGAAGGTTCAGGGAGGGGGGTTAAAAAATAGAAATCCAGTTCCACTTACCTGGGGCTTCCTCCAGCCCGTGGCAGGCAGGAGGTGCCCTCGCCGCCGCTCCGCAGGCTCCCGCTGGTCTCCGGTGCCCGACCCGACCTGGCCAGGCCGGCTGCCAGGTCGGGCTCTTCTGCGCTCCAATGCCCGGCACTTCTGCGTCCCACGCCGGCGCGCTGACGTCATCGGACGTGCGCCGGGCTGTACTGCGCATGCGCAGAACTACTGCGCATGCGCTGTACAGCCCGGCGGACGTCCGATGACGTCAGCGCGCCGGCGTGGGACGCAGAAGTGCCGGGCATTGGAGCGCAGGAGAGCCCGACCTGGCAGCCGGCCTGGCCAGGTCGGGACGGGCACCGGAGACCAGCGGGAGCCTGCGGAGCGGCGGCGAGGGCACCTCCTGCCTGCCACGGGCTGGAGGAAGCCCCAGGTAAGTGGAAATGGATTTCTATTTTTTTACTCCCCTCCATGAACCTTCCCTTTAACTGCTAGAAGCCCTAAATTTGCAGGATATATTAAGGAGATCATTGGGAATAAGAGGAACATTTTTTTCAAAAAGACCTTATATTTTTTGAGAAAATCGATTTTAAAGTGTTGAAGGAAAAAAGTATACTTTTAAATGCAGTAAATGTCACTTTTAGTAGCAAACCTAACGGTAATGTAATGTTACATGTATCAAAGAAAGAGCAATACATTTCCTGACAGGGTTTCCAGGGGGTCCATACGCAGCCGCAGCACTTTGGCCAGGGATCGCTATACAGCCGCAATATGGCTGTATGAAGATCCCTGGCATTTTTTCCTATTTTCCCATTTTTATTTTATGTTTGTAGTGTGGGAATTTTTTTTTAAAACTTATGTGGGGTCCCACCTCCTGAAACTTTTTAACCCCTTGTCCCCCATGCAGGCTGGGATAGCCAGAATGTGGAGCTCCGACCGATTGGGGCTTCATACCCTGACTATACCAGCTGCAAAAAAGGTCCCCTAATGCCGATTTTTGTTCCGGGGTATCTGTTGGGGGGCCCCCAGGTTTATTTTGCCCTGGGGCCCCATTGTTGCTTAAACTGGCCCTGCATGCAAATCCCTGCTTATAGTGCACTGTGTATTTTGATCTAGCTTAGGTCTGTGCTCGCTTACCGAAGCATCGAAATGGAAAAATGACTACCAATTATTGACTGAATTAAGATCCAGTACTACAGAAAACTTTGTGCTTGAGTATGACCATTTCTGATGTAGTAAACTTCTTTGCCTGGCCCCTTGGAGTTTACTATAAAGGGATTCTACTGTATTTAGGGCAGCACGGTGGCATAGTGGTCAGCAAAGAAGATTGTATGTTCTCTTGGTGTCTGCATGGGTTTCCTCTAGGCACTTCGGTTTCCTC
This sequence comes from Hyperolius riggenbachi, assembly GCF_040937935.1. NCBI lineage: Eukaryota > Metazoa > Chordata > Amphibia > Anura > Hyperoliidae > Hyperolius > Hyperolius riggenbachi. The sequence goes on from NC_090646.1 coordinate 240,579,751, forward strand.
CCACGACCCAAAAACATACAGATAAGTTAATTGGCTTCCCCCTAAAATTGACCCTAGACTACACTACACATTACATACATAGGCATATGACTATGGTAGGGATTAGATTGTGAGCCTCTCTGAGGGACAGTTAAGCAACAAGACAATATACTCTGTACAGTGCTGCGGAAGATGTATACTAAATACCACATTTAAATAAAAATATTTGGACAGCAGCTGGTTTCCAATTTCATATCCATCTACATGCTGCAGTACAAAGCAGTGGAGCCTCTCTCCTGCTGCCTTGCCACCCCCAGCAGCACCCACAGTGACCTCTTCCACCCCCCAAGCTGATTATTGTAATTCACCAGCTTACAGTTTACTTTTATCTGACAAAATTAATTAGCTGTTAAACTGTATTGAATGCATCAATTGAAACAGGGCTGAGAACTAACATGTCTAGAAAAAGTAGACCCAAAGCCTAGTACACACACTCCATCATTCCCCAAGCCATTGTCCCTAGTGCTGTCATCCATCCTCCTTTCTTCATGGACAAACATTATGTCACTTGACAGTGGAGCACTTTTTTGTTTAGTTTCAGACATATTTGGCACAGTAAATTCAGTTAGTAATTTATGTTGTGATTTATTTATTTTTTATATATAACCATGTAACTTTATGTGTAACATATTTATGTTCAATTTATCTTTAGGTTTCAGAGGCAAGGATGGTGTTTCTCAACTTGTGTCAGATTTGATCTCAGAAAAGTTCAAAGTAGATGGCTTGATAACTCACAAACTGCCTTTTGATGAAATAAACAAAGGATTTGATCTACTGCGTAAAGGTGAAAGGTATGGCTCAACTGCTGGACATAGAAAAAAAAAATTTGAATGTGCTATGTGTTATATAGAAGACCACTTACAGGCCCGGTTCACACTAGCAATTGAGTGGCAAACTGATCTCAGATTACCGGTCGATCAGATCTGTTTTCACTCCGTTGCCACTCAGCTGCTTCCATTCTGTTTCCCCACATCCCGACCCCCATCCTAAAAGTGGATATTGCGCCCTAGAACTAGTGTGAAGAAACATTCCATTTTCTCGTTGCCCCTAATGCAGTGCAGTGCTTCAGCTTCCATTCCGCTGGGCTCAGTGGGCCAGAAAAATTGCTGCAGAACGTGGTTCGTTCAGCGGATCCATAGGTTAACATTGGATCCATTCGCATCCCTTAGGATCCGTTCCAATCTGGGAATCGACTGTTTTTTAATGCAAATGTTTGAACTGGCCCATGGACAGCAGGGGCATCCTGCAGAGCTCACACCAAACACTGTTAGCAGAGTCAAACGTGCTGCCAGTGCTAACCACATACAATCAGACTAGGATGTATTACAAAGAAAGTCTCGCTGCCAGGGGCGTAGCAATAGGGGGTGTAGAGGTAGCCACTGCATCGGGGCCGTTGGGCCAGAGGGGCCCCAATGGGCCCTCCTTCAACTACAGTATTAGCTCTCTATTGGTCCTGTGCTGGTAGTGGTAGTAATCACTTCTATAGATACTTTGAATAGTAGTGATCACTAACAATCTGTTCCCCATCCCTTTCTTGCTCCTCTGACACTGTGGATGTCCTTGGCAGGTTTTGGTGCACCGTATCAATTGTTATGTATAGAGTGCTTGGGAGGCCCCAATGTAAAACTTGCATCGGGGCCCACAGCTCCTTAGCTACGCCACTGCTCGCTGCAGGTGCTGATATGCTGATGCAAATGCACACCCACATATTCATTCATCATGTAACAATTCTCATTATGATGGGATATGACTTAGGTGAGGTTTGCAAGCATTTGATGCATAGCGAACAATAAAAAAAAAAAAAAACATTCGTCCGGGTTTGTTTTATTAACCAAGCCTTTGTAATTAGGGATGAGCTTGTATATTGAAATTTGTATTTTTGCCCGACTTGAAATGTTTACAAAAATATAATGGAGTTTCCACAGGATAAACTGTTGGTGAAAATGAGAACTTTCTCGAAAATGTGTTTTCTCATGCCCATTTACTTCAATCCATTTCATGAAAATGTGTTTTCTCATGCCCATTTACTTCAATCCATTTTATGAAAATGTGTTTTCTCATGCCGAAATATTTTAGCAAATACTCTCATTTGTTTGAAAATGTGACATTTTCCTGAAAATTGAGAAATGACAACTGCCATGTTTGCTCATCGTTGTTTGTAACACTGTCAGGCACATTGGGTATTATGTTTTTCTCTGATCCTGCTTAAAGAGACTCTGTAACTTAAAAAAAACCCTCTGTGGGACACTTACCTCAAGGTCCTAATGAGGCTTCCCCGACCTCTGAAGACAGCAGGAATCCAGCGCTACAACCCCCCTATCCTCCCCCCCCCCCCCCCCAATCCTCCTCAGAAAGCCTGCAGAGCTAAGATTTATTTACCTCTCCGGGATCCAGCGCAGGGGCAGTAGCTGCTCTTCCTTCAGGTAAGTTGTATAGATCGTATCTGCTTTACTGTGCAGATGCAAAGGACTCGCGCCTGCGCAGTGGAGCGGATCCAATCGGGTTCGGCTATTTCCGCCTTAACCGGAACAGAAAGCTGCTAGTGCACCTGTGCAGGATCACATTAGGTAAATATTTACCTCTCCACACTTTGGGGGACCCGTGCAGTAGGACGTAGAAGGACGGGGGAAGCCACATTAGGATCTAGAGGCTTCCCCCTCCCAGGGTAAGTATCATCCAGAGGGAGTTTTTTCCATTACAGATCCTCTTTAATTTACATACCTGTAATATGTAGGATTGTAGTAAAGTTGGGACACATCTGCCAGTTGAACTTTTCTGATCTGGTGACTATTTAATATTTAAAAGAAATTCAACTGGAACAGCACTTTCACCCAAAATTCCCCCCAAAACTGAAAGTGAAGGCTCAGCTTATAAAAGTTAAAAGGGGTATTGTCTATTGCCACACCCAAATGCAATGAACCAAATAAAAAGCAATAGACCAAGCAAATTCATAAAATTATGAGGAACCCAATTTCAAGAAGCAAGAGATTTACAGGTAGCAGCTTCAGTCACTCAGAAGTAAAGGCAATAATATGATATGATGGTGGTGGGGTGGGCGGGTATCTCAGGAAGATGGGGTTTAGCAACAAAGCAATGGGGACTGGTAAGACTTCCTGTAAAAATGCCCTATTCAAGAAAATCTTTTTTTTTTTTTTTTACCAATCATCTTTTTGTTAAGATTAAAGGCACAAACAGAATAAGACAAAATCTGAAATATAGGCAGAGTCATAATCGTAAACTGGATGTGTATACTCGCACATAATGCAATATATACAGGGGATACATCGCCAAATGTAAACATTCAAATAAAGAAGAACATATAGTAAGCTTTGCTCAACCCTGTAGAGTCGATAGGTTAAGATTTCATTATTTAATGTATTGTGTTTAAACTACAGAAGGTAGTTAAACATCATCTTATTATTTTCTCTTGCAGCATACGCACAGTTCTTCATTTTTAATTTCCTTTGGATTCAAGCAGAACCTTCTCTTATGACGAACATGGTGCTTATGGGTCTGGTTTACCAACATGGACATTTTACCTCTGTGTACAAGAAATAACATAAAACCCTGATACAGGAGTGGGTACTACGACACAGGGTGAACTTTCATTATGCAAATAATGAATAGATGCTTATTTCAGGAAGTTGTGGACACATCAGCCTCATCTAAACTCCACAGTGGATACTGATCCTGATATCTACCTACTTGGAGTATGTAAAGAGAAGTTGCCATGAGAAGAATATATGTCACTCACTGACAACTCTCTTCTATAGTACCCTCGTGTTGGGTACAATGCTAATCATTTGATGTCTGATTCTAAAGGAGAAGATCTACATTTCGGGATGTTCATTTTTTTTTAAGGGAAATTGTGTAGAAGCATATCATCTGTTTTGCAATGTGATAGATTTGCATGTTAGCCAGATCACATGATCATGTGTTTCCTGTATATATTAAAACATAAAGTTGTTGCAACATATTTATGGTGGCCATGCATGAGTCAATATTTCTGATATATTAGATCACTTTAATTCAATCTGTCAATATTAAACTCCTTTGTCAGTAACAAACTCCTTTCAATCGGATGTTTAGAAATATAAAAACACTTGATTCCTTAGACGCTTGATCTAACCAATGTTTTTTTTTTGTTTTGTTTTTTTAATTCCAAGTCAATTAAAACCTTGGCAACACATCATGAATTGTGTGAAATTTTTCTTGTATGTGTTGAGTTGCACTCACAAGTTATTCTTTTATTATGTTGCTTATGAGTATCTAACCTTGGAATCCCATTCAGCGGTGGCTCCACTGTCAGATTTTTGTAGGGGCTCAAAAGGGGCACAATGGCAGGCAGGCAGGGTTCAATGGGGGTGGAGTTGCAAAGGATCATATCACACAAATACTAAATAATAATAATAATAATAATAATAATAGGATGCAGGCAGCTACATGACACATTCCCCAGCTTCTACAGCAAGAAAAAATAAAAACCGAGCTGTGTGCCTCCTCCAGCTGGGGGAGAAACAGCAGAAAGAGCAGGAGATGTGATTATTATTATTATTATTATTGATTTATAAAGCGCCAACATATTTCGTGGCGCTGTGATCAGAGTCATGCACTTTTACTTTAGTTCAGCAGCAGAGCAGTGCACAGCACCCAGTGACAGGCCGTCTTTGCGGCAGTATGCTGTGCATTCTGCTCTACAAAAAAAGTGCATTGACATGATCACATCTCCTGCTCTGTCTGCTGTTTCTTGCCCCATATTACATTATGCTGATTACCTGCTGCCTGTGGGAGAACGAGGAAGACGGAGGAAGCTGCAGCTGCACCCACATTCCCTGACTATTGGCCCACACACCCTGTCCTTACTGACTGACTCTCTGAGCTCTGACCTTTCCTTCAAGCATTCACCTGCAGTTCAAAACACCACATTATTTTCAGTTCAGTCTGACTGTCCAAGCATCGGCAGCATCGCTGTGAATAACTGAGCCTGAGGAGCGTGCGATGGCTGATGAGGACAGAGGGCTGGATGTGAAGAGTGGCTGCCTGCCTACCTCGGGAGAGAAGTACACAGGGTGACCCAGACTTTCTGGAGAAGTCTCTGCACCCACACACAGACTGCTGCCTGTGTTTCTGCTCAGAAAGGACGACCACGAGTGAAGCTCATGCTGATGGACGTGTGGGGGGTGGGCTGGCTCAGCTGCCTCTCCATTTTCATTGGCAGCAGAGACACCCGAGGCCGTTGCTGATTGGAGGGAGCTAAGGGAGGGACGGAGGAGGACTCTTGGCTAAGCTGCCTGGGTGATCGGCAACTTGCTAAAGCAAAACTGCATGTGCGCATTGAGGATCGCTGGGGAAATTGAACATTTTTTATGAACGCTTGGCAACCCTGCCAGGGGGGGGGCTTTTGGGGGGCTGACAACTTCTCAGCTGGGGCTTGAGCCTGGGTAAGCCCAAGTGTAGCGCCGCCACTGGTCTTATTTTGCTTTTCAATGTTAAAAATCTAGGTTTAAAGTCATTACTGTTTCAGGCACCTGCAGACATTTTTAATATTAATTCAAATCTCATACAGGCAAATCTTGAACTTTTGAAGTTTTCATCATTTCTGTTGCCTGCGTTCAGAAGTGTTTTGCATAGCCACACAGGAGTTTTAAGACCTTTAATAGGCTATTAGTGAGAGTTATGTTGCAGTCTGACTTCACATATGCAGAGAAATTGTAACTTGGAGCGCTGGATACTTAACCCTTACAGTTAGAAAAATAAAATAAGGGGACACTGGCAAACCAAAAATAGGGGGAACACTGATGAACCAGGCTTAAATCCAAGATAGGGCAAGACCCTCTGTGCCTGAAGATGGGTCAGTGGTCGAAGATTATGGACTTTGTTTTAGCAAAGTCTATAGTAGTTGGATATATTGTGGTGGCCTAGTCTATGTATTCTGCTGGTAACTGAGCAATACACAGGTTATGCCTGGATGGTTATGTTACAGCACTGGAAACGAAGGATGGTAAATGAGATGAAAATAATTCTGAGTTAGTGCACACTTTTCCTTTAAGTTTATGCAAATGTATGTAGCTTGAAAATTAACCAATCAAATGCTGATGCTTCATCAATTGATTGGTCCATTCAAGCTGAAAGCATTTGCCTAAATATAGTATAAGGTTCTGCATCAACTTGGTAGTGTGCGATGTCCTTGTGAGCTATGGATAAGCATTGTATATAGCTTTCCAGATATGGTAGATAAACATATTGGAAGCCAGGACAGTTTATTAAAATCTGGGTGACCAAAACGGGTCTCTGGGTAGGGAGCAGGTTGAGGCTATCAGTATAAAGTACTGTAACAAGTAAACAGGCTCACTTATTACCTAAAAGCCATAAAGAGTTACATGCAACAAATAAAGTACAGTATGTCAACGTTCAAGAGCTTTAAAGGGAAGGTCCAAGCAAAATAAAAAAATGAGTTTCACTTACCTGGAGCTTCTACCAGCCCCATGCAGCCATCCTGTGGCCTCGTAGTCACTCACTACTGCTCCAGTCCCCCGCTGGCAGCTTGCCGACCTCGGAGGTCGGCGGGACGCATTGCGTACATTTTTACGCATTCCAGCTAATGCAGGAACATTAACACATACATTTTTACGCATTACTGGTTCAATGCGTAAAAATGTACGCATTGAACCAGTAACGCGTAAAAATGTATGTGTTAACCACTTCGCATCCAGACCTTGTTTTCCCCTTATTGACCAGAGCAGTTTTGGCGTTTTAGCTATGTCCCTAGTCAATCAGCAATAACTTTATCCCTACTCACAACACGTAAATGATGTACATATCGTTTTTTTCAGGATAAACTACACTTTCACTGGGGGATATTTTGTCCCGAGAATTTTTTTTTTCTGCGCATTTTAGCGGGAAAAAAGAGGGGAAAACGTTAAAATTGCATTATTTCTCAGGTTTTCTTCAATTCTAGTAAAAAATACAAAGTGCTACAGTAGGTAAAAGACATGCCATCAGTATTAAGTCCCCCAAGGATAGATAGCCAGATGTGTGCCCAGTATCAGACCCCCCCCAGTATAGCCAGATGTGCCCCCCCAATATCCGCCTCCATTATAGCCAGATATGCCCCCGCATTGCGACCCCCCACATATATTTATACAGCTGCGTATCCCAAATAAGCACCCCTCATTATAGCCAGATGTGTTCCCAGGATCAGTGTTCCCCATTATAGCCAGATGTGCCCCCAGGATTAAATTATGTCCCTCAGGACCATCAGATGTGCCCCCCATTATAAAATCCCCCACCCCATTACCCTGATGGGCCCCAATAATAATTTCAACCCCGCCCCCCCTTCAGATTTTAAACCCCCACCCTCTGTTATGGGCAGCCTGATGTGCCCCTCCCCCTTATCACTATGCCCCCCCCCCCCCAGATCGTAAAAAAAATGCCCCTGCAAGATGAATATCTCACCTTACCTGGTTCCTGCGATCATCCTGCAGCTCCAGCCTCCATTCTCCGCTCTTCACTCAGCCCTGTGACGCTGAATATCCGGGTCCCGGCTTGATGACGTCATCAAGCCGGGACCCGGATATTCAGCGTCACAGGGCTGAGTGCACCACGGAGAATGGAGGCTGGAGCTGCAGGATGATCGCAGGAACCAGTTCAGGTAAGATATTCATCTTGCAGGGGCGGTTTTTTTACGATCTGGCCACGGAGGGGGAAAGATGAATGATCACGCTGTTTGCTACAGCGGTGATTATTCATCTGCGGGGGGGTCACTAATTGGCTACAAGGGAACATGTTCCCTTTTGCCAATTAGTAAGGCAGCTGACAGTGCCGGGGGGTGCGCTCTGAAGCGCACCTGTTCCTGCACAACAGTGCTGCAAGCAGGTCAGTATATCTACGTCGCTGTGGCTTGGAGGGTGCCACAGCTGATGTAGATATACTGTAGTGGAGGGGAAAGTGGTTAATGTTCCTGCACTAGCAGGAATGCGTAAAAATGTACGCAATGCTGCCCGCCGACCTCCAAGGTCGGCAAGCTGTCAGCGGGGGACTGGAGCAGCAGTGAGTGACTATGAGGGCACAGGATGGCTGCATGGGGCTGGTAGAAGCCCCAGGTAAGTGAAACTCATTTTTTTATTTTGCTTGAACCTTCCCTTTAAGTAACATTCCTGCTTTCCAATGTCTCTAAAATGTATTCAGTTTCCTACATAGTATATCCCATCTTTAACTTACTGACTGACTTCTGTGATTACTATGGGCTTAACCCCCTGCTGGGGGGGATTGGGTAGACGGGTAGTTGCTGGACTGGTTATGCACAAAGGCTATTTTTCTGTGTGTGTTACATGGGGGGGGGGGGGGGGGTGTCATATATATACTTGCTGGGGAGCCCTCTGACTTCTAGTTATGCTCCTGTATAAGATGCACAATGACTACTACATAGACACGATTTGTAGAACTACACACACCCAAAGCGTATAGCTGTGCAGCAATACGGGGGGGGGGGGGGGGGCGAATGGTCTGGATGCCAGAAATATAACAATGGTTAAATGTAACCTGTCTCCCAAACGAATTCTTAACACTAACCTCCTTTATACTAACCCTACCCTGAAATTACCTTTAATAATTAGGGCAGGTGTAGATGACAAAATGCAAACATGTCAAAGTAAGGCAACTCAATCCCACACAAAACAAAAATGGTCCCATAAAGCAAACTTATTTTTCTAGAAAACAATGTTCACACAACAGAATATAAATTTGCCTCTCTTAAATAGCCGGTCAGGCAGTCAAAAAATAAAATATATTTGAATGCTTAACATGAAATGTATGATTTAGTTTAATATTATGGTACATTGATAATCATAAAGAAAGTTCCATATTGTACAGGGTATTTGCTTCCTCAGTAAGCGTTTTAGCAATAAGCCAATACATCCTTTTCAGAGATATTACTCTGAACAATCATTTACATGGACTGGGCGTGGCCAATGTATTACTTCCTTATACAGGAAAGCTATATAGCTACTCTGCATGACACACACACACTGTTTGTGGAAAAGACATCTTTCAAGATGGAGACAACTGGAAAAGTAAGAAAATGTTGTTGTTATTATTATGTGGGTGATTTAAGTACATAATAAAGGTAGAATTTTGGACACTTGTCTATTGTACCACTATGGGGTACATTACAGGGTCTGCTGTGACATAGGAGTGCTATGTGCTATGAAGGCCAGCATTTTCTGCTGTGAATGCAAAGATAGCACCATAACGTGTATGCAAAAGGTCCATAGGATAAGACACTTACTACATAGCCATTTGTTCATTGTTTTAAAAATGAGGGCAGTTGACACAGCAGGCAAAAATCAGTGGCTTAGCCTAAAAGCACATTATTTTCTGCACATACAAGTGTGCTTCCTGCTCCCTTTGTTAAGCAATACTTAATTGGGAGGCAGAAAGAAAATATAGGGTGAAGGTATAGGTTATATTAAGACTTTTAGGGCTCTTTCACACTAAGACGTTGCGTTTGATGCGACGTTAAGGTCGCATAACGTGCCCCTAACGCAACGCATGTTAGCTTTGATGTTGGACGTTACATTGAACTGAGTTATGCGCAGCGAAATACGAGTATAACGCACAGCATGCTACACTTTCATTTAACGTGCTGTGTTATACTCCAACGCAACATGGGCACTGTGAACAGCCCATTGATTTATCATTGCTGTGAGTTAGGCTGCGTTACAGTCTGCTGTAACGTGGGACTTTAATGTCCCACTGTGAAAGCAGCCTTAAGGGGCTATCCGTGGAAAAAGCCAACAATGGAGGTAGCTGGCCAAGCTCCCGTGTCTTTTTATATTGGTCTCCTAACTATTTGTCTTTGCTTTTTTAGGTATTTTAACTTTAATCTTAAAACAGCATTGTTGGTAGTTTTTATGAACTCTGTGTTGCTTAGCTGTCATGCTTATCCTGTAGCTTTGGTGTGCATTTAAAAAACAACAAAAAAACATGATCAAATGTTAAATGGTCAGTTGCCTCTTTATACAATGCTCCTTTTTGCCACATTGATAATTCTTATAAATGTCCTGAGGTACTTTCAGCCTCAATTCACGGAGCTTTATCAAACACTTTATCAAACGTTTGATAATTTACTTCATGGGTAAAACCTAATTTTGAATTCACTAAGGTGTTATATATTTATCAAATGTTTTACAGATAAAACGTTCAATAAATATATAACACCTTAGTGAATTAAAAATTAGATTTTACCCATGAGGTAAATTATCAAACGTTTGATAAAGTGTTTGATAAAGCTCCGTGAATTGAGGCCAAAGGCTTCCAGCCATGTAGTGGTGAGAACAGGTGAGAACTGGAAAATGTGCATTCTGTTTATCAAAATAGTAGTTGAAATAGTAGAATGCTGAAGGATGAAGGAAACCTGTGACAAAAAGGCAAAAAGATAAGGAGTATTGCTTAATCTTTGGCACCAGCTAGAAGTATTTAATATAGCTTAGTCATTATATGACTTTGTGCTTCACACAACCTTATCGGAAAGAGTAAGGTCAGTGCAAGCACTCAGGACACTATAAGCAGATTAGTGAAGAAGAGCAAGCTGATGGCAACTTAGAAATATGTTCCCTTATCATAAAGTCCAGCTAAAAGAAAAATATTTTTTATAATATAACTGGACTCCCCAGATCAATAATGCAGTTATAGCCTACTATTACTATTTTTGTCTACCTGCAGTGAACTGAGAATCCCCCAGCTGCTTTGCATTCCAATTTTGCCGCAATTTGCATTGTGACTCCCATTCAACAGAGTGAGAATCACAACGCAATCGCCCCCAAAGCACTGCATGCAGTGCGTTTGCAATTTAAGCAAATGGAAAACACTGCTGTGAGAATGATCACATAGGGATACATTAGCAGCAGCTCTTGATGTTATGTTAATGTGTGACTCAATAAACAAAAATGCAGTTCTCAACAGACCCCCTATATACATTAAATAACGTTCAAGTAAACCAGAGACGCTGACAAGGAAAGATTTGATACTTACCCAGGGTTTCCTCCAGCCCCATAAGCAACACTGAGTCCCTCGCCGCCCTCTTGCGTCCCATCCAGCCGCAATCAGCCCCGGTAACTGGCTCAGTCAGGGTAAGTATCAAATCTTTCCTTGTTGTCAGCATCTCTGGTACAATAGAAAAACTATATATTGCACAGTAGGAGAGTGACAGGATTGGCACATGCAATTCCTTGTTAAAACAGCTTTATTATATCCGGCTGTACATCATGGGAAACAGTAAAATTAATTTCCAATCATATTGAAAAAGTTCCTACCAGGTTCAGTGCTCGGTGGGGTGAAGTGGGAGCGGTGGCTAGCCTGACGCACGTTTCGCTCGTATGAGCGTCTTCTGAGGCTCTGCGCAGAGCCTCAGAAGACACTCATACGAGCGAAACGTGCATCAGGCTAGCCACCGCTCCCACTTCACCTCACCGAGCACTGAACCTGGTAGGAACTTTTTCAATATGATTGGAAATTAATTTTACTGTTTCCCATGATGTACAGCCGGATATAATAAAGCTGTTTTAACAAGGAATTGCATGTGCCAATCCTGTCACTCTCCTACTGTGCAATATATACTTTGTGTCCCTTGTGGATTAGAGCACGCTATCCTTGCCAAGTGTGTACCAGGCCAGTGCTACAGCTTATGATTTATAATATCTACGCTCAACACCTGTTATTGCAGTGCCTGTTGGTTTCTCCATTTGTAACAATAGAAAAACTGTGAGTTTATTCAAATAAAAAAAATACCTCGGGAGCAGGAAGCCTCTGAATCCTAATAAGGCTTCTCCCATCCTCATTGGTGAGTCCGATCCAGTGCTGGTACCCCAGAACAATTACAAACAATAACCGTGCCAGTGCAGGCACACTAGCGGATTTCCTCTCAGGCTGCCTACGCAGTAAAGTGGTCTGGATAAGGCTAAGCTATTTCCACTGGAGCCTGAGCAGTAAGCTGTTAGAGTAGAGAATAGCAACAGCAGACAGCTGATTGAAGGCTCCTGAGAGCGCACGCAAACACACTGGATGAAGCGTACCTGCAGGAGAGTGGAAGCAAGAGCGGTTTCTATTGCTCCTCTCTCGAGCATATTAGGACACTGTGTTGAAATTTTATCAAATAACGGCATCTTCTCAGGCACATGGTTTCTCCTGTTTATCGATGTCGACACTACATCTATGGCCCCATTTGCACAGTACGTTTTGGGATGGGGGGGGGGTTAAGGACATTTATGCTCCTACATTCTTTTACTGTTGTTCTGACAGTAACCTCAGCTTTGACAGTTGTCCTCTAAAGGATGCCTGACTTGCGGAAACGCTATCTAAAGTAAGCACAGAGATATGTTCATGCTGAATCCAATTCTGTGCATTGTTCACTTGTCTCCTCATTCCCCGGTCTCTGTAATCACTCCTTGACAAATCTATAGTAACATTTTCAGACAGGAAGAGACAGACTTTCCATGATGTTCCCTCCTATCAAGGCTGGGCCGAGGCCGAGGGGAGAGCGTCTCCAGCCTCAGGGCGCAGTGTAAGAGGGGGCGCACAACTCACTCAGCTATCATTCCCCTATTGTGTTTGAAGCAGAGAGAAATAAGAAAAGGGGATACATGGCAGTGACTGCAAGTCAGACAACTAGAGATAAAGGTGTTGGGGGTCCTGGGGCGCCTCTTAGTCTAATAGCAATCAGTGTGTGACGGCTGGGGTGGGAGGGATGGAGGGGTGCACTTTGGTGTCTCAGGCTTGGGTGCTGGAGGACCTTGTCCCGGCTCTGCCTCCTGTCACCCTACCACCCTCCCATACTCCTCCTTGCCCCATTCCTGCCTGCAACAAGATTATGCACTTTGATAATAGTACCACCATTATAAAGTCTCTCTCCATCCTTTATTATTGTGCTCCAGTGCTCTCCATTATAGTGCCCTATTTTAGTGCTTCTAATATAGCAGGTCCACTATAGTACTCTTATTGTACTTTAAGTTCATACATTTACAGATTGTTGGCAACTCTGCTATACTATTAGCCTACCCTGCTACTGGATGAAACACAAACACTTATACTATTAAAAAATAAATGGTTAATGCTTGCCCTGTGCTTTTTCAAGTTTCTACACCCTTCACTCTCTGTCCCTTAAAGCACACCTGAAGTGTTAGGGATATGGAGGCTGCCATACAGTGGTTTGCAAAAGTATTCAGCCCCCTTGAAATTTTCCACATTTTGTCATATTACTGCCACAAACATGAATTAATTTTATTGGAATTCCATGTGAAATACCAATACAAAGTGGTGTACACGTGAGAATGGAATGAAAATCATACATTATTCCAAAATTTGTTTACAAATACATAACTGCAAAGTGGGATGTGCGTAATTATTCAGCCCCCTTTGGTCTGAGTGCAGTCAGTTGCCCATAGACATTGCCTGATGAGTGCTAATGACTAAATAGAGTGCACCTGTGTGTAATCTAATGCCAGTACAAATACAGCTGCTCTGTGATGTCCTCAGAGGTTGTCTAAGAGAATATTGGGAGCAACAACACCATGAAGTCCAAAGAACACACCAGACAGGTCAGGGATAAAGTTATTGAGAAATTTAAAGCAGGCTTAGCCTACAAAAAGATTTACAAAGCCTTGAACATCCCACGGAGCACTTTTCAAGTGATCATTCAGAAATGGAGGGAGTATGGCACAACTGTAAACCTATCAAGACAAGGCCGTCCACATACACTCACAGGCCGAACAAGGAGAGCGCTGATCAGAAATGCAGTCAAGAGGCCCATGGTGACTCTGGACGAGCTGCAGATATCTACAGCTCAGGTGGGGGAATCTGTCCATAGGACAACTATTAGTCGTGCACTGCACAAAGTTGGCCTTTATGGAAGAGTGGCAAGAAGAAAGCCATTGTTAACAGAAAAGCATAAGAAGTCCCGTTTGCAGTTTGCCACAAGCCATGTGGGGAGCACAGCAAATATGTGGAAGAAGGTGCTCTGGTCAGAAGAGACCAAAATGGAACTTTGTGCCCAAAATGCAAAACGCTATGTGTGGCGGAAAACTAACACTGCACATCACTTTGAATACACCATCCCCACTGTCAAATATGATGGTGGCAGATTCATGCTCTGGGGGTGCTTCTCTTCAGCAGGGACAGGGAAGCTGGTCAGAGTTGATGGGAAGATGGATGGAGCCAAATACAGGCCAATCTTGGGAAAAAACCTCTTGGAGTCTGCAAAAGACTTGAGACTTGAGACTGGGGCGGAAGTTCACCTTCCAGCAGGGCAACGACCCTAAACATAAAGCCAGGGCAACAATGGAATGGTTTAAAACAAAACATATCTATGTGTTAGAATGGCCCAGTCAAAGTTCAGATCTAAATCCAATCGAGAATCTGTGGTAAGATCTGAAAACTGCTGTTCACAAACGCTGTCCATCTAATCTGACTGAGCTGGAGCTGTTTTGCAAAGAAGAATGGGCAAGAATTTCAGTCTCTAGATGTGCAAAGCTGGTAGAGACCTACCCTAAAAGGCTGGCAGCTGTAATTGCAGCAAAAGGTGGTTCTACAAAGTATTGACTCAGGAGGCCGAATAATTACGCACACCCCACTCTGCAGTTATTTATTTGCCCAAAAATTTTGGAATCATGTATGATTTTGCGTTCCACTTCTCACATGTACACCACTTTGTATTGTTCTTTCATGTGGAATTCCAATAAAATTGATTCATGTTTGTGGCAGTAATGTGATAAAATGTTGAAAACTTCAAGGGGGCCGAATACTTTTGCAAGCCACTGTATTTATTTCCTTTTAAACAGTGCATTTTGCCTGGCAGTCCTGCTGATCATATACCTCTATTTTTTTTAGCCATAGACCCTGAACAAGCATGCAGCTGTGTTTCTGACTGGATTAGCCACATGCTTATATCAGGTGTGCGATTCAGACACTACCGCAGCCAAGCAGGACTAAATAACTGGTATTGTTCAAATGGAAATAAATAGGGCAGCCTCCATATGCCTCTCACTTCAAGGGTACTTTAATTGCCTTGTTTTTTTCTCTCGCTCTGCTACTTTGCTCTCTTTATCTCTGTGACACTTAAATGTCCCTCAGTATCACTCTTTGTCATATCTCTCCTTGGCTCTTTGCCCTCTCTAGCACTGACACTTTACTCTCACCTTTATGACCTTGCACACTTTTCATGTGAACTTTGCCCTGCGTGTGTATTTCTCACTTTGCTCTCTCTCTCCAGTGATCCTTCTTTCTCTGATACCTTGCTGGAGCTCTCTATACCACTTTGCTCTCTGTTTGCAAATGTATTCTTTCTGCCCACCACAATAATAGCTACAAGTACAGCTCTTTCCTCTACCACTTAGCTCCCACCCCTCCCTCCAGGACTTGCCATTAAGGCCAAGGGGGAAATTGCCCCAGGGCCCCTGACCGCTGCTGGGCCCCCCCAGGAAGTCACCCTCCCGAGTCCTCGTGGCCCCTGCATGTTGTGTGGCTGTATTGTAATAACTAACCTGTCCTGGCATGCTGCTTTGTCAATGCTCCATCTTCATCCCCACGACCTGCCTCTTCTCCATTATCCACCTGGTACAGTTTATTTATGCATAACATGCACCACATGGAGAAGAGGCAGACAGCGTGGCTGAAGATGGAGCATGGGTGGAGCAGTGTGCTGGGACAGGTGAGTTATTACAATGCAGCCACACATCCTGCAGGGCCCTGTGGAGTAGTCGGCGGGGAGACCATTGGAGGGGGGGGGGGGGAGTCAGCTTGGGTGCTCTGGGAGCTGCCTCTGCTGGGGGGAGGGGCTACGGGGGGCCCAGGTTACATTTGCTCCAGGGCCCATGTCTTGTTTAAACTGCCCCCCATCAATTATTTTATGCAGTCTTGCCTGCAACTATGTACTGTCTGTTTTCCAGTCTACCTTCTGCCCCAAAACTCCCACACATCTGCTGCTTTGTGTCTTACTACTACTATTCTATTTCCAGTTCACCACTCTGTTCTCTCAGCAGTCAGTCTCACAGGAGAATTGTTGGAGGGTGCTGAGTTTTGTAATGTATATTCTAGGCATTGAAATGGAAGGATCATGGCCAAGGTCAAAATGCGTGTTTCAAGGAGACAGAGAGGAACAGATTTCCATTACATTTCAGAATGAAATCTATTGGAAATCTCTTGAAAATCGATCTAAAGGCATTACTGCACCATTAGATCCAATGCAACTCTATGGGCCATCGATCTGCTGCCGGCAGCAGATCGACCCAGATTTTCCATCCTGTCAGATAAATCAAATTGATCGAAATCGACTGCAAATCGATCGATCGGCCGTTCAATCATGCATCAATTTGTGATCAATTGATTCTATAGAATTGATTGATCGCTGAAATCGACCACTGTATGGTCCCCTTAACTCAAGCCCAAGAGACAAACCAGTATGGTCAAACTGATCACAGCAGAGCAGCAATACTAGCAGGGTATATTGACAAATTCCTTCATCAGGGGTTATTTTATGCATATTTTGATCTCTTTTAGATGACTTTTTTCTAGTAGACTGTTTAATAACTTGACTCAGCATAGGCCCACTTTAAGACATCATTGTGAAAACCTCAAGAAACACCCAGCTTATGATTTTGTTCATTTGATTTCTATTTTCTCTGCGCCTCACACCAGACTAATCCACTGGAAAACTGCACATGCTCTGCATTCTTCAGGTACAAATAACTATAACATTCTTGTTTTACAGGTTATTAAATGCAAGGCAGCAGTGATGTGGGAGGTAGGAAAACCGCTGTCTGTTGAAGAGATTGAGGTTGCTCCACCAAAGGCTAATGAAGTTCGCATAAAGGTGAAACATACTTACTGTCTGTCTTTTATTTAAAGTCCCCATTATTTTCAAGTGTGTCTACCCTTCCCCATGGGAAAATAAGGCAATAGTAAAGCAGCCTTACTTTCCTCCCTCACAACATGCCAACAATTCTCTATTCTTGAGAGACCCTAAAATATCTGTGGCGTGTGTGTATTAATGTGAGGCTTTAGCCTTTGCTACCCCACTCTCTGCACCAACCCAGAGGGTGGTGGCCAGGGCCGGCCTTTGACCTGAGCGACCGGAGCGATCGCTCAGGGCGCGGCTTCCAAGGGGGCGCTCCTGCCGCCTGGCTGCTGCTGCGGGCCCCGACTGGGTCCGTCTCGCTCCGCCTCCTGGTGCCGCTGCTGGGGGTCATGGGGGGCAAACATGCCCTGTGCGGCCGCCGTGATGGAGGGGGGAGCCGCAGCCGCAGGGAGGGCAGCCCGACCTCACCCTCCTCTCCCCGGGCCGCCCTCCGTGCTCCCCCCTCCGATGCAGTGTGCAGCAGGAACCAATGTGGAGAAGAGTACAACTCACCTCCCTGGTTCCGATCGCCGGCTCCTCTCACTTGCCGCTGGTCGCCTCTTGTACATAGTCGCAGAATCTGATACACACTAAACTTCCTGCTTAACAGGATGTTTAGTGTGTATCAGCGGCCATGTACAAGAGGCGACCAGCGGCAAGTGAGAGGAGCCGGCGATCGAAACCAGGGGGGTGAGTTGTACTCTTCTCCACATTGGTTCCTGCTGCACACTGCATCGGAGAGGGGAGCATGGAGGGCGGCCCGGGGAGAGGTCGGGCGGCCCCCCCTCCACTATGAGGAGAGGCACCTATCTAATCTATACTGGCGTGCCTACCTATCTAACCAATACTAGGGGGCAGCTACCTATCTAACCTATACTGGGGGCAGCTACCTATCTAATCTATACTGGGGGCAGCTACCTATCTAACCTATATTGCGGGTATCTACCTATCTAACCTATACTGAGGGCAGCTACCTATCTAATCTATACTGGGGGCAGCTACCTATCTAACCTATATTGCGGGTACCTACCTATCTAACCTAGGACAGTGTCCTGAGTGACGACGAGTCCTTCTCTCCTGCTCCCAGAATCCTGGCACCTACATTGGCACTAAGTCTGCAGACTGCTCTGCAGACAGTAAGAAGAGAAGACTAACCAGCAAGAAGTAAGGCTCCTCAACCTCCCTACGCTAAAGGGGGAATATGCTTATGCAGCCAGATACACTAATGGGGGGGGGGGGGGGGGGGATCTGCTGCCTAAATACACTAAAAAGCGGGCTGCGACTGCAAGTCTAGTAGCCTAAGCCTATATACACTAAAGGGGGGATCTGGCACATCCCCCCTTAGTGTACATAGGCTACTAGTCTTGTATATGTAGGCAGATCCCCCCTTTAGTGTATATAGGCTTAGGCTACTAGTCTTGCAGTCGCAGATCCCCTTTTAGTGTATTTAGGCAGCAGACCCCCCCCCCCCCCCGAACCCCCCGTGTGTGTGTGTGTGGTGTGCGCTCACACACGAAGAGGATGAATGTGGGGGGGGCACCAAAATCTGGTTACGCTCAGGGCGCTGTGAAACCTAAGGCCGGCCCGGGTGGTGGCATGCTCACATTGGAGGTATGGGTGAATCAGGGCAGCACTTGACACTCAATGGCAATGACTTTCTTGGAGCTAAAGCAGGAGCCTCAAAAATAGTCTATTTTACCAGGCTGTATGCTTTTTTTTTTTTCCCTAGTTAAATATTGTGCATGCTTGCCATAAAAGGCTAGTATTGGTATGCTTAAAGATACATAATGTAATGAAAGTCATAAACACAGTACTAACAAACTGGTGATCAATAGGTATCGTTGTTGACATCAGGACAACCGGTTATAAGTATGACCCCAATTGCATTTGAAATCTGGCCCTTTGGAGTTATCTTGAAGAATGTTATCTTATCTTCGAGCAATTACACTATATTAATTTTGGGCTTGTACAGAGATTCCTGGTGTCAGCAGTATTTTATGTGTTGTTTCCACCTCCAACAATAATGTTATGATATATACATGCATAGCTAATGAAAAATGTAATAGCAACTATAAATGCAGGCGATTATGCATATATATTTTATTTTTATTGGCAAATGCATTTCTGTGTTCACTATTTTAATAAGAAGCACTATAAATACACTTAGGCCTCTTTCACAGTGCGACGTTAAAGTCGCACGTTAGAAAATGTTTCAACGCAGACTAACGCACAGCAATACTAAGTCTGTGCGACATTCATAGTGCACACGTTGCGTTTGTGTGTAGCGTGTAGCGTTATTAGAAAGTGCTGCATGCTGTGCGTTATACACGCTATTAGCTGTGTTAGACTGTTTGCACATGCTCAGTAATGACTTAGAAGCATACTTTTCAGTGGCTGTATGCTCTACTGCATGCGCCAATAATGGGGCATTAAGTTGCGGTGCAACTTTTTTGGGGCGTTGCGTTGAAAGTTTGCATTGCGACTTTAACGTTGCATCAAAATGCAACGTCCCACTGTGAAAGAGGCCTAAGTGTGCTTTTTTTATTTTTATTTTTTTTTCTAACACTAGTTCCACAAATATATTTAAAGTGTATACTGTATAAATTGTTTAAAACTGATCAATGTTTTGTTAATACTTTATTTTTATTATTCATTTATTTTATAGTTCTAATTATTAACTTATAAAAACATGTCTTTATTTTTATTTATTTCTAAATTTCATAATGTCAACTGATTTTTTCCAAGCTATCGTATCCTGTTTAAAAATGACAAGGAAAGTCATTGACAAGCCACACATTTACATAGACTTATTACAAGAACAGATAGCCACTTAGTCTCCGCCCTCCAGTACCAACCAGAGAACATCTGTTTTGGCTGGCTGTTTAAGTGATACTTTAGCTGCTAAAGTAACCAGGTAAAACAATTGACAGAAGGGCATGGGCTGGGGAAATAGCCAATGATGTATTTAAAATTCTCTCAGCATAAGAACCTGCTAGGAAACCAGTGCAATTTCTATACAGGAAGCTGTATAGAAGGCTCTCCACAATCTCTCTCCCCTGTACATCTCCTCACTAGTTTCCAGATACCAACCCAGCTGCAATCTCAGATCTGCACATGAGCTTCTTTTATCCTCCTCTAGAATTACCCCTTCGTATTCACGTATACAAGACTTCTCGCGTGCCACACCCCTCCTCTGAAATGCCCTTCCACAGCACATCCGCCACTCTCCCACCTTTGAAATCTTTAAACGCTCCCTCAAAACTCACCTTTTCTGACAAGCATATGCTCCAACTTAGGCCATTCCCCCTTCGACCTCAAGTCTAGTTTAATTCCTTACTAAATAACCTAAACATGCACTGCTTATATGTATACTGCACACTTCCCCACCTCTTGCACCCCCCCCCCCCATGCCTTTAGATTGTAAGCTCACAAGGGCTCTATCACCCTTATGTAGCTTGGATTTTGTTGTTTATTTCATAGCTCGCACTCTATTGTACATTTATACATTTATATACACTGCTGCATGCATTTTCGGCAAAGTGCATCACTGCTTCCATTCACTGTAATGATAAATTGTCCATTAAATAACCTTGAAGGCCTTCTCTGCTTGAATGTTATAAATACAGTTATGATTGTGTCCCCTTGTTTTGTTTATAGATAGTTGCTACAAGCATTTGTCGATCAGATGAACATGTGCAACATGGAACCTTAATCGGAGTGAAACTTCCCATCATTCTAGGCCATGAAGGTGCCGGAATAGTTGAAAGTGTTGGTGAAGGAGTGACCTCGGTTAAACCAGGTACAGCACAGCTCAAGAGAAAGCTTAGCTGCTGCATGGGCCACATCAGCAATGTGGGCCATATCAGCAGCATGAAATGGAACCGAATCATTTGCGTTTAAATTTTCATTAAAAGCTCTAATTTACTCTTCTGGATATACCGTAAGTGAGGAGCACAAATTTATTTTAACAATCACGTTGCAAAACCGTAATGCGAAATTTTGGGAAAAATCTTAATTAATTTCGTCTGTGACTGTAATCAGGAACTGTAATTTGGCAATTACACATCACTTTTACGTAATTTAGTGCTCACTTTAGCAGTTAATAGCAAAGCCCCCATACAACTATTGTCACCAAAATTGCTACATGCGTAAAGGGGAATAGTGGCAACAAATACAAAATTTTTCTAAAAAAACATGTAGTTATTGAGAAAACCTCTTTTAAAATGCAAAGGAAAAATGTTTTTTAAACTGTCAAAAAAACGCACGCATATGCAGAAGACCTCGACTGATGAGACTGAGCAAGTTACCGGGGCTGATTGCCGCTGAATGGAGGACTGCGGGAGGACAGCGAGGGACTCAATCTTTGTATAACACCATTTTCCTTTAAAATCAATTTTCTCAAAAACTATAAGGCCAGTTTGAAAAAATCCTTTTTTGACTTGTTCCCACTCTTTCCCTTAAAGTGAACTTTAAGCCGACCCAAAAAAATTAGTTTTACTCACCTGGGGCTTCCCTCAGCCCCCTGCAGCTGATCGGTGCCCTTGCCGTGTCCCTCCGATCTTCCTGTCCCCGCCGGCGGCTACTTCTGGTTTCACCGTCACCGGCCGTCAGGCTGGGAACGCGAGTTATTCTTCGCATACCCAGCCACAATATCTCCCCCTATGCTGCTATTGCAGCCTTCCTTGCCGCAATAGCAGCATAGGGGGAGATCAGAAATGTCTAAGCACCATAGTTTTTGATGCCTGCTTCAGAGGTACTCATTTGGTGTAGGGGTTGGCTGACCTGTGCCACCCTGGATAGAGGTGTCTTCAAATCCTAATGACTAAAGAACACATTTACTATAATTGGGCATAGATAAGATGCTTATTATGAGGGCTAGGACAACATGGAGGACAAACTTAATTGTCAGCTGTTTCTAACATTAAGGACTTGCACTCACACTGTGGATAATTGTTTTCCTTGCTACATATTTAATTCAGTGAATATATGTCACATAGATGTTTTCTTTTCTGTGTAGGTGACAAAGTAATACCACTGTATAATCCTCAGTGCAGAGAATGCAGAGGCTGCACTGATCCGGGTGCAAATGTTTGCCACAAGAATGAGTAAGAATTTGTACTGCTATAACTTTTTAATGGTTCCATTTGTTTGAATTCTACAGACTTACACGCACTCATTAATAATTGTTTAAATATGTTTACAGTATCGGAGGAAAGATTTCTCAGATGGCTGACAACACCAGCAGATTTACTTGCAAGGGTCAGCAGATTTACCATTTCCTGCAGACCAGCACCTTTTCTGAGTACACTGTAGTGGACGAAATAAATGTGGCTAAGATACACGATGATGTACCACTGGATGAGGCCTGTTTGATTGGCTGTGGATTTACCACAGGTTATGGCTCTGCTGTTAAAGTGGCAAAGGTGAGTGACTCACTTGTCCTTAAAGGGACACTGAGCAGCGAGAAAAAAATGAAATATGGACCCCCCCCCCCCCCCCCCCCATAGCCTGCAAGGTTCCCTGGCATCCTCTTGGTCCTTTCCACCCTCTTGCTGGAAGCTCCGGAATCTTCTGCTGAAGTCACATGTGCGTGCACCCAGCACGTCATCACGCTGGTCAGCGTAATGGTGGCCACTAATGAACCAATCTTTTTTCAGCCAATCTTACCATTTTTATATAAAAGAAGGGCTAGAACTGCCTATAGTATACAATTAATATATTCCATCAGTTTACTCTTCTACTACATAGATTTGGTAAGATTGGATGAAAAAGATTGGATCGTTAGTGGCCACCCTAAGAGTCCTGCGCATGCGCGGTTCTCTAAAGACTGAACCACACATGAGCAGGACTTTTACTCCGAACAGTGGGATAACATGCCGGGGTGCCGGATTAATGGAGCCACCAGTGGGACCAGGGAAGGGATCAAGAGGGAGCCAGGGGACCTCGTGGGTTATGGGGGGGGGGGGGGGGGGGCGGAGGAAGTCCCAGGTAAATCCAGATTTTGTTTTTTTTTTCTTCTCACTGCTCAGGGTCCCTTTAATCTTACATGTGTCAAAGTCCTTATGTGACAAGCAAAGTCAAGGTTTATGGCAGATTGCATCACTATGAGCCTGTGTTAAATTCCAGCAAAGAATAATTACAATACCTCAGGGCTTGGGCACAATGTCACATTGCTCTGCAACGCATGTGGCTGTTCATTTTACAAAAACACATGGCATCTGCAATGCTCTCATAGTTACATAGTTATGGGGTTGAAAAAAGACATACGTCCATCGAGTTCAACCAGAGAACAAAGTACAACACCAGCCTGCTCCCTCACATATC
This sequence comes from Hyperolius riggenbachi, assembly GCF_040937935.1. Classification (NCBI taxonomy): domain Eukaryota; kingdom Metazoa; phylum Chordata; class Amphibia; order Anura; family Hyperoliidae; genus Hyperolius; species Hyperolius riggenbachi. Next base: position 240,602,999 of record NC_090646.1, read on the forward strand.
CCTGTTGATCCAGAGGAAGGCGAAAAACCCTTACAAGGCATGGTCCAATTAGACCCAAAAGGGAAAAAAAATCCTTACTGACTCCAGATGGCAATCAGATAAACATCACTGGGCATTACCTAGTAATTGTAGCCATGGATGTCTTTCAATGCAAGGAAAGTATCTAAACCCCTCTCTCGGTTGCAGTGCTGACCCCATTCAACTATTGTAAGTGAGGCAGTATTACATTACCCATAAAATGCATTCAGAAGTAACGCACTTCTGCATGCATTTTATGTGTAATGTAGTACCTCCTCACATACTATAGTTGAATGGGGTCAGTACTGCAACCCAAGAGCATTGCCATGTGTTTTTGTCGGAAGTATTCCCATCAGATATTACTGTCTATGTATCAATGCGTCTGATGTTCCTGCATATCGCACTTTGACAGACATTGCTGAAATTAGCTCAGCAACCTATGCCAAGGCCCTCAAACAACAATAATGATAATATAATAATAATAATATTAATATTAATAATAAGAATAAGAATAACAAGCCAAATACATGATTATTATTATTTATTTTTTTTTAATAGTGTCTCAAGTGGATTTTACTGTTGTTTGTCCTCCTATGCAAAATTTAGGCAGCGTATACAATTACAGTGGTTTGCAAAAGTATTCGGCCCCCTTGAAGTTTTCCACATTTTGTCATATTACTGCCACAAACATGAATCAATTGTATTGGAATTCCACGTGAAAGACCAATACAAAGTGGTGTACACGTGTGAAGTGGAACAAAAATCATACATGATTCCAAACATGTTTTACAAATAAATAACTGCAAAGTGGTGTGTGCATAATTATTCGTCCCCCTTTGATCTGAGTGCAGTCAGTTTCCTATAGACATTGCCTGATGAGTGCTAATGACTAAATAGAGTGCACCTGTGTGTAATCTAATGTATAGATACAGCTGCTCTGTGAGGGCCTCAGAGGTTGTCTAAGAGAATATTGGGACTGGGAGCAACAACACCATGAAGTCCAAAGAACACACAAGACAGATCAGGGATCAAGTTATTAAGAAATTTAAAGCAGGCTTAGGCTACAAAGAGATTTCCAAAGCCTTGAACATCCCACAGAGCACTGTTCAAGCGATCATTCAGAAATGGAAGGAGTATGGCACAACTGTACACCTACCAAGACAAGGCCATCCACCTAAACTCACAGGCCGTACAAGGAGAGCGCTGATCAGAAATGCAGTCAAGAGGCCCATGGTGACTCTGGATGAGCTGCAGAGATCTACAACTCAGGTGGGAGACTCTGTCCATAGGACAACTATTAGTCATGTACTGTACAAAGTTGGCCTTTATGGAAGAGTGGCAAGAAGAAAGGCATTGTTAACAGAAAGCTTAAGAAGTCCCATTTGCAGTTTGCCGCAAGCCATGTGTGGGACACAGCAACCATGTGGAAGAAGGTGCTCTGGTCAGATGAGACCAAAATGGAACTTTTTGGCCAAAATGCAAAACGCTATGTGTGGCAGAAAACTAACACTGCACATCACTCTGAACACACCATCCCCACTGTCAAATATGGTGGTGGCAGCATCATGCTCGGGGGGTGCATCTCTTCAGCAGGGACAGGGAAGCTGGTCAGAGTTGATGGGAAGATGGATGGAGCCAAATACATGGCAAACTTGGAAGAAAACCTCTTGGAGACTGCAGAAGACTTGAGACTGGGGCGGAGGTTCACCTTCCAGCAGGACAATGACCCTAAACATACAGCCAGGGCAACAATGGAATGGTTTAAAACAAAACGTTTCCATGTGTTAGAATAGCCCAGTCAAAGTCCAGATATAAATCCAATCAAGAATCTGTGGCAAGATCTGAAAACTGCTGTTCACAAACACTGTCCATCTAATCTGACTGAGCTGAAGCTGTTTTGCAAAGAAGAATGGGCAAGGATTTCAGTCTCTAGATGTGCAAAGCTGGCAGAGACATACCCTAAAAGACTGGCAGCTGTAATTGCAGCAAAAGGTGGTTCTACAAAGTATTGACTCAGGGGGCCGAATAATTACGCACACCCCACTTTGCAGTTATTTATTTGTAAAAAATGTTTGGAATGATGTATGATTTTTGATCCACTTCTCACATGTACACCACTTTGTATTGGTCTTTCACGTGGAATTCCAATAAAATTGATGCATGTTTGTGGCAGTAATGTGACAAAATGTGGAAACCGGCAAGGGGGCCGAATACTTTTGCAACCCACTGTATATTTGTAAAGCAGCCTTGTCAAGCTTCTATTGCTGATATACGGTAACTAAGTTGCTGGGACTGTAAAGGTCTACATTAAAGTGACTATAAAGCCTAAAATAAACATGGCATGGACCGCATTCTCTTAAAAAGTAATGACTTCATGGGGGAGGGTTTGGTTTAGCTCACCCTTTCAGACCCCGTGTGTGCAGACTTCTGTTGCTTAGCCCCGCCCCTTTACACACACGGACGGAACGTACGTAGCGTGTCTCTGTAACAAAAAAAGTCATAACTTTTTAAGAGAATATGGTACATGCTGTGTTTATTTTAGGCTTTATAGTCACTTTAATATAGACCTTTGACAGAGAATTTCTTTCATTGGAACATAGGGACAGCAGTCTAGGCTTGAGAGCTTTTATACTTTGCATACTTTACAAAGGGATTTCTACTCCTGTTGCTGGATATCAAAATATGACTGTGCAAAAATGAGAGTGCTTAACTGATTGAAATCTATGTCGTTTGGGGCCTGTTATCTGTGCCAGGGCATAGTTTTCAATTAGCCCGCCGCACGTTCCCACCACTACTGCTGACTGCATCTTCCGTTGCTGCAGCCATAGCCGGCCTTTTACCTGAGCGACCTGAGCAGTCGCTCAGGGCGCTGGCTTCCAAGGGGGTGTTAAGGGGTTATGCTGCCACCTAGTGGCAGCTCAGATATTATCACAGGAAATGTTTATTAGATGTCATCACAGGAAGTACTACGTTGTTGTAACCTCTGCTTCTTACAAGACTAGCAGCATGAATAAAGCAGCTCTGAGTTGATTTGCAATCTGCACCTTCTCTGCATTAATTCTCTGAACTAACAGAAACATGGTGTCAGAAGCCTAAAACACACACACCATCCAATCATCCAGCTGAAAAAGAAACCTTCAGTATACAGAATAGAATTCAGTATTCAAGCAACCATGTATGCAAACACAATACCTCCACCATCTGAGATGAAGATGTCTGGTGACCTGGCTAACAACTGGGAAACTTTCAAAGCTGAATTTCAGGACTTTATGTTAGCTTCCGGACTGCATGAGAAACCGGCAGAGGTACAGGCAGCCACTTTGAGGCATGTAATGGGAAGTGAGTGCAGACACATCTATCGTTTTAATCTTAATTTGAATGAGGAACAGCAAAAGAGTGCTACTGCTATCTTGGATGCCTTGGAGGGGCATTTTAAGCCAACAAAAAATGTCATCTTTGAGCGCTTTGTTTTTGGATCCCTCAAGCAGGAAGAAGGTGAGACAATTGACTTTTTTGTAACTAGATTAAGGGAGAAAGCAGCCACATGTGATTATGGACAGTTAAAAGATGACTTGATCAGAGACAGGCTGGTGTTAGGTATTGCTGATGAAAACGCACGCCGTCGCTTGTTAAGAGAAAGGACACTTACTCTGGCATCTGCCATAGATATTTGCCGAGCTGCAGAGCAAACAGACTTGCGAATTAAAGTGCTGACGCAGGCCAGAGTGGATGACAGTATTAATGCTACAGTTTCCCAAAAGCCAGTGCCTAAAAGCAACTCAAAGCCAAGCACAGCACGATATCCTAACTACCCCAGAATCCCTGAAAAGTGCAAGTATTGTGGCAGCACACACAACCAGGGGAGATCCTAATGCCCAGATTTTGGCAAAAATTGCCGACTTTGCGGAACCCCCAACCACTTTGCAACAGTTTGCCTAAAAGCAAAACGAGACCAGCGTCAGCTGCATACAGTAGATGATCAAGCTGAGCTTGAACAGGAGGCAGATGATGAAGATAATGGCCAGATATACACCGCTAGTGCTATGGGGTCACCCAGCTCCCGAGGGAAAAAGTGGTTTGTAAACCTTCAGCTCCACGGCAACCGACAGCGTTGCCAGCTTGACTCAGGAGCAACATGTAACGTTATGAACCTGCAGGATAAACGCAAGATAGCTCCCAAGGTAAGACTGAAGCCTAGCCAGACGAGAATGAAGCTGTATTCAGGTGAGGTGATAAAGTCATTGGGCCTTTTTCAGACTGAATGCTTCATAAAAGGTCTCTGCCACAAACTGGAATTTGAAATAGTCAAAGCAGACCAGAACCCACTCCTATCAGGTTTAACATGTGAACGTTTGGGTCAGATGCACATTACTATTCCAGATGAACTCCACAATATGGAAAGTCATACCACAGGGGTGCTAACAGAAAAACAGCTTACCAGCACATACCAGGATGTGTTCAATAGTCCAATAGAGTCTCTACCTGGGGAAGTGCACTTTGACCTAGATCGAACTGTCACACCAGTACAATGCTCTCCACGCAATGTTCCAGTTGCACTTAGGGAAGCCGTCAAAGCCCAGCTGGACAAACACATACAGGAAGGGAACCTAGCCTCAGTGACTGAACCCACAGACTGGATAAGTAACATGGTTATAGTCAAAAAAGCTGACAAAATTAGAATCTGCATTGATCCAAGGGCATTGAATAAAGCGCTGAAAAGGTCCCACTATATAATGCTGACACTTGAGGATGTCCTTTATAAACTGCCCAAAACCCACATTTTCTCCTTGGTGGATGCCCGGGATGCATTTCTACAAATCAAATTGGACACAAAGAGCAGCTTTCTGACCACCTTCTGCACACCTTGGGGCCGAATGCGCTGGCTCAAACTATCCTTTGGTGTGTCGGTAACCCCAGAGGTGTATCAAAGAAAACAGCATGAACTACTAGCCGGCCTGTGAGGTGTGGAGCCAATTGCAGATGATATACTAATAGTGGGTTGTGGAGACTCACTAGAGGAGGCCACTCGTGACCATGATGCTAACATGATTGCTCTTATGAACCGCTGCAGAGAAGTGAAGCTTAGACTGAGCATCAAGAAGCTACATTTTAAACTACATGAAGTTCGCTTTCACGGTCACAGTCTATCAGCAGGGGGGTTGAAGCCAGATCCTGAGAAGGTAAGGGCAATAAAAGACATGCCTGCTCCAACCGATTCCAAGGGAGTACAAAGGTTTATCGGATTTGTCACCTACCTGTCAAAATTCATGCCCCGTCTCTCGGAGGTTTGTGAGCTTTTGCGCAGGCTTATGGATAAAGACACACTATGGCACTGGCTGCCAAAGCACCAGGAAGCAGTTGATGAAATCAAGCGACTAGTCTCCACAGTGCCAGTACTAAGATACTATGACATTAGCAAGCCAATTACAGTTCAAAGTGACTCCAGTCAGAATGGCCTCGGATGCTGCCTATTGCAGGATGGACAACCTGTAGCATTTGCTTCCAGGGCTCTCACTCCAACCGAGCAGAATTATGCTCAGATCGAGAAAAAATGCCTAAGCATTGTGTTTGCTTGCCACCGTTTCCATAGCTACTTGTACGGTCGGGAAAAGATCACTGTTGAAACCGATCACAAACCACTAGTCGCAATATTCAACAAACCTTTGCTTAGCGCTCCAAAACGACTTCAAAGCATGTTACTCTCGCTTCAATATTATGCTCTAGCGGTAACCTACAAACCAGGCCCATATATGTATGTAAGTGACACTCTGAGCAGAGCCACACAGATGCACCTCATGTTCAGCATTCAGTCTGCAGCTTGCACAGTGAAGAACTTGACATAGAGTGCATAAACCAGGCTGACTATTTAAATGTCACGCATCAGCGTCTGTCACAGATCAGAGAGTCCACCGAGCAAGATGAAAACCTCAAGATCCTTAAATCAGTTGTGCTCAATGGATGGCCAGACACAAGGGCAGAGACACCTATTGCTATCAGAGAGTATTGGGCCTACCGGGAGGAAATAAGCCTACAGGATGGAGTGTTCTTCAAGGGGCAACGTATTATCATCCCAAAACAACTACGTGCAGAGATGCTACGACGCATTCATTGGAGCCACATTGGTGGTGAGGCATGCTTCAGACAGGCTCGAGAAACACTGTTTTGGCCGAATATGCATGGGGAGATTAAAGACTATATAGGGCAGTGCACTGTATACAACGAATATGCACACGAACAACAAAAAGAGACTATGATGTCACATCCCCTCCCTACACGGCCATGGCAAATTTTGAGCATGGACATATTCAACTACGCTGGCAAGGATTTTCTGCTGATTGTTGACCACTATTCAGACTTTTGGGAAATAGAACTATTGCCAGACCTGTCAGCAGGCACAACCATTTAGGGCCCTTTTCCACCTGCAGTCGCTAGCGTTCACGCTGAACGCTAACGATTGCTGAATCGCAAAACTGGCGATTCCCCGACGTTTTGCGGCCGCGATTTTGCTATGCTATGCACTGCATAGCAAAATCGCGGCAGATATCGCTCCGCCGCGCGTTCGCGTTCGGGTAAAAAACGAATCGCGGTAGTGGAAATGACCTACCGCGATTCCTATGTTAAAAAGCAAACCGTAGCGATTGTAAAATCGCTAGCGGTTTGCGACTTTGCGATTCAGCCAGCGTAAACGCGCTGGTGGAAAAGGGCCCTAAAAGATGTAAGGCTCAACTTGCCAGGTATGGCCAACCTGACCGAGTTGTAACAGACAATGGTCCTCAATTTGCTTGTGCTATGTTCGCCAGGTTCGCTCAGGAATGGGGTTTTGAGCATGTTACATCGTCTCCAATGTACCCTAAAGCTAATGGCAAAGCAGAATCGGCAGTGAAGATTGTCAAAAACCTGTGCAGGCGAGCAAAACGTGCAGGGGATGACCCATGGAAGTCAATCTTACTTTGGAGAAATACACCGACAGCTGGCATGGACACTAGCCCTGCACAACGTCTAAAGGCCCGCAGGCTGAAAACTCCTCTCCCAGTGACTGATGCACTGCTGGAGCCATGTGTTGCTGTACAGGTACTCAGAAAGTTGCAGTACAAAAGACAAGTGGCAAGACATACCTATGATAAAACGGCCAGGGACCTTCCTGCACTAAATGTGGGACAAAACATAAGAATGAAGCCTCTTCCAGGTGACAGGACCAGACTATGGAGATTAGGAACTTGTCTCCAACAAACAGCTCCTTGCTCTTATCTGGTTGAGGTGGAGGGTACACTGTACAGGCGCAACCGAGTGGACCTCAGACCAGCAGAGTCTAGTCCTACTAAGCTTACAGGAACAGAGCCCAGTGAAATGCCAAGACCAGAAATGCCAATGGAGGCCACAGAGGAGGCAACAGTGGAAGTTCAGCCGGAACGTTTGCCTAAAACTAACAGCACGTTGGCCTCTCAGTCTGGGGGCACACCTGAGATCCCACGCTACACACGCAGCGGCAGGCGAATCCAGCCACCAACAAGACTTGACTTCTAAATAGTTGTAAGCAGTCATGTTTAGCTAAGGTTGTGCATTTACATACTGCATATGCATATTAGTAAGTACAGTGGACTAAATAACCTTACTATTTGAATGCTTGAAAGTTTGTTTTAAAGTATGTTATATATATATATATATAGTTAGAAAAGGGGGATGTTAAGGGGTTATGCTGCCACCTAGTGGCAGCCCAGATATTATCACAGGAAATGTTTATTAGATGTCATCACAGAAAGAACGTCGTTGTTGTAACCTCTTTGCTTCTTACAAGACTAGCAGCATGAATAAAGCAGCTCTGAGTTGATTTGCAATCTGCACCTTCTCTGCATTACTGAACTAACAGAAATAGGGGGCACCTAGAGCTGGCTATCTAATGAAGGGAGGGCACCTACTCCTCGCTACCTATACTGAGGGAACCAACACCTGGCTACCTATACTGGATGCAGTGATGCCTGGCTACCTATGGGGGGAGACCTACACCTGACTTCCTATACTGGGGGCACCTATGCTTAGCTACCTATATTGAGGGCACCTACACATGAGATCCTATACCTGGCTACCTACCTATACTGAGTCTGAGGGCATTTTTTTTGGAGGAGGGGGGGGGGAGGGATGACGCACTGCAGCTATGACTTGTGGTGAAAATTGTTGGTGCTCTGCTATCATTCCAAATTGGGAGGGGTGGGGGCGTCTAACTGTCCCACCGATAGTTTTTTATTAATATTCCTGAAAGTTTCTAGCCTTCATTCTTAAATGTATTCAGGATAATGCACTCTTTCCATCCATTTTGTGGTTATTAGTATTTTTCTATTATACATATGTGATGTGTCACGGAGATCAGAGCGTTTGGTGTGATGTGTCACAACTTCAAAAAGGTTGGGAACCACTGTCCTAGGAGGTAACTCAGGAGAAAAGTTAAATTGCATATAGGCGGGCTTGTGTGTGTGTGTGTGTGTGTGTGTGTACATGCGAAGAGGATGAAGGGGGGCACCAAAATCAGGTTTTTCTCAGGGCGCTGTGAAACCTAGGGCTGGCCCTGGCTGACAGCAGAGCTCTGTGCGTCAGTTAGGAGATGATTTAATTGGCTCCTGACCCCATGATAACTGTGGGCCAATCTCATTGGCTCACATTGATGACAAGGTCAGGAACCAAGTGGCGAGATCGGCGGGTTCGTGTGGTTTGACGTCGGTGAGCCCCATTTTTTGTACCAGCAGTCTTTGGTCTTTAAGGGGCCAGAGGCTGCTGGTACTAAATTGGTTAACTTACTTGATCCCAGCAAATTATAAATGTATGATTTAGCCACAGGGCACACATCACCAAGGGCGTAGTAACAAATCAATAGCACTCACAGCAAAACCTGCCCTCCTCTTGCTATGTTTTATCCTTCTCCACCATCCCCTCCTTGCCCCAGTGGCAACCCCGGGATTGGATAAGAAATGCCACAATCATAACCTTGCAAGTGTGGCCGCCATAACCTTCGTCTATTTCCATTAATGGTAATACCCCAAATTTGCCCCATTTCCAAAAATTTCAGCAACCCACTAGCTAAATCTCTACTGCACATGTGCAATCAGCCAAATACACGTTCTAGAAGTGCCATGAGTAACAGAACACCTTCTCTACTCTCCTAATTTGTAACTGCTGGTAGCTACACAGAAAAAGCAATATGAACTACAATAAAGATCTGGCTTTGAGTTCTCTCTTTGTCCACTGTCTAATATAAGAGCATTGACTTGCCTCACTGTTGCTTTTGCATTTATCAAATAAATAATGGTAATTATTACCATACCTTACTTTTCTTTACCTTAATCAGAGCAAGCTCATCCACCAGGCTACCTAGGCAGGAACTTGGGGCTCAGTGGGCATCAAGAGGTCCACTTGTCACCTTCTTTAACCTCTCTCCACGTCAGCATGCCAAAAGGACCAAACAGGTCCCCTAAATCTACTACCTTGCCTAGGACCCCATTACATCTTAATCCATCTCTGACCTTAACACATATATTTTCTAGGCCAGAGCTAATGCTTTTCTCAACACTAGAATACCATGAACTCTATACAGTATATGCCAGCACACCCAAACATTACACTAAAAATGTCAGGTACTTTTAATACAAGTTCTGAGTCTGTGGATCAAAAAACACAGACAAGCCTTAGTGATAAGTTTGAGATGTCTTTTGGTTTTAATGCATCACGTTTGTATGATGGGTTAGCTACCCCAAGTGAGCCTTTGCCCATGCAGTTACTTTTTGCCTGTCTTTTAATGCTACTTAAGCTAAGTACACACATGCCGCTTGGCAGAGATTGGGTCTTAATCCCTCAGGCCACAATTCATAGCCAATTCTGTACAAACATGTCGCAAGCCACCAGGCTAGTGAGCTGTTCTGTTTTATGGAGTGAGAGGGGTGAGGATGGAGAACAATGGTGTGAGGCAGCATTCTGCTGAAATGATCTGCCATGATGGATCTCTCGCTAATGCATTAGAAAGGGTTGGGGGGGGGGGGGGGTGTAGTACATTCACAAGATTCTGGGCAGAGGCAGTCTTTAGCAGCACGTCAGCAATGCTTAATCTAATGTGTGTACTTGCCTATTCTTATTGCCCATTCTCCAGCCTGTGTGTGAATAACAGGTCCGGGTTCTACTTAATCCCAGATAACCGTGTAGGATACATTACAATCCTTTCCTATAATTACCAATAGCTCACAGCATGTTCCTCTTGGCTAAAGGTGGTATCCCTCCAAAAGGGGTGGCTAGTATCATGAATTAATTGCTATTATATTACTGTGACATTACTAAAAGCAACACTGAAGCGAGCTGTAAAAAATACTCACCCATTTAGAGGGAAACTCTGGATCTCATAGAGCCTTCCCAGTCCTCTTCCCATGTCCTCATTCCACCACTGTCCCCCCAATAATTTGACCTGCAGGTCAAATAAGCCTTCGGCCCTCTTCAGGCAGGCTTTGGAAGTACTTGTTTACCCAAGTACTTCCCTTCCCAACATGAGCGTACACATACAACACACAATGGAGTCTAAGCTTGCGCATATGAAGAACGGATGTGCCAGTCTTCGGAAACACTCGGGAATGGGCATGCTTCCAATGCATTCCAAGGAGCCCCATCAGCGCCAGCTTTGAATAGGAGACATCAGTGGAACAAGGTAACGGAGAAGGCGAGTATCTAACTTTTTTTTTTTTACAGCTCAGGTTTGCTTTATGTAAGAACACTAGTTTTATTAATAATGGTAAGAAGTGATAGAGTAGGTAAAATATGTGTGATAAAGTATGTCTTAACTTTTATTTAATTTGATCTGTCGCAGGTCACGCCAGGATCCACATGTGCTGTGTTTGGCTTAGGTGGCATAGGCTTGTCTGTGATAATCGGGTGTAAAGTTGCTGGAGCCGCTCGAATCATTGCAATTGATATAAACACTGATAAATTTGCCAAAGCGATAGAATTAGGTGCTACTGAGTGTATCAACCCAAAGGACTGTGAGGAGCCCATCCATGAGTTGCTGGCAAAGACAACTGAAGGAGGAGTTCACTATAGCTTTGAATGCATTGGAAATCCTGATGTCATGGTCAGTGATGCTAGACTTTAATAATGGTTATTTCTTCAAACAGTTTCATTTCTCAATGGTTACCCTGATCCAGAAAAATTCATGAAACCTTTCTGTCATTGTTTATATGGGCAATGCGTAGGGATGAATGGTGTCACTCGTATCACCCTATCACACAAATTTGTTACGTGGCTTTATTCAGCCATCTGTCATTTTAAACAGTAGAATTCCTTTATAGTGAACTCCAAGCAAAGTAGTTTATTAGTAGTTTATTATATCAGAAATTGTCATACTCAAGCACATAAAGTATACTATAGCACTTTATCTTAATTAAGCCAATAATTACAGTCATTTTTTATCTCAGGTGCTTCAGCAAGCGAGCACAGACAGCCTATAAGCAAAATCAAAAAGCACTGTGCTCAATATGTAGGGTATACTGCAGGTATAGAGAAAGCTACTAAGAGTTTCCTGTACTGCCAGAAGATCACCCCAGTCAATACTTAAATAAATAAGGCAGAGTTTCACTAGAAGGGATGATACTACTATTAAAACTCAAATACTTTGGTCACATTATAAGAAAACCAGATTTAGAGAAATTATTGATGCTTGGAAAGTACTTATAGTCATGAAGAGTCAGAGGAGACTGAATGAGGAGGAGGTGTCAAAAACCTGAGTGGTTTTTGCCTTTTTCATGATTGCTAACTCAGTAAAGGACCAGCCTTTAAAACGTTGCTATCATATAAATCCGGCATAGTGGGGTCTGAACCCTCTATAACAGTAATTATAGATTGACGGTATACCTTGAAATGAATCAGAGCACTCAGTATATGATTTTATATAAAAAATTGTATTTGCTTATCATACAGCATATATACAAAATATGAACATTTCCAAGTAGTGTTTGCTTCTAACAGTACTCCATCTCATCAAGGCTTTATAGCCAAGCAATCTTTAATCTTCTAAGCACATTCAAAAAAGAATATAACAGTTGTGTTATGTAGAATAAGATCAGAAGTAGTCTCATCTGTATCAATAGCTGTGTATATAGTAGCTGTGTAAAACTTGTAGTAATCTTCTTAAAGAAATAGCATAAAAAATAGCTTCTAAAAAAACTTCTTGCCAACATCTTAACAGAACTTAATGCTGAAAAATTAATAAAATAAATCACCAAAATATTAAGCATATTACTACTTCTCTGTCATCTCTTCAGCATTTAGAACCACGTGTGGGAAGGTAGCTTCTGCCTCGTGTGTCTTCTTAGGAGATTGGTAGGCTAGTGCAAACTATGAGCATTCAGCTCCTACTTTTATAGTTATTGGATGCAATATGGTTGCCTAATCTGGAATTTCCCTAAATCCCAGGTTCTGATTGGCTGAAACTTCTGTGCATCAAATGCTATATTTGTTTTGAATACTGTAAATAGTTGACATTTAAAATAACCATAACATTTTTGTTTATAAATTCCTTAATTACCTTATCTTGTGAGAATTAACATCATTTGGAATGTTTGTACATTCTGACATTTGATATCAGGTCATATTTGACGCAGTTAATTAAAAATGGATGTCACCAGCCTTCTTGTCTGCTGGTTGACTTATTTGCCCAAGACATTAGGACTTTCAAACATTAAACAATGTCATGTATGATGCATTCCTGATAATGTGTCCTTCTGCTAATTAGTTTGGAATGTGTCTGTCCTTTTCCAAAAATAAAATTGGCCAGGTTGACCCAGTAAAAAGTCTACAGCAATTAGATGCTTATTGAAGTACACAGGGCTTCCTCCAATATACTTATTTAAATATAAAGCTTATTATATAATTGCACATTAAAATATAATAATATAAAATCCTGTTCTATAAATTTGTCTCTTAGAAGTAAATACATTTAATATTTTCCACCGGCAGAGGTCACCATTTAATCATGTTTAAATAGTTGGGAAAACCCCTTCTTTTTGTTTTATACTTTTCATATTTTGACTTTCTCTGGCTGGGAAATGTTATCTTTTCTTGCTGGCTGTAACGGCCTTGTAACAAGTACATGTCAACAATCTTCTATCTTACAAGTTAAAATAATCTTTTAAAAGTTTTACTTTCTCTAACTATCACTGACAGAATCCAGCATTAAAAGTAATTCAAAGTAATAGATTCTATTATGTGTAATTATAGGTTTAACAATAATTATTTCTTTCTTTAGAAGGGCTGCATTGATTATTCATATTTATATGTAATAACTGAGCAATATACATATATGATTGCTGCAGTAATGTGATTTTTAAATTAGCTTTTTTTTCAGTCTTCACACAGTACACGTATCTATAACCTTGACATTTGAAAGATGCTTGTAACATAAAAATGTTTTAGCTTTTGTAACTAAAATAATATAATAAGCTTCACTGCCTGGAATGTGCTGAAATGTCCCAGAGCAATATTTTAAAGAAGTACTCTAACTTTACAGTTCTTTACAGTACAGTCAATAGACACAGAACCAAAATAGAAGATAAATGATACATTGAAATCATTTTGATTAAAATGTATAAATAATAATTGGACGATATCAAGAGGACAACTCTATATAAGCAAAAGATCACCTATGTATCTTCCACACAATACAATTTTCCCCACAAAGAGGACGCAAAGAAAAGCTAGATGCTTGCATTTCTGGCCCCTGGTAAAGCCTACTGTTGCAATGTAGGGTTCCTCTTCAATGTCTGACCCCACTCCCAGACTATTGCATTTGGACTGGTCATGAGCAAGTAATGCCCATTGAAGCCCAGTAGTACAAAGTAGGGCATGGCTTTTCTCCTCTGCACATGAGGACTTTGTTCTACTGGGCATGTCCAGATCTTACTTGCACATCACCAGTCTGGATGTGTTCATCCACGGCCAGGACCACAACTACAAAAAAAACTATTTACAAAGCTTTTGTCAAATAGGTTTAGAGGGAGTCGGGACCCTGAACTGGTACAATGAGCTGCAGGAGGATCTGGGAATTGATCATGAAGCAGGTGGTTTTGGTGCTCAGCTATAACAGTAATGCTATAGTGTGCGGGGCGCATAAGGGGAATTGGGGGTTCTGATGATCGCCACAACTCAGACGGGGAATAGTATTTAACACCGCTAGGGATTTGAGCGGCAGCAGGGTGAGCCATCATTTGGTTTACCCTGCGCCCAGCTCGCCGGCAATGCAGTGTGAGACAGTTGGATACGTATACATCCATCGGGTCATCCAGAGAAGTATCTAACTTAATTTTTTTTTCTCCCTTCAAGCTCCCTTCAACTTCTTTATCTATATGGCCTGGCCTATATAGGTTTAATTTGTGGTTTTGATACTCAGCTATGATTAAGGATCAGTGTGGACTGAAGCATTTCAGCTGTTGCTGAATTTCTGTATGTCTTGATTTAATAAAGGGCCTGGTTTTATGTGAAAAATACTGTGTGGATCGACTGATGACAGATTAATCTATATTGGGACTGGCTGGCCTGAGATCCTGCATGGCTTCATGCTATTGGAACTTGTGGTTAAGTGGTGCTTTTCCCATACTCCAAACATTGTTTTAAGAAGACAAAATTGTACTTTACAAAGCCAAGATAACAGCATAACATAACTGATTTATACTGACAATAATAATACATACTTCAAGTTCAGAGATCAGCACAGAGTGGAGTTAGATGTTATACCCAATTAGTGATGGGCTCATGGGTAGAAAACTAGCCGAATCCCGTGATTCTAATGAGGCTTAATTGCCTCAGGTGTGTGCATGGGGGACAGGGGGTTAATTACCCAGATGCCCGGACACTTCTGTGCATATCAAACGCTTGCACGCGTCCAATGGGATGCGTTCCACAACTCAATTCCATGTACTTCCTCCTTCCGGCCGAAGGAGGAAGTGCGCGGTATTGAGTGGTGGAACGCATCCCAGTGGACGCGTGCAAGCGTTTGATACGCAGAGAAGCGCCCGGACATCTGGGTAATTAACCCCCTGTCCTCCATGTACACACCTGAGGCAATTAAGCCTCATTAGAATCACGGATTCGGCTAGTTTTCTACCCATGAGCCCCCATCACTGTACCCAATCATCACTAGAGATAGATAAATCAGAACAGAACACCAGCTACTTTTTGATGGGTTCTCCTATTTTTTATTGCTCCTGTCTTAAATAACACCCCATTACATTTCCCTATGCAACAACAGATTGCCTATTTGTTTACTAACTCATGCCAAAGTAAAATAATTCTTACAATATTTTGAAGAAAGCATTATATCTCGAGCGCTGTAATCACAGCGCAGGAGATTTGGGCGCGCACTGAGTAACTTCCGCCCTCAGAAGACGGAGCAGAAGTTACATTTTAAAACACTATAATTCGGCCTCCAACAATAGCTGGAAGCTGAATTATATAATTACCCACTATCCACGTGGACCTAGAGGGGGAATAGTATTTAGCGTCACGGGGACTTGTGCAGCAGCAGGATAAGCCATACCGGCTGTATCCTGCACCCAAGTCTCCCGGCGGCGATTACATATGTACGCATTATATCTTATTTATAGAGTACCCAAGCTGAAGCTCAGGTACAAAATGAGATACTTACCTTAAGAGAGAGAAGCCTCAGGATCCTATTTAGGCTTCCCACCCTGCTGTGATGTCCCCCATTGCTGAGCGTGACTCTCCAGAAGAATAGCAACAAGGCATTGTCGCTAATCTTATCGAGGCTGTGCAGCTCCTCTTCCTATAGCGTGGCAGGGCACTAGCCACGCGAGCCTGCCCGCATATGCGAAGTAAGCCATAGCTGCGGGCTCCGTGCTACTGTGCAAGAGCGAGCGAGCAAGCGGGCGAGCCAGCGAGCGAGCAGGCTCGCGCGGCTACTGCGTGGCCACGTTATAGGAAGAGGAGCTTTGCGGCCCCAATGTGGAGGGGGCCGCGCTCAGCAAGGGAGGATGCTGGAATAGGGAGGAAAGCTTCGATAGGATTCTGAGGCTTCCTTCTCTAAAGGTAACTATCTTTTTTTTTATTTCAAGCTTCGGTCCGGTGTTACTTTAAATATGTGGTGTGATGTTGCTAGGATTGCATCACCACACTCAGTTTTTGTTTGGTAATTGCACATTTTACAGCTGAATCCAATATAATATGGATGTAAAAAGACAATATTTAATATGTTGCTTTCTCATATTCTTGTTACATATTTAGATGTCTGCATTTCTGTCTTCCTATCCTGGCTCGGGTGTTACAGTCATTATTGGAGCAGCTCCTTTGCTCTCACAACTCCCACTTAATCCATTACTGCTTCTAGGTGGCCGTACTTTAAAGGGGGCTATATTTGGAGGTAGGTTCAGACCAAGGTAATCACCAAGCAGTACAATAACGCTTACAAAATGTCTTTAAATATGTTGTTCCTTTCAAACCTTTATGTTTTGGGCTTAGGGGTTAGGAGTTAAAATATTGGTAGGTGTGGCAACAACAGAGATTACACAGGCACTGTGGTATGTTCATAACTAAAATATAAGAAGACATTATATAGCTATACATACCCCTACATATTACTTAAAAAATAGCCATTTCCAAACTATCATTTTCTATGTATTTGGACAGCAGCAAATTTCCAATCTCCTATCCATCTACCTACTGCAGTACAAAGCGGTGGAGCCTCACTCTCCAATATAGAATAAAGAGAAGGCACACCACGGGTTAGCAATCTTGCTGTATTGAAGTGTGTCAAACAGTGCGCAACTAATTTTGGGTGGTGTATGTCAAAAAAAGGGTGTGCGGAAATGTGGGCACCCAGAAATCTGTCAGATCCCACAAATTCTGTCAAAGATCGATGCGGCAGCATGGCCACCTAGTCGTAGTTTTGATCGATTTCCAGCCTAAATTAAATAGAAGCGATCAATATGGCATGCTGGAAAGATTTTGCTTGAAAGCACTTGGTTGGATCCATAATGGCAGTGGCAATCGATTTCTGATGACCAACAAACGGACCTCTGGCCGGTCTCCTCTCATATGTAATGAATACCTCATGGACCTGGGGTGAGTGTGCAGTGTAATGAGTGCGAAGTACTGGTGTGCAGTGTAATGTGGCCACACACACTACAATCAAAAGAATGTATAGTAAAATCAAATAAACATTTTTTTTTTTTAAGCAAGAAATCAGATCGAATTTACCATTTTTTAAAATCTTAGTGGATTTGGAATGACTGATTTTTTTTTATATGTATATATAGTACAGACCAAATGTTTGGACACACCTTCTCATTCAAACAGTTTACTTTATTTTCATGACTATGAACATTGTAGATTCACACTGAAGGCATCCAAACTATGAATTAACACATGTGGAAGTATAGTACATAACCAAAAAGTGTGAAACAACTCAAAATATGTCTGATTCTAGGTTTTTCAAAGTAGCCACCTTTTGCTTGGATTACTGCTTTGCACACTCTTGGCATTCTCTTGATGAGCTTCAAGAGGTAGTCACCTAAAATGGTCCTCCAACAGTCTTGAAGGAGTTCCCAGAGATGCTTAGCACTTGTTGGCCCTTTTGCCTTTATTCTGCAGTCCAGCTCACCCCAAACCATCTCGATTGGGTTCAGGTCTGGTGACTGTGGAGGCCAGGTCATCTGGCGCAGCACCCCATCACTCTCCTTCCTGGTCAAATAGCCCTTACACAGCCTGGAGGTGTGTTTGGGGTCATTGTCCTGTTGAAAAATAAATGATGGTCCAACTAAGCGCAAACCGGATGGAATAGCATGCCGCTGCAAGATGCTGTGGTTGCCATGCTGGTTCAGTATGCCTTCAATTTTGAATAAATCCTCAACTGTGTCACCAGCAAAGCACCTCCACACCTCCTCCTCTATGCTTCATGGTGGGAACCAGGCATGTAGAGTCCATCCGTTCACCTTTTCTGCGTCGCACCAAGACACGTTGGTTGAAACCAAAGATCTCAAATTTGGACTCATCAGACCAAAGCACAGATTTCCACTGGTCTAATGTCCATTCCTTGTGTTCTTTAGCCCAAACAAGTCTCTTCTGCTTGTTGCCTGTCCTTAGCAGTGGTTTCCTAGCAGATATTCTACCATGAAAGCCTGATTCACACAGTCTCTTAACAGTTGTTCTAGACATGTGTCTGCTGCTAGAACTCTGTGTGGCATTGACCTGGTCTCTAATCTGAACTGCTGTTAACCTGCGATTTCTGAGGCTGGTGACTTGGATTAACTTATCCTCCGCAGCAGAGGTGACTTTTGGTCTTCGTTTCCTGGGGTGGTCTGCATGTGAGCCAGTTTCTTTGTAGCGTTTGATGGTTTTTGAGACTGCACTTGGGGACACTTTCAAAGCTTTCCCAATTTTTTGGACTGACTGACCTTCATTTCTTAAAGTAATGATGACCACTCATTTTTCTTTACTTAGCTGCTTTTTTCTTGCCATAATACAAATTCTAACAGTCTATTCATTAGGACTATCAGCTGTGTATCCACCTGACTTCTCCACAACGCAACTGATGGTTCCAACCCCATTTATTAGGCAAGAAATCCCATTTATTAAACCTGACAGGGCACACCTGTGAAGTGAAAACCATTTCAGGTGACTACTTCTTGAAGCTCATCAAGAGAATGCCAAGAGTGTGCAAAGCAGTAATCAAAGCAAAAGGTGGCTACTTTGAAGAACCTAGAATATGACATATTTTCAGTTGTTTCACACTTTTTGGTTATGTACTATACTTCCACATGTGTTAATTCATAGTTTGGATGCCTTCAGTGTGAATCTACAATGTTCATAGTCATGAAAATAAAGAAAACTCCCTGAATTAGAAGGTGTGTCCAAACTTTTGGTCTGTACTATATATATACATTTTTCTAAAAATTGAATTGTGTGTCTGCGCCAATTTCTTTAAAGATCTAAGCCATTTTGGGGGGATTTTTCAATCATTTTTTCATAATTGGAGAAAAACTGGAGAAATAATCAAACACAGGTTTGTGATACATTGGTCAGATTATTTTTTTATGTTTTTATATTTTTATGTCATAATCAATATAAACAAAAAGGTTGTAATGGTGTGAGACCAGTGACCACCTTTAGTGTAAGGAAGGTCAGATCTTCAGTCTGTATTTTGTGTCACTACTGCACAACATAACTGGCAATAGACTGCGCTATAATTTTTCCACTGAGCTAAAGGTCATTTGATTGATTCGCTGTTTGTGTGTACCTTTAAAATGTCTTCATAAATGAGTTGGTTGTTACAGTAATCTACACTTTAGACCACATCTTTAGACCAAATCAGCCTATAGGAGACTTTTAGTTTCAAATGATTAGGCCATAGGGTCACTAAAAGAGACTTCCAGGTTGCCTCTTTTTTAATTACATTTTCAATGATGTTATTTGCTTGTTCAAAATCACTTTGAAAGGTTACCATCCATGAATAGGTTGTTACTATCTTTGAGCTTGAATCTTTCAAAAGATGTTCCTATATATTTTACTGTATTAATAATGATAATCATCTCTTTCCGGGCAAAAGCGAATAATTTTTATCTTTCAAAGATAAAGCATTATCAATCAATTTGTTAAGCCTCATAGAAAGGCTGGACTGTTTTTGGCTGAGACAGTCGATGAGGGCCTTCTTGACTTAGAATACAGTATAGCATGTGTGCAGGTGTCCCCTGACGTCTGCCAAAGTCACTTAATGATCTAACATGCCAGATATTTAAGTGGCAATTGTTGGGCATGTCCTTTGTTCTTCTCCTTACCTGCCTGCAGAAGCCGCTTCATCATTCCCTACACCATTGTCCAGAGTGCCCTCATCCCTTCTTCAAGTACAAAGATTGTGTCACTTGACATTGGGGTATTTTTTATCTAGTTTCAGACATTTGGGCACAGTAAATGTAGATAGTAATTTATGTTATTTATTTAGTTATAATCATGTAACTTATTTTGTAACATCTTATGTTCAATTTACCTTTAGGTTTTAGAGGCAAGGATGATGTTTCTCAACTTGCGTCAGATTTGATCTCAGAAAAGTTCAAAGTAGATGGTTTGATATCTCACAAACTGTCTTTTGATGAAATAAACAAAGGATTTGATCTTCTGCGTAAAGGCGAAAGGTATGGCTCAATCACTGGAGATAAAAAAATTGCTGGCAAAGTCAAAAATGCTGCCAGTGCTCACCACATACGATCAGCCCTCTATTTATTAGAAAGAACGTCTCAGTGCAGGTGCTGATATGTTAATACAATTGCACATCCACTAACTCATTCACCTGGTAACAATTCTCATTTTGATCTGATATGACTAAGGAGGTTTGGAAATATTTGATACATAATAGAAGACAATTTTAAAAATTATTTAAGGCTGGTGCACACTGCAAGAGCTTTTTCTAAGCGCCTGAGATTTTAAAAAACTCTTACTAATGTAATGCTATGGGTGTGATCTCACTGGAGCGGTGGTATTTTATAAAAATCCCCCATAGCATTGCATTACCAAGAGTTTTTCAAATTAATTGTGTTTAACAGTGTGAATCAGGTCTAAGTCTGGGGTTGCATCCACCAAGCCTTTGTAATTAGGGTTGAGCTGTAATTTTTGTTAAAATAATTTTTGCATTCACATTTTTTTCTCACTTTCAAATTATAATGCCTTGTATGAAAATATAATGGACTTTCCAAACCATAATCTTTTTTTACGGAAACATAAAACTTTCCTGTAAATGTGTTTTCACATGCCCATTGGCTTCCAAGCATTTGGAAAAAATAGTTACATGCATGCCCATAACTTGGTGCAAATACAGCTGTTTTCACATGCCCAATTGCCCATCCATAAGTGTGTGTTTGAACATACAGTGTACTTACCTGTGCAAACATGTTTTTTTTTTCTTATTCCCATAGACTTCAAGGCATTGGGTGAATATGTGTTTTCTCATGCCCACATATTTTTGAAAATATTCTCATTAGTGCAAAAATGAGACATTTTTGTGAAAATTATGGAGAAACAAAAATTGCCATGTCCAAATATCACTGTTTGTTGTAATATCTTCTGAAGGTCTGTCACACTGGGCAAAATGTTTTCCTCTGACCCTTCTTAATTTACATACTTGTGTAAGATTTTAGTAATATTAGAACACATCTGTCAGATGGCATTTTCTGAATCTGATTTGGTGACTACTAATATTAAAGATTAAGAGCAATTTAACTTTACTTTGGTAGCTGAACAGCACTTTTACCCAACTTTCCCTAAAACAACAACAGAAAATTTGACAAAGAACACTTAGCTTGTTTATTTATTTATTTATTTATTGTACTTATAAAGCGCCAACATATTACTCAGTGCTGGACATTAGTTTAGGTTACAGACAACATTTAGGGGTGACATACAGCAAAATGACAATACAGGAATACAAGAAAGACCAGATCATGCAGCACTGTATGAGTACCAGGTAATGCTTAGTCAGTCACTGGATGGGAGCATGGAGATTAGGCAAGTAAGGTTCACTCAGATGCATAGCATGGGTTCATAGTAATGGAGGTGCATGATCAGGTAGGACACAAAAGGAGGAGGACCCTGCCCAAAGGCTTACAATCTAGAGGGAGAGGTAAGGACACAAAAGGTAGGGGTAATACTCCTTATAACAGTTAAAGGAGTATTATGCATCGCCACACCCAAATATATTGAACCAACAAAAGTTAAGAAAAAAAGGCAACTCGTAAATCTACGGGGACCAAATTTCAAGAAGCAAGAGGTTTACAGGTATCTAAGGATCTGTTCTTCAGCTACTCAGAAGTAAAGGCAATAACAGGATATGCATGGGCTCAGGCAGACCGGACTTAGCAACGCATCCATGGGGACTGGGAATGCCTTATTCTTCATCATTCTTTTTCAGTCTTATTTTTATCAAGAGTTCTAATTCTCTTTTTAGTTGTATTTATGTTTTTTCTACATTCTAAAGTCTAAATGCATCTTATTATTTTCTCTTGCAGCATACGCACAATCCTTCATTTTTAATTTCCTTTGATTTCAAGCAGAACCTTCTTGTATGACGAAAATGGTGCTTATGGGTCTTGTTTACCAACATGGACATTTTACTTCTTTGTACAAGACATATATAAAACACAGATTCAGAAGAAGGTATTATGGGACAGGTTGAACTTTCATTATGTAGATAATCAATAGGTACTTATTTCAGGAAGTTGTGGACACATCAGCCTAATCTAAACACTACAGTAGATACTGATCCTGAGATCTAACTACTAGGAGAATGTAAAGTAAACCTGTCATAAGAGAAATAAATATTTCACCGACAACTCTCTTCTACACTATCTTCATGTTGGGTATTATACTAATAATTTGATGTCACATTCTAATCTGCAATTAGTGATGTTCGCTTTCAAGGGAAATTATGCAGAGCAGACGTATATGATCTATTTTATATAATATAGTAGATTTGCCAATCTCCAGCTAACCAAGATCACGATTGTGTATTTCCTGTGTATGAAAGCTAGAAGTGGTTGCAGCTAGATTAAAGGGGGCCATACATAAGTCAATATTTTGGGCAGATTTTATCACTTTCACCCAACCTTCAAGTATTTACCGTATTTTTTTGAAAAATAAGACACTTTTTCTCACCAAAAAATCGGGAGGAAAAGTCCCTGTGTTTTAAATTCCAAAGACAGGCAGTCCCTCATTTACGATCGCCCACCAATACAAACCGATATCATGTAATCAAACCGACTATCATATCTTTCCATAATGTCTCTAATTGGTTAAAGTTTCTGTTTAGAATTTATTAAAGGAGAAATGTGAGGAATCAGATGTGGAGAAATATAAAAACACTTGATGACTTAGAAGCTTTACACATAACCCCAGTTCAATGCTTTCTTAGGCATGTGCCCGTCACTGAATTCTGCTCTCTGTGAGTTACTTACTCAGAGCAAGTGTGCAAATCATTATTTTACAAGTAAACTGGATGGTTGAGGCCGGTTTTACACATATATTTTGCATTGTGGTGGGGATGTGATGTTCCTGCTGCATCCTATCGCAATGCAAAAAATGACAAACATTTGAACCTGCAGCAGAGTGCGCCGAGAGGGTCATATGCATAGCGCCACTCCCTGCTCAGTAACATACTCACTGCAGGGCAGGAAATACATCACTGGGATTCCCGTCAGTCCAGGCATGCGTTCTGAAATGCACCCGGCTCCCTTTGATTAAATTCCTGCATCACCCATGGACTGCAATGACTTCTGCCGCTTGGCAGAAAGCTTCAGCTGCAATGTGGTGCAACGTGGTAAGTGTTCAAGGCCCCATACACTTGCATTGATATTGCGTTACCCTGCAGTAAAACAAGTAATCTTATTCAAATAGAAAGAGCATAATACTAATCTCTGGATAGTGCTGGTTCCTTGTTTCTCCTTCGTTAAAACAGGGTAATGAAATGCACACTTGCAATGCAAGTGTAAAAGGGGTCTAACTTTCTCTGTATGTTTACCCTTTTCTTCTGTAACAGTGCAATTAATTTCTACATACCAAGTTCTATCAATGAAATCCTTTGCAGCACATCATGAATTGTGTAATATTGTTTTCTTGGATAAAATATAATTATGTTGCTGACATAAGCTAGTCTTTCCTGAAGTTGCTATTGGGTCACATAATTATTTTGAAATAAATGAAATAAAATATATAACTACATCTGGAATCCCATGGTCTTATTTTGGCTTTAAAGATCTAGGTTTAAAGTTATGACTGTTTCCAACCCCAAAAGCCATTTTTATATTTATTAACCTCCCTGGCGTTCTATTAAAGATCGCCAGGGGGCAGCGCAGCGCTATTTTTTTTTCCAATCATGTAGCTAGCCTAGCGCTAGCTACATGATGCCTCCCTCCCTTCCGCATCCCTCCCACCCCTCCGATCGCCGCCGGCGCTGTAAGCCATAAGGAAATCCCGTTCTTGAACGGGATTTCCTTTAGGGCTTCCCCCGTCGCCATGGCGACGCACGTCGTGACATCATCGACGTCGGCAACGTCGTGACCTCACAGGGAGACCCGATCCACCCCTCAGCGCTGCCTGGCACTGATTGGCCAGGCAGCGCACGGGGTCTCACCTGGGGGGCCCTGCATCGCGGCGGATAGCGGCGGGCGGCGGCGATCGGGTGAGACACGCAGCAAGCAAAGTGCTTGCTGCGTGTTTAAAAAAAAAATTATTCAAATCGGCCCAGTGGGGCCTGAGCGGCGACCTCCGGCGGTAATGGACGTAACAATGCGTCCATACCGCTAAGGAGGTTAAGCTTCCATGCAGGCAAATCTTAAACTATGGAACTTTTTATTTCCTGCTCTCAGAAGCGTTTCACATATAATAGGCTGTTAACAAGCGTTATGTTTCAGTCTGATTTCCCCAAATGCAGAGACCTTGTCATTTGGAAATCTGGATTCTTAACCCTTACGGTGGGAAAAATAGAACAAAAGGAACACAGATTTACCGTTGTCAAAAACCTGAGCGGTTCTTGCCTTTTTCATGATTGCTAACTCAGTAAAGGACCAGCCCTTAAAGCGTTGCTATCATATTAATCCGGCATAGTGGGGTCTGAACCCTCTATAACAGTAATTATAGATTGACGGTATACCTTGAAATGAATCAGAGCACTCAGTATATGATTTTATATAAAAAATTGTATTTGCTTATCATACAGCATATATACAAAATAAACATTTCCAAGTAGTGCTTTCCTCTAATAGTATTCCATCTCATCGAGGCTTTAGAGCCAAGCGATCATCAATCTTCTAAGTACATTCAAAAAAGAATATAACAGTCGTGTTATGTAGAATAAGATCAATAGTAGTCTCATCTGTATCAATAGCTGTGTATCTATTACTGTGTAAAACTTGTAGTAATCTTCTTAAAGAAATAGCATAAAAAATAGCTTGTAAAAAAACTTCTTGCTAACATCTTAACAGAACTTATTGCTGAAAAATTAATAAAGTAAATCGCCAGAATATTAAGCATGTTACCCCTTCTCTGTCATCTCTTCAGCATCTAGAACCACGTGTGGGAAGGTAGCTTCTGCCTCATGTGTCTTCTCAGGAGATTGTTGGGCTTCTGCAAACTATGAGCTTTCAGCCCCTATTTTTATAGGGATAGGAAGCAATATGGCTGCCTAATCTGGACTTTCCCTGAACCCCAGGTTCTGATTAGCTAAAGCTTCCATGCGTAGCTCGCTATCTTTGACATTTAAAATACCCATAACACTTTTTTGTTTTGAATACCTAAATCATAATATTATTGTTTATAAATTCCTTAATTACCTTATCTTGTGGGAATTAACATCATCTGACATTTTGACATTTGATAAAAAGGTCATATTTGACGTAGTTAATTAAAAATGGACGTCACCAGCCATCTTGTCTGCTGGCTGCCCCAGACATTGAGACTAAACAATGTCATTCATGACGCATTTCTGATAAAGTGTTCACTGCTAATTAGGTTGGAATGTCTTGGTACTTCCCCAGACATGAGATTGGTCAGGTTGACACTGTAACCAGACCTGTGAGAGTCTTCAGCAATTTAAGGCTTATTAAAACATACAGGGCTTCTAATATACTTATTTAAATATAAAGCTTATTATATAATTCTTCTTAAAACAAATAATCATATAAGAAATAATTGCATATTAAATCTTAATAATATAAAATAATTTTCCATATAAATATAATAACTTCAACCGGCAGAGGTCAGCCTTTCATAACAAATAATATTAATTTTATAAAACTATGAAACCGCCAGGTGGCATCATTGAATCATCTTTAACTAATTGGGTAAACACCTTCTTTGTTGAATATTTATAAAACTTGTTCCCAAAACATCATGTGTTATCAGCTTTCAGTGTTCAGCTAACTGAGACAGCCTTGTACCCAGAACACGTCAACAATTCTTCCAGAACCAAAACAATCCTACGAGAATGTTTTACTGTCTCAAATCATCACTGGCTTTGAAATATATTTCAAAGTATTACATTCTATTATATAGGGTTTTACAATAATTATTTCGTTCTTTAGAAGGACTGTATTGATTATTAATGTTTATATATACATACACATATGACAGCTTTTCCTGCATAAATAAAACCGCTAGAATTCTGACACCGTAAGAAATGATGTGTATTTAAACTGTTGTATGTAAATTCTGGACACCTTGAAAGGGTTACATCATTTTAATAGTGTAGTATAAAATAAATATAAAACATGTGAATATAATTTAGAGGTGATGTACAACATAAGTGTGGCAGTAAATATTACAGACAGTTGCCCAACAAAACATGCAATTGTAAGGAGAGAGCCCTGCCCATGGGAGCTTACAATCTGATGGAATAGAGGAAGAAAACAACATTTCTTGTAAATGCACAGACACACTTTTTAATTAACACTTATTATCCGGCAGATCCACAAATCCACTTATTAAACTGTGCCTGGATCATGTGCACCTTTGATACATATAAAGTGTGTATAAGTTAGCAGTGAAATCCTGAGTCACAGCATAGGTGATTTGCAGAGCATAGTTTACAGTAGGGCTGCTATATGGAAATCAGTTAAGAAGTGTATGGAGAATATACATATGAAGCCTGTCCTTCACTGTCCACTGGGTCAGCTTGGTGGAAGGGGGTGAGGATGGGAGAGCAGCAGCGGGCACAGCAGCAGCAGCAACACAGTGGGTGGTGCCACCCCGCAGGGTCAGGGGAACTGCAGCAGGTTCCTCCGATCCTCTGCCATCCTCCGACACACCTGGCCAAACCCCCCGCCTCAGCAGCAGCGTGAAGGCCCGCCACTGCCAAGCGCTGCTGCACTTGGTCAGCCTTGGGAAGACCAAACTGACGGCAACCCATGTGTTGGCCAAACTCCAGGAGCAGGAGAGGATTTGGCTGACCCCCAGAGGCCTCAGAGTCGGAGAGGTGGTGGCCGACAATGGGGCCAATCTGGTTGCCGCAATAGACAGGGGAAACCTGACCCACATCCCCTGTCTTGCCCACGTGCTGAACCTGGTGGTGCAGAAGTTCTTGCGCACCTACCAGGGGATGAGCGAACTGCTGGATATGGCAAGGAACGTTGTGCGTCACTTCCGGCGCTCGACTGCAGCCTGTGCGAGCCTGGAAGACGTGCAAAAGGAGCTGGAGCTGCCATGCCATCGGCTGATCCTTGACGTTCCGACTCGCTGGAACTCCACCCTGGCGATGTTGGAGCATCTGGTTGAACAGAAGCACGCTGTCAACCAGTACCTTGCCCTGGCCACTGTGTCCGCCGCTCAGAGAAGGGACAGGACCAGCAACATCCCGTCCATCGTCCCCGATGATGACTGGAGGCACATGCAGCAGGTGTGCTTAGTGCTGGCTCCCTTTCTGCAGGCCACTAACATGGTGAGCAGGGACCATGCTATGGTCTGCGAGTGGGTGCCCCTGGTTTGTCTGCCAGGGATGCTCGGATGTGCCTCATCCACGAATTCGGAAATCCGCGTAGTTGCAAAAAAAAAATCCGCATTCGGCCCCGCCGCATGCGGATTTTCGTTCGCGTCCACGCAACCACGCGGATTTTCTGGCGTGAATGGCGTAATCACGCGTGGATTCCCGCCCGGAGGCGGATTTTCTTTTAACATTATTAACAAAGCCCCCATACATGCTACAATCCCCCAAATTGCATGGATTATCGAGGTGATAAGGGGCAACATAACTTCAACATAAAAAATTCCCCCCAATTTTTTTTTTCTAGAGAAAATGGATTTTAAAGTGAAATCAACACTTTAAATGGGGCTATTAATTGGTAATAAGTGGTTTTAAAAAGGGATATACGCGTTAAGCAGTCAAAGAGGTGAAGGTGAGTTCCAATGGCACTTGGCGGCGAAGGTACCGCTGGAGGAGGATGAGTGGCTGATGCCAAAAAGGCCCCAGAGAGGTTTTTGTAATTTTTTTTTTTTTTTAGCAATTAGCAATGACATCGCAGCAGAGTTGTCAGTGGACACGGGCAGTGTGAACGCAGAGTGCAGTGGTGGTAGCGACTGAGTCAGGAGAAGGACTATGCGGGCGGTCAGTTCAGCAGCACAGAAGGACCACGGCAACATACTGGTAGTAGTAGTAGCAGCACAGCGTCATAGTGCTGGCCAAAAAATTAAATGCACCCGGTGACCCGGGCAGTGTAAATGCAGACAGAGTACAATGGTGGAAGCGAGTGAGTCAGGAGGAGGAGGACAATGCCGGCGGTCAATTCAGCAGCACAGAAGGACCATGGCAACATACTGGTGCTAGTAGTAGCAGCACAGCGTCATAGTGCTGGCCAAAAAATGAAATGCACCCGGTGACCCGGGCAGTGTGAACGCAGACAGAGTACATTGGTGGAAGCGACTGAGTCAGGAGGAGGAGGACAATGCGGGCGGTCAGATCAGCAGCAGCAGCACAGAAGGACCATGGCAACATACTGGTGGTAGTAGTAGTAGTAGCACAGTGTCATAGTGCTGGCCAAAAAATTAAATGCACCCGGGTGACCCGGGCCGTGATAACGCAGACAGAGTGCATTGGTGGTACCGTGGTAGCGACTGAGTCAGGAGGAGGAGGAGGAGGACAAAGCGGGCGTTCAGTTCAGCAGCAGCAGCACAGAAGGACCATGGCAACATACTGGTGCTAGTAGTAGCAGCACAGCGTCATAGTGCTGGCCAAAAAATGAAATGCACCCGGTGACCCGGGCAGTGTGAACGCAGAGTGCAGCAGCGGGAAGCGACTGAGTCAGGAGGAGGAGAACAATGCGAGCGGTCAGTTCTACAGCAGCAGCACAGAAGGACCATACCAACATACTGGTGGTAGTAGTAGCAGTAGCAGCACAGCGTCATAGTGCTGGCCAAAAAATTAAATGCATCCGGTGACCCAGGCAGTGATAACGCAGACAGAGTACATTGGTGGTACCGTGGTAGCGACTGAGTCAGGAGGAGGAGGAGGACAAAGCGGGCGTTCAGTTCAGCAGCAGCAGCAGCAGCACAGGAGGACCATGGCAACATACTGGTGCTAGTAGTAGCAGCACAGCGTCATAGTGCTGGCCAAAAAATTAAATGCACCCGGTGACCCGGGCAGTGATAACGCAGACAGAGTACATTGGTGGTACCGTGGTAGCGACTGAGTCAGGAGGAGGAGGAGGACAAAGTGGGCGTTCAGTTCAGCAGCAGCAGCAGCAGCACAGGAGGACCATGGCAACATACTGGTGCTAGTAGTAGCAGCACAGCGTCATAGTGCTGGCCAAAAAATTAAATGCACCCAGTGACCCGGGCAGTGTGAACGCAGAGTGTAGTAGCGACTGAGTCAGGAGGACAAAGCGGGCGGTCAGTTCAGCAGCTCAGAAGGAGGACCATGGCAACTTACTGGTAGTAGTACCATAACACCAAAAAATTAACCAAGGTAGGCACTAGGCAGGTAGTAACTGTCTTTATAAAGGCAGGCATAGTTAACAACAGCACATGCAGCAGCCACTTCATGTCCCCCTGTGTCCGACAATAGGGGCCAGGAACGGAACTCACCTTCCACCCAAGCCTGGTTGATTTTCAGGAAGGTGAGTTTGTCCACAGAGGCGTGGGAGAGCCGAGAGCGCTTCTCTGTGACCACGCCATCGGCCGCACTAAAGCATCTCTCTGAGAGGACACTGGAAGGAGGGCAGGATAGGAGTTCCAGGGCGTACTGGGAAAGCTCGCTCCAGATGTCCAGTCTCTTGACCCAGTACTCCAAGGGGTCCACGGGGCTGTCGGTGTCATTGAGCCCGCTGGATGACCCCATATAGTCAGACACCATGGTGGTCAGTCGTTGCTTGTGCTGGTTGGTGGTGGATGCTGTGGCGGGCACCTCTGTTCTGGACTGCTGCATTGCATACAGGCTCTTGCTTAGGCTCTTCAGGTCTCCGGGGCGCCAGTTGCTGCTGCTGCTGCTGCTGGTGGTTGTTGTTGTGCTGCTAGTGGCAATGGCAGGCACCTCTTGCTGGCTTGGGAGAGCAGTTACAGTGGGGGTGGAAGGCTGGGGGAATGCTTCCAGTAGTCTGCGCACAAGGGCCTCCTTCAACTCCCTTGTGCGTTGCTCGGTGGTGGATGGCGTCATTAAGTCTCCCAGCTTCCCTTTCAGACGGGGATCAAGCATCAAGGTAATCCAGATGTCCTCCCTTGAACGCATCTGGATCACCCGGGGGTCCCTGCGAAGGCAGCGCAACATGTGCACAGCCATGGGAAACAAGTGGGCCCTGCCAGCAAGATCTTCTTCGTCCTCGCCATTGTCCCATAACGCATGCCTGTCCTCTTCCTGTGCCATGTCGTTGTCCTCCTCAAACCGCCATCCACGTACAACGCCTGCTGCACTCTGCTACTCCTCCTCCTCCTCATTCAGGTTAGGGACCTCCAACTCTTCCACTACCTGCTGTGAGCCCTCCTCTGAGCTGGACTGTGCTGCCATCTGCTCCTGTTCTTCCAACTGCCTCAGGGCTTCATCCCCACGCTCAATTAAATTGTCCATTGCCTGCTCCAGTAGACAAACCAAGGGCACCCACTGGCACACAGAGGCCCGCTCCTCACTGACCATCTTGGTTGCCTCCAGAAAAGGGACTCAGCACCAGGCATACTTGCTGCATCAGTGTCCACTGAGTGGCAGTAATCATGGGGACTTGCTGGTTGCTGGGGACACTTGGGTCTAGCATGTAGGCCCTAAGAGCCAGCCTGTGCTGACACAGCCGCTCCAACATGGCCAGAGTCGAATTCCAGCGAACTGGCATGTCGATGATCATCCGGTGTTGTGGCCTTCCATACTGCTGCTGTAAGGTGGACAAGAGTGCAGAGGCAGTGGCTGACAGGCGGAAATAGCGTACCACCGCCCGGGCATCCTGCAGCAGCTCGCTCATCCCCTGGTAGGTGCGCAAGAAGTGCTGCACCACAAGATTGAGCACGTGGGCCAAGCAGGGGATGTGCTGGAGGTTTCCCTGCTGCACTGCTGCCACCAGGTTGGCCCCGTTATCGGCTGCCACATACCCCACTTCCAGGCCTCTGGGGGTCAGCCACCTCCGCTCCTGCTTCCTGAGGGCGGCCAGGACGTTGGTGGCCGTAAGCCTCTCCTTCCCCAGGGTCACCAATTTTAAAAGGGCTTGGCAGTGCCGAGGCTTGGCGCTGCTGCTGCCGAGGCGGGCTTGCTTTCCGGGTGCTGAGGGAGTGTCGTGACAGGACCCTTCTGCATCCCCCCTGATCCCGCGTAGTGGCACCACTAGCTGGGCTGATGCGCTCTTGTCCTCCCTCCCTTCCATCAGTGTCACCCAGTGGGCCGTAAAGGACAGGTAGCGACCTGTCCCAAATCTGCTACTCCACGAGTCCATGGTCACGTGGACCCGCTTGCCCACAGAGTAGTCCAGGGAACGGGCCACGTTTTCCACCGCAAACTTGTGGAGTGCTGGGATCGCGCTCCTGCTGAAATAGTGGCGACTGGGGACTTGCCACTCGGGGATGCCAAATTGGAGCAGCGTCCGCATGGCGCTCCCCTCCTGCACCAGGGAGTAGGGAAGCAGCTGTGATGCCATGGCCCGGGCCAGCAAGCCATTTAGTTTGCGGATCCGCCTGTGGCTTGGAGGCAGAGGCTTGGTCAGACCCTGAAAGGTGTCGCTCAGCAGGGTCTGACGACGCTGGGATGCAGGGGAGACAGAGGAGAGAGACGAACACTGGCTGCCAGCCTCAATGTCTGTGTCCTGAGCAGCCGAGGTGGAAGAGCGCTTGCGTGCTACTACTGCTGCTGCTGTGGGGGATTCACGACCCTGAGGGAGGGAGGATGCTGCTGCGCTGGTGGGCCTTCTGCTCTCAGGAACCCCTGCCAGCAGTGCCTGCTTCCTCTTAAAGTCCGCATACTCGCGGCAGTGGCGGCTTCTCAGGTGGCCCTGGAGGGATGAGGTACCCATCTTGCTCAGACTTTTCCCACGGCTCAATCTTTTGCTGCATAACCTGCACACCGCATACCTTTTGTCATCAGTACATTCCTCAAAGCAATCCCACACTGGTGACTTTAATTTACTGCGGCCCCCACTAGCAGAGGGTGCAGCGGAGCAATGTGTGGTAGTAGTTGCCGGGGGTTGCATGGTGGTGGTGCCGGCTGAAGCAGTGTCCTGTCTACTTCCTCCACGCCCATTGCTGCCGATGCCCCTGCCCCTGCCTGACATATGGCGATATCCTTGCCTAGGCCGAGGTGACTCGTCATCCTGCTCTGACCATTCTTCCACGGACTCAGCAGGCTGCACATAGTTAGGGTCCACAACGTCATCATCAGCAGCATCATCATAATCCAGCTCTTCCTCTGACTCCCCCGCCTCCTCTTCTGTCCCTACATCCCCAGACACAGACCCCTCTCCTTTATCACCAGAACTCAACAACGCTTGTGATTGTGGCCCGATCTCAATCTCTGCCACATCAGTCCCCAGTAAGTCCTGTGCTTCTTGCATCAGCAGGTTCCCAGATGCCGGACTGAGGGACAGAACGCTGTCATCCTGGGAGGGCTGCTGACCAGTGGGTGCTGGGGTGGATGTCACAACAAGCGTGGGATGTTGGCTGCTGCTGCTACTGCTTGGAGTGGTGCTCACAGTAGAGGTCTGGGAGGAAGTCATGATGTCCATGAGTACGTCAGGTTCCATTTGCTCAACCACCACACGGGGACCAGAAACTTTAAAATATTTGGACAATGGCGTCCGCTGACTTGGCCCAGGCTTTGCTGCCCCCTTTTCTGCTGCATCACGACCACGTACAGCTGGGCGTCCTCTCCCTGGACGTGGAGCAGTCCCAGAAGTGGCTGAGGCAATTGAACTCCCTTTCCTCTCACCCCGCGAAACCCTGCCAGACATGTTGCTAGTAATGAATCACTGGATGCAGTGGGCACAGTACAAGGTCACTGAAGGATGCAGTGGGCACAGCACAAGGTCACTGAAGGATGCAGTGGCCACAGTACAAGGTCACTGAAGGATGCAGTGGGCACAGCAGTGGGCACTGGATATACAACTAGGTCACTGAAGGATGCAGTGGCCACAGTACAAGGTCACTGAAGGATGCAGTGGGCACAGCAGTGGGCACTGGATATACAACTAGGTCACTGAAGGATGCAGTGGCCACAGTACAAGGTCACTGAAGGATGCAGTGGGCACAGTACAAGGTCACTGAAGGATGCAGGGGGCACAGTACAAGGTCACTGAAGGATGCAGTAGCCACAGTACAAGGTCACTGAAGAATGCAGTGGGCACAGCAGTGGGCACTGGATATACAACTAGGTCACTGAAGGATGCAGTGGGCACAGTACAAGGTCACTGAAGGATGCAGTGGGCACAGCAGTGGGCACTGGATATACAACTAGGTCACTGAAGGATGCAGTGGCCACAGTACAAGGTCACTGAAGGATGCAGTGGGCACAGTACAAGGTCACTGAAGGATGCAGGGGGCACAGTACAAGGTCACTGAAGGATGCAGTAGCCACAGTACAAGGTCACTGAAGAATGCAGTGGGCACAGCAGTGGGCACTGGATATACAACTAGGTCACTGAAGGATGCAGTGGGCACAGTACAAGGTCACTGAAGGATGCAGTGGGCACAGCAGTGGGCACTGGATATACAACTAGGTCACTGAAGGATGCAGTGGACACAGTACAAGGTCACTGAAGGATGCAGTGGGCACAGCAGTGGGCACTGGATATACAACTAGGTCACTGAAGGATGCAGTGGGCACACAAGGATGTCACACTGTGTAATGAGATGCTCATATGCCAGCGAGCGAGCGAGCAGTGGGCACTGGGCACGGCACAAGGTCACTGACAGAATGAATGAACAGCGCTGGCAGAGAGTGGCGGCGCCGGCAGTGTGACTGGCTGCCTGCAAATAGTACAAGTGTATAACTGTCACTGGAATATACAAGTGAACACTGCAGCTGCACTAACCTGCCTTCCTGCACTCTACACACAGATAATCCCCACTCCCACTACACTGCAGCACTGAACCTGCCTGCACAGCACTACACACAGTTAAATAATCATTAGACTCCCACACTCCCACTACACTAAACTGACTACAACTAACTACAGCAATCACTCACTGACTAGCTAACTGTGTACAGTATAAGAGCAGTGTTAGCAAAAAAAACGCTTTGTTTTTAACACAATAAATGCACTTGCTCAAACAACAATGGCCTGGAGATAATCCTCTCAGCACCACAGTCTAGTAGCAAGGACAGAGCTTTTCCATCATGGCCGCCGCTTTATATTCAGGAGGGGAGGGCATAGCTCCCCTCCTGTTATTGGTTGCTAGGGCCTGGCTGGGGCACTCTGATTGGCCTGCAATGTGTCACTTCCGCATAGTTTGACGCATTTCCGCAAACCACGACTTCAGCCCCGGGTTTCACGAGCGTGAATGCGGATTTCTGTCCGCATTCACGCGTAGCCGAAGCAGATTTTCGTGGTTGAAAATCTATTCACGGCTTAGCGTGTCCGAGGCGGAATGCGTCAAAATGGTCGTGAATCCACGCGTAAGCGTGATCACGACCTGGCGGTGAGCACCACTGGTACAGACTGCTCACGCCTACTACTGCCTAAACGAACAGGTGGCAAATATGTTTGATCACCCACCTCATCATCATCATCCAAAATATCATCCAGTTCAATAAGTGACTCTTCTGGATCCTCCACCTGGCCACCAAACACCTCTGTAGTTGAGTGGTGTTGGTGATGATGATGTTGACTGGTGACAATGGATGAAGAAAACGCAGTGGCCATTTCTGTCACCACAGAACCCACCACTTCTTGGGAGCTTGGTCCCATGGTCTCCTCCAATGCCTCATCTCAAACATTCTGCACATCTCTCTCAGTCTCAGCGATGGTGTGCTGTACTTCTGGAGCGGAGTACTGGGAGGAAACAAGCTCATCATCATCATCAACAGAAGCAGCTGCGGTTGGGTTCTGGTCATGAGAAACCTGGTGGCCACTGCTGGCGCTGTTGCAACTAGCTTCAAGTTCCTCAAACTGGGTAGAGGGTTCTGAATCCTGATCTAAATAATCCACAACTGTCTTCGCCTCCTGCTCTGACAGAGTTTTCCTGCATGCTGAGCCTGCTGCGAACACAAGGAACACATTTCTGACCAGGGGGAAATGCTTCCTGCTGCTTCTGCCACCCTCACCCTGATCACATACTTGACGTGAAGATATACCATGTCCATGACTCCATTTCCTTGTAGGAGTGGCATGAATTTTCTGCTGCCCTCGCTCCATTTTTTGGGGGCCACAAACCTTATTGGGGAAGGGGTACGTATGAACAGAACAGATCACAAAATAAGGGGCTGAAATAAAGAAAATAAATTGAAAACACAAAATAAAGAAAACAAAAAAAATTTATAAAAACAAAAAAAATTCACTACACTCACTCAACTAATCAATCACTAATCAAACAAATCACTAATCAACAGCTAACTCACTCTCACTCTGTCAAACACTAAGCCTGCGGCCTGGCTGGCTCTGCAGCAAGCAACTACTAACACACTACATTACAAACTCTCTCTACTACTATCATATAGCTCACACTCTAACTCTCTCTCTCACAGTCACAGAGTCTTTAAAAAGACTTTTGGTTTGAATACAGTCTTGAAAAAGACTTTTGTTTTATGTTAAAACAACTATGGGTCTGCGTCTGTCTCTCCTCTCTCTGTCTCTCTCCACACTAGACTGAAACCCACAAGCTTCCTGACTGCACACGTCTCTCTTATATATAAAATGGGTAGGATTGGTTGGTTATCATTAAGACTCTTATTGGTGCAGAAATTCCGTTTTTCATGCAGAAATCCACTTAGAAGCTTCTTCATTGTGATTTCTTGTGATTGGCGTACAAAAATTTGCATTCCGGCGGAATTTCGCTTCGTACCGCGGAAATTCTGCCTTAACGCTATAGCAATTCCATTCCGTCGCATCAGAACCGGAATCACCAAATTCCAGCCGGAATCGCGGAATTTACTTGGCCACCCCTTTCCTCCAGAGACCCCCAATATGATAGGGGCTGGTATAGCTCAGGGTGTAAAGCCCCACACGGCC
Organism: Hyperolius riggenbachi; assembly: GCF_040937935.1. NCBI lineage: Eukaryota > Metazoa > Chordata > Amphibia > Anura > Hyperoliidae > Hyperolius > Hyperolius riggenbachi. The sequence goes on from NC_090646.1 coordinate 240,639,148, forward strand.
GGGGTTCAGCATTCTGGCAATCCCAGCCTGCATGGGAACAAGGGGTTAAAGAGGCACAGGAGAGGGGACCCCATGTAATTTTTTTTTATTTCCCACACTAAGAATATATGTATATATATATATATATATATATATATATATATATATATATATATATATATATATATATATATATATATATATATATATACATATATATTTATCTAAGGAGGGGGGATCCCACGTCATTTTTTTTTCAGATTTCCCACACTCAGAACATTTCCCAAAACTAAACATTTTTATTTTTTTTAAAAAACATATTGTTTTACACTATCTTTTTAACATAACCTGCAAATTTGGTGTTGCCAGCATGTAAGGGGCCTTTGCTATTAACTGCTAAATTTGGTGGGTGATAAATCATCACTGATTTGGGCTTCCTATTCACTTTCCAAAATCTCTCATTTTTTCAAAGGCTCAGCAGTGGCAAATTTTCTAGCATTTTAGGGACTCTTAGTGGGCTCAGGACTGGTGAGTTTCGGGCCCCTAACCCAAAGAGATCATAGCCTAGGGTCACAAAAACCAGTTTATTTTTGCAATGGTACTGTGATGACCAGCATAAATCGCAGCTATGGCCGTTAGCAAAGTCTGAATCTCATGACCAGTGCTGCTCATCAGGATTCCGGATATCTGGGTAACCCGGATATCCAAACTTTTTTAGGCTGTCCGACCGGATTCGGATTCCTGGGCCCAAATCTGGATAGCAAACCCCGGATATTTGGTCACATACCCGGATATCCGGATCCGGGTACTATTACCATGGAGATGACGTCCATGACGTCATTGAGCCAATCAGAAGGCTCCCAGCCTAAGCCCAAGCAACCAATCACAGAGAGGAACCTTGGCCAGTCCCTCCTATAAGGAGGGGGCCATGATGAGAATTTCGTTCTTGCTTTGTGACTGCCACTGAGAGACAACTCCAGTGTGGTTGGCTAAAGCAAGTGCATCATCTAAGTGATAAACCCAGCGTTTTTACACTTAAAAACCTTCACTACACTACTGTTATACTGTGTTGTAGTTAGCTAGTCTGTGTATAATTTGTTAGTGTCAGTCAGTCAGTCAGTCAGACTTTGAGCTGCAGCAGCTGCCTGCTAGTTATGTCCTGTCTGTGTCTGTGTGTGCTGTGCACACAGTCCAGGGCAGGCCTCTTGCTGCTGGCTGGCCTGCTATTAGCCTTAGCTAGCTAGTAGTTACACAGTATAGGTAGGTAGGCTTACTGTTATAGTGTGTGTTATATTGTGTAGTTACTGCAGTGCTATTAGTTGTTAGAGCGTGAGAGTAGTACTGTTAGCTACTACAGATTATTGCAGTGCTGCTGTGCTGCTGACTGAGCAGTGTCAGTGTGTCTTGTTGTACTCTGTCTGTCACTCCGTGCTGATTCACAGTCCAAGCCCGCCGTTAATAAAGTACAAGAACCCCACACATCATCTGTGACGTCAACACATTGTACTATGTCTGGCACTGGCAGCCGGGGGAGGGGCAGCAAGGCCAAGAGGAGAGGGAGCAACATTGCGGCCTCCGTCAGCAGTTCTGCTGCATCAGTCTCCATTCCGCCGCTACCCACTGGCCATCCAGCTGTTAGGGAGAGTCACTCTGCAGAGACGCAGCAGCGTATTGCGGCCATTTTCAAGCAGGGTCAGTGGCGCAAATTGGAGGAGAAAGACGCCGTACCTGTGATGCAGCTGATGGTGGATGACGAGCAGAACAGTGAGGCCACCACCAGCCCTAGAAAAAACATTCTGTGCACAATGGGCTTTGCGGAAGAGTCTGAGATGGTGACGGTGGTTATTGGGGGGGGGGGGGGGGGAGTCCGTCCATGATTTGTCAGCAGAAGAGGAGTTTGAGGCGGGCTCATCATCCCAGCAGTTGTTCGAGGAGGGGGGGTTTGATGTTGATGATGAGGTGAAGGACCCGGACTATCATCGCCCGGAGGGGGATGTCAGCTCTGACTCTGAGGAGGAGGATTCAGTGGGTCTGGCACGCAGGATCAGCATTGCAGGGATTAGCAGGAGCAGCAGTGGGCATGGAATGCGTGACCCACAGCCTGCTGCTCCATCTGCCACTACTACCACTAGAGATGTAGCAAACGGTTCGCCGGCGAACGGTTCCAGGCGAACATTGGGGGTTCGCGAACTTTTCCGGAAGTTCGATTCGCCCCATAATGCACTATGAGGGTCAACTTTGACCCTCTGCATCACAGTCAGCAGGCACATTGTAGCCATTCAGGCTACACTAAGCCCTGGAGCCCCACCCCCCCTTATATAAGACAGCCTCCGGCGGCCATTACAATCACTCTTCTGCCTGCTATTAGACAGACTAGGTAGAGCTGCTGCAGACTAGTTCTTCTAGGGACAGATTAGTTAGGTTCTTGGCTGCTTAGCTTGCTCCTGGCTGATTGTTATTGCTTTTATAGCACCCCTCAATATCTCTTGTCAGAGCTCATCCTGTACTTTTTTTTTTTCTGTGTGTCAAACTGACACTTTTGTTGCATGCACAGCCTTGCTAATTGATAGTGTGTGTGCCACTGCCAGCAGCCCAGCACATTCAGTGACTACCTGTGTGTGTGACAGGGAGCTGCACATTGTACTACCCAGTACTGCATATACCCCAGTACCTGTTGTGTTTACTTAACCCACCTCATCACTGCATATACCTAGCTTTGTGTTGAGTGAATCCAGCTCACTGCATCCTACTACTACCTGTTGTGTTTACCTAACCCACCTCATCACTGCACATAACTACCTGTAGTGTTGAGTGAACCCAGCTCACTGCATATACCTACTACCTGTTATGTTTACTTAACCCACCTCATCACTGCATATACCTAGCTTTGTGTTGAGTGAATCCAGCTCACTGCATTCTACTACTACCTGTTGTGTTTACTTAACCCACCTCATCACTGCACATAACTAACTGTAGTGTTGAGTGAACCCAGCTCACTGCATATACCCACTACCTGTTGTGTTGAGTGAACCCAGCTCACTGCATATACCTACTACGTGTTGTGTTTACTTAACCCACCTCATCACTGCATATACATAGCTTTGTGTTGAGTGAACCCAGCTCACTGCATCCTACTACTACCTGTTGTGTTTACTTAACCCACCTCATCACTGCACATAACTACCTGTAGTGTTGAGTGAACCCAGCTCACTGCATATACCTACTACCTGTTGTGTTGAGTGAACCCAGCTCACTGCATATACCTACTACCTGTTGTGTTGAGTGAACCCAGCTCACTGCATATACCTACTACCTGTAGTGTTGAGTGAACCCAGCTCACTGCATATACCTACTACCTGTTGTGTTTACTTAACCCACCTCATCACTGCACATAACTACCTGTTGTGTTGAGTGAACCCAGCTCACTGCATATACCTACTACCTGTTGTGTTGAGTGAACCCACCTCATCACTGCATATACCCAGCTTTGTGTTGAGTGAATCCAGCTCACTGCATCCTACTACTGCCTGTTGTGTTTACTTAACCTACCTCATCACTGCACATAACAACCCGTAGTGTTGAGTGAACCCAGCTCACTGCATATACCTACTACCTGTTGTGTTGAGTGAACCCAGCTCACTGCATATACCTACTACCTGTTGTGTTGAGTGAACCCACCTCATCACTGCATATACCTAGCTTTGTGTTGAGTGAACCCAGCTCACTGCATCCTACTACTACCTGTTGTGTTTACTTAATCCACCTCATCACTGCACATAACTACCTGTAGTGTTGAGTGAACCCAGCTCACTGCATATACCTACTACCTGTTGTGTTGAGTGAACCCAGCTCACTGCATATACCTACTACCTGTTGTGTTGAGTGAACCCAGCTCACTGCATATACCTACTACCTGAAGTGTTGAGTGAACCCAGCTCACTGCATATACCTACTACCTGTTGTGTTTACTTAACCCACCTCATCACTGCACATAACTACCTGTTGTGTTGAGTGAACCCAGCTCACTGCATATACCTACTACCTGTTGTGTTGAGTGAACCCACCTCATCACTGCATATACCTAGCTTTGTGTTGAGTGAATCCAGCTCACTGCATCCTACTACTGCCTGTTGTGTTTACTTAACCCACCTCATCACTGCACATAACTACCCGTAGTGTTGAGTGAACCCAGCTCACTGCATATACCTACTACCTGTTGTGTTGAGTGAACCCAGCTCACTGCATATACCTACTACCTGTTGTGTTTACTTAACCCACCTCATCACTGCATATACGTAGCTTTGTGTTGAGTGAACCCAGCTCACTGCATCCCACTACTACCTGTTGTGTTTACTTAACCCACCTCATCACTGCACATAACTACCTGTAGTGTTGAGTGAACCCAGCTCACTGCATATACCTACTACCTGTTGTGTTGAGTGAACCCAGCTCACTGCATATACCTACTACCTGTTGTGTTGAGTGAACCCAGCTCACTGCATATACCTACTACCTGTAGTGTTGAGTGAACCCAGCTCACTGCATATACCTACTACCTGTTGTGTTTACTTAACCCACCTCATCACTGCACATAACTACCTGTTGTGTTGAGTGAACCCAGCTCACTGCATATACCTACTACCTGTTGTGTTGAGTGAACCCACCTCATCACTGCATATACCCAGCTTTGTGTTGAGTGAATCCAGCTCACTGCATCCTACTACTGCCTGTTGTGTTTACTTAACCTACCTCATCACTGCACATAACAACCCGTAGTGTTGAGTGAACCCAGCTCACTGCATATACCTACTACCTGTTGTGTTGAGTGAACCCAGCTCACTGCATATACCTACTACCTGTTGTGTTGAGTGAACCCACCTCATCACTGCATATACCTAGCTTTGTGTTGAGTGAACCCAGCTCACTGCATCCTACTACTACCTGTTGTGTTTACTTAATCCACCTCATCACTGCACATAACTACCTGTAGTGTTGAGTGAACCCAGCTCACTGCATATACCTACTACCTGTTGTGTTGAGTGAACCCAGCTCACTGCATATACCTACTACCTGTTGTGTTGAGTGAACCCAGCTCACTGCATATACCTACTACCTGAAGTGTTGAGTGTACCTAGCTCACTGCATATACCTACTACCTGTTGTGTTTACTTAACCCACCTCATCACTGCACATAACTACCTGTTGTGTTGAGTGAACCCAGCTCACTGCATATACCTACTACCTGTTGTGTTGAGTGAACCCACCTCATCACTGCATATACCTAGCTTTGTGTTGAGTGAACCCAGCTCACTGCATCCTACTACTACCTGTTGTGTTTACTTAACCCACCTCATCACTGCACATAACTACCTGTTGTGTTGAGTGAACCCAGCTCACTGCATATACCTACTACCTGTTGTGTTGAGTGAACCCACCTCATCACTGCATATACCCAGCTTTGTGTTGAGTGAATCCAGCTCACTGCATCCTACTACTGCCTGTTGTGTTTACTTAACCCACCTCATCACTGCACATAACTACCCGTAGTGTTGAGTGAACCCAGCTCACTGCATATACCTACTACCTGTTGTGTTGAGTGAACCCAGCTCACTGCATATACCTACTACCTGTTGTGTTTACTTAACCCACCTCATCACTGCATATACGTAGCTTTGTGTTGAGTGAACCCAGCTCACTGCATCCCACTACTACCTGTTGTGTTTACTTAACCCACCTCATCACTGCACATAACTACCTGTAGTGTTGAGTGAACCCAGCTCACTGCATATACCTACTACCTGTTGTGTTGAGTGAACCCAGCTCACTGCATATACCTACTACCTGTTGTGTTGAGTGAACCCAGCTCACTGCATATACCTACTACCTGTAGTGTTGAGTGAACCCAGCTCACTGCATATACCTACTACCTGTTGTGTTTACTTAACCCACCTCATCACTGCACATAACTACCTGTTGTGTTGAGTGAACCCAGCTCACTGCATATACCTACTACCTGTTGTGTTGAGTGAACCCACCTCATCACTGCATATACCTAGCTTTGTGTTGAGTGAACCCAGCTCACTGCATCCTACTACTACCTGTTGTGTTTACTTAACCCACCTCATCACTGCACATAACTACCTGTAGTGTTGAGTGAACCCAGCTCACTGCATATACCTACTACCTGTTGTGTTGAGTGAACCCAGCTCACTGCATATACCTACTACCTGTTGTGTTGAGTGAACCCAGCTCACTGCATATACCTACTACCTGTTGTGTTGAGTGAACCCAGCTCACTGCATATACCTACTACCTGTTGCATTTACTTAACCCCCCTCATCAGTGCACATAACTACCTGTTGTGTTGAGTAAACCCAGCTCACTGCATATACCTAGCATCCCCCCGAGATGGACAAAATGGATAAACCAGGTAGAGGAAGAGGTAGAGGCAGACCCAGAGGAAGGCCACCAGGCACCGGCAGGTCTGTGCGAGGTGGTGTTGCTGTGATTTCGTGTGGACCTGCCCCAAAATACAGTGCTCAGTAGAAGGCACGTGTCATCACTTCCCAAAATCGTGAGGAGGTGATTGAGTATTTAACACAGAACACCTCATCTCCCGCAGCCACCAGCGCTACAACAAGCACCACATCCGCTGCATTTGACACTTTGCAGGAGTTATTTGGTGGTGGTGGTGAAATCACCGATTCACAGCCACTACTGCAACAACTAGAAGAAGACGTAGGTACACCACCTCCTACGTCTGAGTTAGGTGGCGATAGTATGGACGTAACGTGTGTGGATGTGGATGATGGACCACCTGAAGTTGGTGCAGTTGAGGAGGTTTCTGAGGAAAGCGCAGCTGGCCAGGAGGATTATGATAACGATTATACGGATACCACGTATGTTCCCGGTAGAGGAGATGACCAGGGGGACAGTTCAGAGGAGGATTCAGAGAGGACTAGGAGGAGACGACTCCATGATAGAAGCAGAGGGAGCTCGTCCTCAGAAACAGCTGGGTGCAGTCTCCGGCGCCATGTATCGCCAGCTATGGCCAGACAGCCAACATGCCCTTCAACGTCAACTGCTGATGCCACCGTAGCGCCATCAGCCCAGGGGGGCTCAGCGGTTTGGAAATTTTTTAACGTGTGTGTCTCAGATCGGAGCAAAGCCATCTGTTGTCTCTGCCAGCAAAAATTGAGCCGTGGAAAGGCCAACTGTCACGTAGGGACAAGTGCTTTACGAAGGCACCTGGAGAGAAGGCACAAACAGCTATGGCAAGAACACCTGAGGAAAAGCAGCACCCCTCAAAAAACAAGTCGCGGAGAACAACCGCGGCAGCCGTCACAGGGGGCTTCTGCTGCTCCACGTTCCCATGGTATTGTTCGTGGCTGGGGGGAGGAAGAATGGATACACTTTTAAACAATTTAAAAAAACAACCATCTAAACTTTCAAACAATTTAAAAATACAACCATCTAAACTTTTAAACAATTTAAAAATACAACCATCTAAACTTTCAAACAATTTAAAAATACAACCATCTATCATTTTCAAAAAATTTTAAAAAAAGGGCAAAAAAACTTGCCCTCCGTAAAACATTCTTGGCAAATGCTTTCGACTTGGTTTGTCTTCCGCTGGCTCAAGGGTCCATCTGACCACAGATGCCTGGTCTGCAAAGCACGGTCAGGGCAGCTACAGCATGGGTCTCAGCAGGCTCCCACTTCGGGCCGGAATCCAACCTTCATTCCCCGCGGTGACAATGGCAGACTAGCCCTCCATAACGGATTCACGTTAAAGGATTTAAAGTGAATTAATTTCAAATACACAGCAGGGCCTCGAAAGTCCGCCTCCTGTATTGTTATTTTTGGTAACTACCGCGGGGCGGGCGTGCATGCCTGCCTGCTTCCCCTTCTTGGATGTGTAGTGGTAGTCGTTTCTCAGGCTCCACACCGGATTCCATCACTCATTCCCCGGCCATTACCCGGGGTCACAAATGGCAGACTTGCCCGCCTCCATATGATTCTCGTGAAAGGAATGTGGTGTCATCTTTGCCCGCCATAACTGGTTCTCGTTAACGGATTTAAAGTACATTCATTTCAAATACACAGCAGGGCCTCGAAAGTCCTCCTCCTGTATTGTTATTTTTGGTCACTACCTCGAGGCGGGCGGGCGTGCATGCCTGCCCGCTGCCCTCCTTGGAAGTGTAGTGGTAGTCGTTGCTCAGGCTGCACACCGGATTCAAACCCCTCATTCTCCGGCCATTACCTGGGGTCACAATGGCAGACTTGCCCGCCTCCACAGGATTCTCATTGTAGCGGTACTGAACAAGTACACAACAAGTAGAAAATGTAATTTAAAAACAAAACGTAAGCTTTTTAACAATGCCATGGAAAGTTGAGAAGGAAGTCACACATTACCTGACATCATTGAGTGAGGAAGAGCAATCTCGCCATGTTGCGCAGTAGTCCAGCATGACCGTCACTACACAAACAGCTGTTTGTGGTGCGTTACACAGTGAGTTTGGTGTGTCAGTGTAAAGCAGTACTCTAATTATACTCCCTGATTGATGTATACACATGCAAGATGTTTGAAAGCACGTTAGGCCTGCGATTTAGCATTCAATGTGATTTCTGCCCTTAAAACGCTGCTTTGCGTCACATCCAGATTTTTCCCCGGGACTTTTGGCATGTATCCCACTCCGCCATGCCCCCCTCCAGGTGTTAGACCCCTTGAAACATCTTTTCCATCACTTTTGTGGCCAGCATAATTTTTTCTATTTTTCAAAGTTCGCCTCCCCATTGAAGTCTATTGCGGTTCGCGAACTTTTTCGCGAACCGAACCTTCCGCGGAAGTTCGCGAACCCGGTTCGCGAACCGAGAATCGGAGGTTCGCGACATCTCTAACTACCACCAGCAGCACCACTCAACCCCAGGCCCCAACAACCACTGGGTGAAAATCAGCAGCATCCCATTCTGAGCAACGTAAGGGCAAACTGCAATGCCTAATATGGCAGTTTTTTCATCTGCCCTCACTTGATAGCAAGTTTGTAACTTGTAATGTGTGCCATGTGAAGATGAGCAGAGGGTCTAACTCCTCCAATTATGGCACCACCCGCTTCATCAACCATCTGGCCAATAAGCACAAACCTGAGCACGAGGAATTCAAGAGGCTGAAGGAAGCTGGTGTTGGCCCTTGCAGTGGTCAGAGCACCATAACCCCATTTGCCACTCCTGCCGACACTGAGGCCTGTTCAGGCAGCCAGTCCTCCTCAGTGATCTCCTTTGCTCCCTCCTCGGCTTCCTGTGCAAGCCCAAAATGCCACCACCACCAGACCCTGCTGAGTGAGTCGTTCGTGGTCAGGGCTCAGCCTCCCGGCAGCCGTCGCATACACCAGCTGAACGGCTTGCTTACACGGGCCATGTCCTCCCAGCTCCTCCTGTACTCGTTTATGCAGGGGGGGAGCCAGATGCGTGCGTTCATGCAGTGCGCAGCGCCGGATTGGCCAATCCCCAGCCGGCACTACTTTGCACACACGGCCATCCCAGCACTGCACCACTTTGTGAAGGCCAATGTGGAGCGTGGGCTAGATCATGCGTTGGGTTCGCGCGTCCATGTGACCATGGACTCATGGTCAAGCCGGTTTGGGACAGGCCGGTACCTCTCTTTCACGGCGCACTGAGTCAGTTTGGTGGAAGGGGGTGAGGAGGGGAGAGCAACATCATCACCCCAGTGTGTGGTGCCACCCGCAGCAGGGTCAGGGGAAGTGCAGCAGGTTCCAGCTCTGATCAGGTTCCATCCTCCGGCAAACCCGCCGCCAAACACCCCCGCCTCAGCAGCAGCGTGAAGGCCCGCCACTGCCAAGCGCTGCTGCAGATGGTCACCCTGGGGAAAAGCAAGCTTACGGCAGACCACGTCTTGGCCAAGCTCCGAGAGCAGGAGAGGAGTTGGCTGACCCCCAGAGGACTCAGAGTCTGAGAGGTGGTGGCTGACAATGTTCAAACCTGGTTGCCGCCATCCACCGGGGAAACCTCACCCACATCCGCTGTCTGGCCCACGTCCTGAACCTGGTGGTGCAGAAATTCCTGCGCACCTACCAGGGGATGGACACTCTTTTGGGAGCAGCAAGGAAAACCGTGGGTCATTTTCGCCACTCGGAAGCCGTGCAGCTCGAGCTAAACCTCCCACGGCACCGGCTCATTATTGACTTTCCAACACGCAGGAATTCCACCCTGGCAATGTGTGAACGTCTGGTTGAACAGAGGCAGGCTGTCAACCGCTACCTAGCCAAAGCCACCATGGGGGCCAACTTGTCCGGGACCGGACCGCCCACCTCCCGGACATCATCCGCCCTGGGTGGCCTCCAGGAAGGGTGCTGGCACCCTTCCTGGAGGCCACCAACATGGTCAGCTGGGACCATGCGTCGCTGTGTGAGTGGGTTACCATGGTGTGCATGCTGGAAAAGGCCCTCGATGCTCTGCTGGAAGTGGGAGAGGTAGCCTTGATCCAGCAGGAGCAGCAGCAGCAACCTTCGCAGTCCACCTCTGTGTGGCAGGAGGAGGAGTTTTAGGACTTGGAGGAGTTGGAGGTCCCTGACCTTGAAGAGGAGGGGGCACAGTGGAGTGCAGCTGCAGTGGTGCGGAGGTGGAGAGAGCAGGATGAGGCTCAGGAATCAGAGGAGGACAGCACTGTCAGCGGTGCAGAAGATGATGGGTCAGCAGAGATGGCAGCCCTCTTCCCCATGGCAGCGCACATGCTGCAGTGCCTGCGCAAACACCCAAGGGTGAAGCAGATGCGTGCTCGGGAGGACATCTGGATCACCCTGATGCTGGACCCACGGCTGAAGGGGAAGCTGGCTTAGTTCCTGCCTGTAGGAGGAGACCCTGTGCGCCGAATGAGGGACTTGCAGCGGATTCTGGTTCGGCGCTTGGAGGAAGCCTTCCCCCAGACTCCCACCCCTCCTGCTGTCACAGTCTAGCCATAACAGCAGCAGGTGCCTGCATCCAGCAGCAGCAGACGCCCAACAAACCTGCTGTCTCTGACAAAGGCGCTCTACGCCACACCAGTACCGCTGCCTACAGAGGAGGTGCCTGCAGCAGCATCCGGCTCTCAAAACCAGAACCAGCACCTGACCCGGATGGTGGCCGACTACATGGGTTCCTACAGTGGGCTTGACACTGACACCCCTGTGGACCCCTTGGATTACTGGGTGAAGCACCTGAATATCTGGAGCAAGCTGGCGCAGTACGCCCTGGAAGTGCTGTCCTGCCCGCCTTCCATCATGCTGTCAGAAAGGTGCTTCAGTGCGGCCAGTGGCGAGGTCACCGAGAAGCGCTCTTGTCTGTCCACCCAGTCTGTGGACAGACTGACTTTTTAAAAAAATGAAACCAGGCTTGGGCGGTTGGTGAGTTCCTGGCCCCTGTTGGCAAGAGGGGGAAATGAAGTGGCTGAGTGGGAATCACTATGCCTGTCTCACCACCCTTTACCACCACAACCTCCAGACTCCATCTTCATTAAGCCAAGTTCAATTTTTTTTTTACAGCCGTGGTTCCAACACTAGGTGCCATAGCGATTTTCTGAACACAATAGCTGTGTAGTTTTTTTGGAGGTGTCTGTGCTGTCCAAGTTGTGGGAGGCCCCAACTGTGGCAGTACGACCGCTTTCTGGAACCTCTCTTTGTAAATGTTTTACCTGTGCCGTGGTACCAACACTAGGTGCCGTAGTGATTCTCTGAACACAATAGCTGTGTAATTTTTTTTGGAGGTGTCTGTGCTGTCCAAGTTGGTGGGAGGCCCCAACTGCGGCAGTAGGAACGCTTCCTGGAACCTCTCCTTTTTTAATGTTTTACCTGTGCCGTGGTACCAACACTAGGTGCCATAGCGATTCTCTGAACACAATAGCTGTGTAATTTTTTTGGAGGTGTCTGTGCTGTCCCAGTTGTGGGGAGGCCCCAACTGCGGCAGTACGACCGCTTCCTGGAACCTAGTCCTGATGTTGACAGCCATTTTTTTTGGCGGGGGGTTAAGTCCCCACATCATCAATTAGTGTTCCCCTTTACAAACGAATGATGCTACATGCCTCATATACCCTAAAAAACGTTTTTAAAGTAATTTAAAGGCCACTTCCGGTTTTCTATCCGGATATCCGAATCCGTCGGTAATTGCGGTCGGATATCCAATTCGGATTGGAAAATTTTGAACTCTGATATCCGACCCGGATCTGATATAGGTTTATCCGGATTGGAATTAGATCCAGATAGTGAAAAGTGGTATCCGGGCAGCACTGACAGTATCACTGTGCTATCTCTCCCAATAGAAACATGCAGCAAGTCCTCGTGCACAGCAACACCTCATTACTGCTGCTTGGCCAGCAGGTGGCTTTCCTCAGCTTTTCCAGCTCCCAGTCTGACACTGCATTCATGGCTTCTTACGTCATAAAACTTAACATACATAATATTTAAAATACTATTTTCCCACCATCTTAGCCCACTTCTCTAACCAAAATAACTGTAAATGCCAGTGACATACTCTTTATTTCAGTCCCCTAGGTATGCCGCTTAGCGATAATATTTCTACTTTTTCATTATAATTACTGTATTATTATTTGTTATATATTTATTTACACCACATATTCATTTGTTACCAAAAACAGCTTTCTGCAAGTTAAAAAGCATATCCCACATCCATTATTTCCTCACACCTGGTGCACTAGTGAAAGTCCTTATTGTATCTCACATAGACTACTGTATAAATGCATAGTAATATTAAAGGTATAATATAAATGCAAAATAATATTAATAATAATAAAATTAATTGTAACACTCCCTTCTGAGATCTATCAACTTACACACTAGTGCCACTTTACTCCATGATGACTGAGCTGCATGTCTCAATCACCTTGCCTCCTATTTGCCAAGCCTGCCAACCAGATCCACTTCTCACTCTTAAAGGACCACTATTGCGCAAAAATGTAAAATACATGTAAACACATACAAATAAGAAGTACATTTCTCCCAGAGTAAACTGAGCCATGAATTACTTTTCTCCTATCTTGCTATCGCTTACAGTAGGTAGTAGGAATCTGACATTACCGACAGGTTTTAGGCTAGTCTCTCTTTTCATGGGGAATTCTCAGCATTGCCTTTATTCTTTTTAAAGACACTCCCTGAAAAGTATTTTTACTAAGATGCTAGCCAGCCGCCCTGATTGCTGTACACTTTTTTTTTGGCAGTTGGACAGAGCAACTACCATTCACTAAGTGCTTTTGAAGATAATGAAAACCTTGTAAACCCCCTATTAGGAGATGGGCTGTTCCAAAACGTGTTGGTAATGTCAGATTTCTATTACCTATTTTAAGTGACAGCAACATAGGAGAAAAGTAACTAATGTCTAATTTTACTCTTAGAGAAATGCACTTCTTATTTGTATGTGTTTACATGTATTTTAAATGTTAGGATTTTTGCGACAGTGTTCCTTTAGCTCTAACCTATAAAGCTCTGCACAATGTATATTCTCCATACACTTCTTAACTGATTTCCATATAGCAGCCCTACTGTAAACTATGCTCTGCAAATCACCTATGCTGTGACTCAGGATTTCACTGCTAACTTATACACACACTTTATTTGTATCAAAGGTGCACATGATCCAGGCACAGTCTAATAAGCCATCTTTGTGGATCTGCCGGATAATAAGTGTTAATTAAAAAGTGTGTCCGTGCATTTACAAGAAATGTTGTTTTCTTCCTCTATTCCATCAGATTGTAAGCTCCCATGGGCAGGGCTCTCTCCTTACAATTGCATGTTTTGTTGGGCAACTGTCTGTATTATTTACTGCCACACTTATGTTGTACATCACCTCTATATTATATTCACATGTTTTATATTTATTTTATACTACACTGATGTAACCCTTTCAAGGTGTCCAGAATTTACATACAACAGTTTAAATACACGTCATTTCTTACGGTGTCAGAATTGTAGCGGTTTTATTTATGCAGGAAAAGCTGTCATATGTGTATGTATATATAAACATTAATAATCAATACAGTCCTTCTAAAGAACGAAATAATTATTGTAAAACCCTATATAACAGAATGTAATACTTTGAAATATATTTCAAAGCTAGTGATGATTTGAGACAGTAAAACATTCTCGTAGGATTGTTATGGTTCTGGAAGAATTGTTGACGTGTTCTGGGTACAAGGCTGTCTCAGTTAGCTGAACACTGAAAGCTGATAACACATGATGTTTTGGGAACAAGTTTTATAAATATTAACTACTTATTGCACCAGGTGCAGTATAATCACGGCCTGGCAAACTTCACCTGAAGTACCAGGGCCGCGAAAGCCTCCCGCTCCCATTGACTAATATGTGTATGTGTTACAGGCAATGTGTGAGAAGCAGGAATTCTATGCAATGCCTGGAGTTTTTTGGCAAGGTATGAAATATCTGTGTTGTTACACACATTTCCTAGGCATTCTATACAATGCCTAGGCATTCTAAAGAATGACAAATACTCATTTGGCAAAGTGTGAAATGGAATATCGGAGAGGTATTTTTCCCCCAACGAAATACCTGAGAATGAAAGAACATTTAAAAAAATGAATTTCCATTATTTATTTCCGAATGAAATGACTGAGAACGAAAGAACATTTCAAAATAATATATTTGCGAGAATGAAATACGAGAATGAAATAGGAAACTACAATAGAAAGCGCTTCAAAATAAACAAAAACAAAAATGGAATGAGGTACGTAACAGTACCTTCTTTCTGGGAGAACAAAGGCATAATAACTGACATTATTTATTTACTTGTTGCAATAAGGAAGGCTAGAATGGCATTTTGAAATGCACTTAATTTTCTTCTTTACACAAAGGCATTTCATACTTTGGCACTTAGTCTTGCACATACACCTCAGAAACTCTTAGCCGCTTCCCATGGACTGAGCGGTAGCAACAGATCGAAGAGGTATTTTGTGGTCAGGAACATCTTCAACTCTCAGTAAGCTATTTGAACAAACTGTGAATTGTGATCTTGCATATAGTTGCTTTAAAATTCCTTGTGCTGTTCCAAGTCGGTAAAAGCCATCTTCTGTCACATTCATAACGACTGCCAACAGATTGTGCAAGTTGCCGTGTCCCTTGTCGACGTCAGGGATGGGAACTCACACAGTGTCTCCCAAACATGCAGGAGTGATTTTTTTGTCAGAGTACTTCCATATTCGATGTCGATTGTCTTCTACCTTAGACAGCATTCTCAATGTTGAAGCAAATGTTGCACAAAACGTGAACCCCATAACCTTCTATTTCCTCACCTCCATCGTCTTTAGTAACATGCCCACAGATAGCGTGAATGATCCGCCCACACTCTCTGCATGCATGGGCACTGCTGCTTTCCTTTAAACAGACACAACATATGGCAGAAAAGGAGGACTCTTAAATATCCATGTCTTCACCGTCATTTTGGCTTTGTTCATCGTGAATTGCTTTGTCATCAGTATCTGGTGCCATAGCCTCTGTGTCCTCCACCGGATGTTCTGTTTCTTCCAGCATTTTTATACTTTCTATTATATTCTCCAGTTCTTCCTCTGTTTGTGCACCTTGTAAAACATCTTTAGGTAGGTAAGATGTTGTGAGACCCACTTTAACTTTGCAGCCAAAGAGAGCTTTGTATGGTGTTCTCTGAATGCCAGAATGAAAGGCCCTGTTTTTCATAAGTGGGCGAACCTTATTCCCTTGCTCCAGCGGTCTTTTTTTTTCATCTTGCATCCAAGTAGACAGCATATCTTCGATGTCTTGGTTAACTCACTCAACACATCCCTAGCTTTGTGAGTGGTGCGGCTTCCCATGAACAATCTTCAAAGTGGGCCAGTACTCCTTCAGGCTGGTCACCACTTTATTCACAAACTCCCGACTGTTGTCAGACTGTAAAATGGATGGAGCTCCAAGCAATATAAATATGTCCATCAAGTTGTAAGCTACTTCTTCCGATCTTTTTTAACACAGAGCCCTGAGAACAATAAACTTGGTGAGGTGATCTTGGTATACCATTACAAACTTTGTATTCCCTGTCAGGATGGGACTGGAAATCGATTAGATCCACCTGGCAACGGCAATTAAATTCCGAAAAAAACATAGGCTTCACCACAACGCCTTTTTTGGCACCTTTCTGTTTCTTCTGGCATGGCACACAAAGGTGAATATAGAGTTCAATATCATGACGAGTAATGTTCTTGTACTTGGGTGAAAGTTCTTTTAGCATTCTGTCCCGTCCTCCATGGCCAAGTGCTAAATGAGTGTCATGAAGCACGTCAAATAACTCAGAGTCCCTGATGTAAAACTGGATAGCACTGGTGCCTTCTTTAACAGGATAAATCAACTTACTTCTGTTCCCTACCACCATAACATCAGTTTTTTTCAGCTTTTTCTCGCATTTCACACAGTTCTTTGTCGAATCCTTGTCGCATGTCACCGTATGGTGATTCTTGCTCAAACACAACACTCTCTTCTGTCATCTTGACCTAGCACAATATGGGCACTCTCTGTGGAGGCAAAGTGCTTCGACGCGGGTTAATCTCTATGGCGCGACAGCACGACAAAACGTTTCCGTGCATTAAAGGAATGCCATCGATCTAAGCATTTATTTTTAAATGCTGTATGTTGTAGCACACAGACTACCGTATTCCATACTCTGCCGGTTTACCTTCTGGCATTGTATAGAATGCCTAGAAAATGTATGAATGTAAGTAACGACACAGCTATTTCATACCTTGCCTAAACACTTCAGGCATTGTATACAGTACATTGCCTAGGCATTCTATAGAATGCCTGCTTTCAAACTGTGCCTGTAACATATATATATATATATATATATATATATATATATATATATATATATATATTGGGATGCGAAAGTTTGGGCAACGTTGTTAATCGTCATGAATTTCCTGTATAAATCGTTGGTTGTTACGATAAAAATGTCAGTTACATATATCATATAGGAGACACACAGTGATATTTGAGAAGTGCAATGAAGTTTTTTAGATTTACAGAAAGTGCGCAATAATTGTTTAAATAACATTAGGCAGGTGCATAAATTTGTGCACTACAAAAAATAAATGAAATCAATATTTAGTAGTTCCTCCTTTTGCAGAAATTACAGCCTCTAAACGCTTTCTGTAGGTTCCAATGAGAGTCTGGATTCTGGTTGAAGGTATTTTGGACCATTTCTCTATATTATTATTATTACAATTTTTTTTTTTATTTATATAGCGCCAACATATTCCGCAGCGCTTTACAAAGCACAATAAGATGACAAGGGGAACATAGATACACTAACAAAATGTACAACAGAGTTCCAAGCAGCACAAATATTGTGACAAAAACAGTAAACATTAGGAGGAGGGCCCTGCCCTTGCAAGCTTACAATCTAATGGGTAGTGGGGGACACACTATACAATACAATACAATAACATTTCTATAGCGCTTTTCTCCCATAAGACTCAAAGCGCTTAGGCTCTCTCAGATTCAGTAATTGGTAATAGGATGAAGTATTCACACAACAAAAGTTATATTTCTGCAAATGCCAAACTGAACAGGTGGGTTTTCAGTCTAGATTTAAACACATCCAGGGATGGAGCTGTCCTGATCTGTTGAGGTAAGGCGTTCTAAAACGTAGGGGCAGCATGACATAAGGCTCTGGGACGAAAAGTTTCCAAGTGGACTCTGGGTATGACTAGATTATTAGAACCTGTGGATCTGAGAATGCGGGGATTGCTACGCAGCTGCAACATATCTTTCATGTATCCAGGGCCTAGATTATTCAGGGATTTAAATGTCAGTAGGCCGATCTTGAATAGGACTCTCCATTCTATAGGTAGCCAGTGAAGGGAGTGCAGGACTTGCGTTATGTGGCAGTGACGGGGTTGGTTGGTTAGCAGTCTGGCAGCAGTATTCTGTATCAGCTGTAGGCGGTACAAGACCTTTTTTGGAAGGCCAGTGTAGAGAGCATTACAGTAGTCCAGTCAAGATGTGATGAAGGCATGGACTAAGGTTGGCAGATCTTCTGGGGGGATGAGGTGCTTGATTTTTGCAATGTTCTTCAGGTGAAAATAGGATGATTTCACCACAGCAGAGATTTGAGTTCTGAAGTTTAAATCCCCCTCAATTAGAACTCCCAGGCTACGCACATGATCAGTGCTGCGTAGATCCGTGCCTCCTATTGCCAGTGGTGAAGACTGCAAGTTAAGTTGTTTTGTTATCATGCTCTGCCCTCCAATCAGAAGGACTTCAGTTTTGTCTGCATTTAGTTTCAGCCAGTTGTCATTCATCCATTGCTGTAGTTCACGTAAGCAGGTGTTTATATTTAGAGTTGGGTCTGTCACACTAGGCTTGAAGGAAAGATATAGTTGGGTGTCGTCTGCATAGCAGTGGTATGTCAGGCCATGTTTTTGGATTAGTTTTCCAAGCGGTAACATGTAAAGTGTGAAAAGAAGGGGAGAGAGGATTGAGCCCTCGGGCACCCCATACTTAAGTGATACAGGGGTGGACAGGAAGGGCCCCATAGACACTTTGTGGGTTCTGCCACTCAAGAAGGATTGGAACCACTGAAGAACTATGCCATCAATGCCGCAGTATTCATGTAGCCTGTTTATCAAGATGTCATGGTCAACTGTATCAAAGGCTGCAGGAAAGGTCTAGCAGTATGAGGATCGAGCACTCTCCTCTGTCTCTTGCCATGAGCAGGTGGTTGCATATTTGGATGAGGGCAGTTTCAGTGCTGTGGTGTTTCCTGAAGCCAGACTGGAATGGGTTATAACTGTTGTTTTGTAGGATTCTGGCTTCTAGCTGGAGGTAAACAGCTTTTTCAATTAGCTTGCCCAGAAAGGGGAGGTTAGAGACAGGTCTGTAGCTGGTCATTGCATCTGGGTCCAGGGAGTAGAGATGTAGCGAACGGTTTGCCGGCGAACGGTTCCAGGCGAACTTAGGGGTTCGCGTTCGCCTGCACCAGGCGAACTTTTGCGGAAGTTCGATTCGCCCCATAATGCACTATGAGGGTCAACTTTGACCCTCTGCATCACAGTCAGCAGGCACATTGTAGCCATGCAGGCTACACTAAGCCCTGGAGCCCCACCCCCCCTCCGGCGGCCATTACAGTCACTCGTCTGCCTGCTATTAGACAGACTAGGGAGAGCTGCTGCAGACTTGTTCTTCTAGGGACAGATTAGTTAGGTTCTTGGCTGCTTAGCTTGCTCCTGGCTGATTGTTATTGCTTTTATAGCACCCCTCAATAGCTCTTTTCAGAGCTCATCCTGTACTTTTTTTTTCTCTGTGTGTCAAACTGACACTTTTGTTGCATGCAAAGCCTTGCTAATTGATAGTGTGTGTGCCACTGCCAGCAGCCCAGCACATTCAGTGACTACCTGTGTGTGTGACAGGGAGCTGCACATTGTACTACCCAGTACTGCATATACCCCAGTACCTGTTGTGCTTACTTAACCCACCTCATCACTGCATATACCTAGCTTTGTGTTGAGTGAACCCAGCTCACTGCATCTAACTACCTGTTGTTTTGAGTGAACCCACCTGGCCACCTCACTGCATCTAACTACCTGTTGTGTTGAGTGAAAACCCACCTCACTGCATCTTAAGTACCTTTACTGTTCAGTGAACCCATTCACTGCATCTAACTACCTGGGAGCCTGTTGTGTTTACTTAACCCACCTCATCACTGCATATACCTAGCGTTGTGTTGAGTGAACCCAGCTCACTGCATCTAACTACCTGTTGTGTTGAGTGAGAACCCACGTCACTGCATCTTAAGTACCTTTACTGTTCAGTGAACCCAGCTCACTGCATCTAACTACCCAGTACCTGTTGTGTTTACTTAACCCACCTCATCACTGCATATACCTAGCTTTGTGTTGAGTGAACCCAGCTCACTGCATCTAGCTACCTGTTGTGTTGAGTGAACCCACCTGGCCACCTCACTGCATCTAACTACCTGTTGTGTTGAGTGAGAACCCACCTCACTGCATCTTAAGTGTCTTTACTGTTCAGTGAACTCAGCTCACTGCATCTAACTACCCAGTACCTGTTGTGTTTACTGAACCCAGCTCATAACTGCATATACCTAGCGTTGTGTTGATTGAACCCAGCTCACTGCATCTAACTACCTGTTGTGTTGAGTGAGAACCCACCTGGCCAGCCCCCCGGAATCTAACTACCTGTTGTGTTGAGTGAGAACCCACCTCGCTGCATCTTAAGTACCTTTACTGTTCAGTGAACCCAGCTCACTGCATCTTACAGCCTGTTGTGTTCAGTGAACCTAGCTCACTGCATCTAACTACCTGTTGTGTTGAGTGAGAACCCACCTCACTGCATCTTAAGTACCTTTACTTTCACTGAGGCGCTACACCTGCTATTGCTGAAATTCTGTCTTGTCCCCATTTTTATTGCCTGATGAAGCGGGCTGGGCCTGCGAAACGCGTTGCACTGTTTTGGGGTACTAATTAATAAATGTGACTACTATTCAGACAGTCTTTCGTGTCTGCTTTATGGAGGTAAGTCCACCACTTCCTCCCAGCAAATTTTAAAGTTTTTATCCACTTTTATCCTGCTGGCGCCTCTGTTCTCCTACTGCTAAGTACCTTTACTGTTCAGTGAACCCAGCTCACTGCATCTTACAACCTGTTGTGTTCAGTGAACCCAGCTCACTGCATCTAACTACCTGTTGTGTTGAGTGAGAACCCACCTGGCCACCTCACTGCATCTAACTACCTGTTGTGTTGATTAAGGAGAACCCACCTCACTGCATCTTAAGTACCTTTACTGTTCAGCGAACCCAGCTCACTGCATCTTACAACCTGTTGTGTTCAGTGAACCCAGCTCACTGCATCTAACTACCTGTTGTGTTGAGTGAGAACCCACCTCACTGCATATAGCTAGCATCCCCCGAGATGGACAAAATGGACAAACCAGGTAGAGGAAGAGGCAGAGGCAGACCCAGAGGAAGGCCACCAGGCACCGGCAGGTCTGTGCGAGGTGGTATTGCTGTGATTTCGTGCGGACCTGCCCCAAAATACAGTGCTCAGAAGAAGGCACGTGCCATCACTTCCTAAAATCGTGAGGAGGTGCTTCAGTATTTAACACAGAACACCTCAACTCCCGCAGCCACCAGCGCTACAACAAGCATCACATCCGCTGCATTTGACACTTCGTAGGAGTTATTTGGTGGTGGTGGTGAAATCACTGATTCCCAGCCACTACTGCAACAACAACAAGATGGCGCAGGTACACCACCTCATATGTCTGAGTTAGGTGGCGATAGTATGGACGTAACGTGTGTGGATGGGGATGATGGTGGACCACCTGAAGTTGGTGCACTTGAGGAGGTGTCTGAGGAAAGCACAGCTGGCCAGGAGGATTATGATGACGATTATACGGATACCACATATGTTCCCGGTAGAGGAGATGACCAGGGGGACAGTTCAGAGGAGGAGTCAGAGAGGAGTAGGAGGAGACGACTCCATGATAGAAGCAGAGGGAGCTCGTCCTCAGAAACAGCTGGGGGCAGTGTCCGGCGCCATGTATCGCTAGCTATGGCCAGCCAGCCAACATGCCCTTCAACGTCAGCTGCTGATGCCACCGTAGCGCCATCACCCCAGGGGGGCTCAGCGGTTTGGAAATTTTTTCACGTGTGTGTCTCAGATCGGAGCAAAGCCATCTGTTGTCTCTGCCAGCAAAAATTGAGCCGTGGAAAGGCCAACTCTCACGTAGGGACAAGTGTCTTACGAAGGCACCTGGAGAGAAGGCACAAACAGCTATGGCAAGAACACCTGAGGAAAAGCAGCACCGCTCAAAAGACAAGCCACCCTCCTTCTCCTCTTCCTCCTTCAGGTGCATCGTCTTCATCCACTTTCTCCCTTGCACCTTCACAGCCACCCTCCTCCACACCGCCTCTTCCCTTCAGCGATTCCTTCTCCTCTGCCCACAGCAGTACCCAGCTGTCCGTGAAGGAAGTATTTGAGCGTAAGAAGCAAATGTCTGCCAGTCACCCTCTTGCCCGGCGTCTGACAGCTGGCGTGGTGGAACTATTAGCTCGCCAGCTATTACCATACAAGCTGGTGGAGTCGGAGGCTTTCCGTAAGTTTGTGGCCATTGGTACACCGCAGTGGAAGATACCAGGCTGCAATTATTTTTCACAAAAGGCCATACCCAAACTGTACCGTGCAGTTGAGAGGCAAGTGGTGTCATCTCTGGCACACAGCGTTGGGTCAAGGGTCAACCTGACCACGGATGCCTGGTCTGCTAAGCACGGGCAGGGCCACTACATTACATACACAGCCCATTGGGTCAACCTGGTGACCGATGGCAGCAAGCAGGGAGTACGTGGCTGCGCAGCGGACCGACTTGTCACACCTCCATGGCTTGCAGGCAGGCCTCCAGCCACCTCCTCTCCACCTACTACCACCGCTTCGCTGACGTCATCCTCCTCCTCCTCCTTGGCTGGTGCCGCGATCTCCTCTCCAGCTACACAGCCCCAGCACCCCAGGGCCTATGCTGCATGCCAGGTACGACGGTGTCACGCAGTGTTAGACATGTCTTGCCTGAAAGCGGAGAGTCACACTGGAGCAGCTCTCCTGGCTGCTCTTAACAAACAGGTGGAGCAATGGCTGACCCCGCACAAGCTTGAGATCGGCAACGTGGTGTGTGACAACGGCAGCAATCTCACTGCTGCGTTGAATTTGGGAAAGCTGACACACATACCCTGCATGGCACATGTGCTGAATCTGGTCGTGCAAAGATTTGTGTCCAAGTACCCAGGCTTAGAGGACGTCTTGAAGCAGGCCAGGAAGTTGTGTGGGCATTTCAGGCGCTCTTACAAGGCCATGGCACGCTTTGCGGGCATTCAGCGTAGAAACAACTTGCCGGTGAGACGCCTGATTTGCGATAGCCCAACTCGCTGGAATTCCACCCTGCTGATGTTCTCTCGCCTGCTAGACCAGGAGAAAGCCGTCACCCAGTACCTGTATCATTACAGTACAAGGACACAATCTGGGAGGATGGGGATGTTGTGGCCCAACAACTGGACACTGATGCGAAATGCATGCAGGGTCATGGAGCACTTTGAGGAGGTGACCAAACTGGTGAGTCACGATGAGGGCACCATCAGCGACTTGATCCCCTACGCCTACTTCCTGGAGCGTGCCGTGCGTAGAGTGGTGGATACAGCTGTGGAGGAGCGTGAATGAGAAGAGTTATGGCAGCAGGAGTCGTGGGAGCCATTTACACACAAACCCGATGTTCCCACAACACCTGCGGCAGCACAGAGGGGGGAGGAGGAGGAGGAAGAAGAGGAGTCGTGTGGGGAAGGAGAGGAGTCAGACTCTGATGATGGTGATGATGAGGAAGGTGTTTCTGTGGAGGAGGAAGAGGCGGCGGAAGAAGAACAACCGCGGCAGCAGTCACAGGGGGCTTCTGCTGCTCCACGTTCCCGTGGTATTGTTCGTGGCTGGGGGGAGGAAGAGGAGTTGCATCCCGTCACTGAGGAAGAGCAAGAGGAGATGGAGAGTACGTCTGCATCCAGCTTTGTGCAGATGTCCTCTTTCATGTTGTCCAGCCTGTTGAGGGACCCCCGTATCAAAAAACTCAAGACGAATGACCTGTACTGGGTGGCCACGCTACTAGACCCTCGGTACAGGCACAAAGTGGCGGACCTGTTACCAACTCAACACAAGACGGAAAGGATGCAGCACTTGCAGAACAAGCTGTCGATGATGCTTTACAATGCATTTAAGGGTGATGTGGCTGCACAACGCAATCAAGGTACCACTGGCAGTAACCCTCCTCCTCCCAAGTCCACGCAGGCAAGGACAGGACGCTCCAGCGATCTCAGGGTGATGTCGGACATGCGGACGTTCTTTAGTCCAACTCCTCACCATAGTCCTTCCGGATCCACCCTCCACCAATGCCTGGACCGGCAGGTAGCCGACTACCTGGCCTTGAGTGTGGATGTAGACTCTGCGAAAAGCGACGATGAACCCTTGGACTACTGGTTGCGCAAGCTTGACCTGTGGCCAGAGCTGTCCCAATTTGCCATACAACTTCTCTCTTGCCCTGCCGCAAGCATCCTGTCAGAAAGGACCTTCAGTGCAGCTGGAGGCATAGTTACTGAGAAGAGAAGTCGCCTAAGTCACGACAGTGTTCAGTACCTTACCTTTATCAAAATGAATGAGGAATGGATCACGGAGGGCTACTGCATGACCGAAGACTAAGTCAGTCCCCACACACAGCATCTCTGCCTGCAGGCCGCTTGACTGCCTTCTCCGCCACCACCAACAGAGTCCAGGACTCTAGGCGGATTCCTGAATTTTTAAGGCCGCTGCTAGCAGCGGCTGCTACACAAATTTTTCTGGTGCGTGTACATGCCTGCCTAATTTTTCTGGCTGCACTGCGGGCGGCTGCAACAAAAAAACAAAAGGCATGTACATGTGCCCATCCCCCTTCGTGATCATTACCTTGCCGCGGTGAAGGGGCTTGCGCATCACAATGAAGCAATGACCGCCGGCTATTTGAGTGTCTCGGGTGGGGGTGGCACACAAAAGATAATAAGGTCGTTGCTTCATTGTGGTCAGACCAAATTTAATCAGCTGGACAGTCACTGTTGTTCTATCATTGAGCTACCGCAGCCCGGCGACTGTATGGGCTTGAAAAACGCCACGGCCTACACTCTGGCCACGGGGCGCACCAGTCCAGCACGGCCGTCACTACGCAAACAGACGTTTGCATTGCGTTACACAGTGAGTTTGGTGTGTCAGTGTGAAGCAGAACTCTAATTACACTCCCTAATTGATGTATACCCATGCAAGATGTTTGAAAGCACTTTAGGCCTGCAATTTAGCATTCAATGTGATTTCTGCCCTTAAAACGCTGCTTTGCGTCAAATCCAGATTTTTCCTCGGGACTTTGGGCATGTATCCCACTCCGCTATGCCCCCCTCCAGTTGTTAGACCCCTTGAAACATCTTTTCCATCACTTTTGTGGCCAGCATATTTTTTTCTATTTTTCAAAGTTCGCCTCCCCATTGAAGTCTATTGCGGTTCGCGACATCTCTACCAGGGAGGGTTTTTTGAGGAGAGGCCTGATGATTGCTTCCTTCAGTAAAGCAGGAAATATCGCTGATTGTAAGGAACAATTAACAATTTTGAGGAATACCGGTAAGAACAGGTCGGGGCAGTTCAACATGAACTGTGTTGGGCCAGGATCCAGGTCACAGGTAGTTAGGCGGAGGTGAAGGAGGATGCTTGATGTGACTTCTTCATCAATTTCTTTGAAGTTTGACCAAGGTGTTACGTTGTCTCTGCTAATGGTCTTCGGCGCTATATTAGGCTCAGATGCTGTAAGTTGGATGGCGGACCCTGTAGCGGAGACTTTGTCTGTGAAGAAATGGGCAAATTGGTCACAGAGGTCCTTCGAAGACTCGATATTACGTTTTTGACATGCCGGGTTGCAGAGCTTTTCCACTGTGCGGAACAGTTGGGCTGGTTTGTTAACTGCATTTGCAATCTCTTGTGGTAGAAAGGATGATTTTTTTCTCGTGATTACCTTTTGGTAGTTCTTCAAGTGGAGGATTAAGGCATGTTTGTCTTCTGGGCACTGAGATTTGCGCCACAGTCTCTCAAGTTTTTGTCTTTGTCTTTTCAGCTCTTTTATGGCGTTATCAAACCACTGTGCATGATGGTGTGGAGTAAGATATTTGGTGCACAGAGGAGCAATGGTCTCAAAGGTGGAGGACACACATTTGTTGTATTTAACACCAGAGTATCAGGGTGCAAGCTGGATTCAGTCAATTCATCAAAGCTAAGGTTATCTCGGATATGTTGAGGTGTTAGCCCTTTTAAGCGGTGATATTTTATTTGATTCTTGACCTGGTGTTTGACAGCTGGTATTGAGAGGGCGAAGTTGATAGTGTGATGATCTGACCAGGCAACAGGATTAATTTCCACATTGGCTATTGACAACCCAGTATGGAATATAAGGTCCAGAGTGTGACCTTTCCTGTGAGTAGCAGAGCTGATTGATTGGAAGAAGCCCAGTTCATGTAAGGAAAGAGGTAGCTCTATTCCAAATTGTGAAGAGGAGTCATCCACCCATGTATTGAAATCTCCAAGAACAATCCATCTGGGGTGTTCCAGTGTTAGGTTGCATAGGTGATCTACAAGTTCCTTAAGGTAGATCAGCAATATGTTAATGTTTTTCTCAGCTGAAAGTTGCACCCCCAAGCATTCAAACGAGTTGGTAGGTCCTACAGTAAGTGGTCTGATTTTCAAAGCTGATCTAAAGCAAAGTGCAACCCCTCCACCCCTGAGTTCTTTCCTGTTGCAGTATATCACGGAATAGTTTGTTGGCACGGCGGCCTCCAGGGTGGGGCCAACTGGTTCAGAAAGCCAGGTTTCAGTCAGGCAGGCCAGATCAGAAGACTCTATTAGATCATGTATGATTGCTGTTTTGTTGTTTATTGATCTGACGTTGCAGAGGACAGCCTTGATGGGGCTACCCTGGGAGCTAGGGTCTGAAATTGAGGACTCCAGGACAGAACAGTCTCCCGATGTGTGGCTGTCATCTCTGCTGGATTGTGCTGGTAAGGGGGTGGAGGATGGATGAGGCAGTGACCCTTTGCCTCTGATTACATTGTTTCAGATAAGTAAATAAGGGCTATAGAATGTCATAAGCTTGTCTGAAAAGATGTGTTTTAAGAGTGCGTAAGAAGATGTCCAGGTTTGGAGCATGACGTACAGGCTGTGGAAGAGAGTTCCAGATAAGGTATGATGATCGTGTAAAGTCTTGGATGCGAGCATGAGAGGAGGAGATCAGCTTAGAGGCCAGGAGAATTTCTTGGGAGGAGCAGAGGTTGCGGGAGGGACAATATCTTGAGATTAGTGATGAGATGTATGGAGATGTATACAAAACATCTCTGGTTTATTCAGCTTTGATGGCTTCCGAGCATGGACAGCTCTCTTTAACTCACACCACAGATTTTCAATTATATTTAGGTCTGGAGACTGAGATGGCAATTCCAGAATGTTGTACTTGTTCCTCTGCATGATATATTTAACTGACATTTTTTTATTGTAACAACCAACAATTTATACAGGAAAATCATGATGATTAACAAGTTTGCCCAAACTTTCGCACTCCACTGTATATATATTACATAAAAAAAAAACATAAATAGTTCCCTTAGGGACTGAAGTTTTTTTAATAGGTATGTGAAGAGGGTATATAACTGATTTTTTAATTTGTGGGCTTATAATTAGTGATGGTCGCAAAACTGAAAAAATGCACCTTTATTTCCCCAAAAAATATTGGCGCCATACATTGTACTAGGGAAATATTTTAAACGATGTAATAATCGGGACAAATGGGCAAATAAAATGTGTGGGTTTTATCCACAGTAGAAAGTTTTACTTTAACACTATAATGGCCTAAAACTGAGAAATAATGAATTTTTTTCATGTTTTTCTTATTATTCCAATTAAAATGTGTTAAGAATAAAATAATTCTTAGCACAATGTACCTCCCAAAGAAAGCCTAATTGGTGGCAAAAAAAAAACAAGATATAGATCAAGTCGTTGTGATTAGTTGTGATTAAGTTATTGGCAAAAGAATGGGAGGAGCACTGACAGGTGAAAATTGCTCTGGTTCTAAAGGTTTAAAAACCCTCAGTGGTCAAGTGGATATATATTCACATACATGTTGATACATGATCTGTCATTTTACCGCATTTAAATAGCAACTTTTTTCCTCTAAATTTAACATCAATTTTCTCAAAAAGTACAAGGTCTTTTTGAAAAAAAAAATCCTCTTGTTCCCAGGGTAACATCAGTGCTGGGCCGAAATTACGCATTAGCGTAATTACGCATCGTAATTCACTACAAATGCACAGTAAGGGCCCCTTTCCACCAGCGCGTTTGCGCTGGCTGAATCGCAAAAACGCAAACCGCTAGCGATTTTACAATCGCTACGGTTTGCTTTTTAACATAGGAATCGCGGTAGGTCATTTCCACTACCGCGATTCGTTTTTTACTTGATCGCGATCGCGCCGCGGAGCGACTTTTGCCGCGATTTTGCTATGCAGTGCATAGCATAGCAAAATCGCGGCCGCGAACGTCGGGGAATCGGCGGTAATTGCGATTCAGCAATCGCTAGCGTTCAGCGTGAACGCTAGCGATTGCTAGTGGAAAAGGGCCCTAAGCGTTACGTGTAAGGTTACGGTATTACGCGTAATTAATTACGCGTAGACCGTAAGTTACGTCATTACGCGTAACAAATTACACGTAAGACTGTAAACTCCTATTGAAATTACACAGTCTGCCATAATCGCGTAATATTACGCTCCCGTATAATATAAAAAAGCCGCCGACTTTAAGGGTTAATAGCAAAGCCCCCTTAATTGCTAAGAGCCTCAAATTTGGAGAATATATTAAGGAGATCAGAAGGAATAAGAGGAATTTTTTTTTTTTTCAAAAAGACCTTATAGTTTTTCAGAAAATCGATTTTAACTTTTCAAAGGATAAATGTATACATTTAAAAACCCGCCGACTTTAACGGTTAATAGCAAAGCCTGCTTAAAATTTAGGAACACCAAATTCCCAGGGTATATTAAGGGGATCAGTGGGAATAAGAGGAAAAATTTTTTTTTCAAAAAGACCTTATAGTTTTTGAGAAAATCGATTTTTAAGTTTCAAGGGGAAATATGTCTTTTAAATGTGGAAAATGTCAGTTTTTTTTGCACAGGTGACAATAGTGTATTATTTTCATAGATTCCCCCAAGTGGGAAGAGTTTTACTTACTTCGTTCTGAGTGTGGGAAATATAAAAAAAAAACGACGTGGGGTCCCCCCTCCCAGACCTCTTTAACCCCTTGTCCCCCATGCAGGCTGGTATAGCCAGAATGCGGAGCACCGGCCGCGTGGGGCTCCGCACCCTGACTATACAAGCCCGCATGGTCCATGGATTGGGGGGTCTCGGAAGGGGAGGGGCAGCCAAGCTTTCCCCTCCCCCTTCGAGCCCTTGTCCAATCCAAGGACAAGGGGCTCTTCTCCACCTCCGATGGGCGGTGGAGGTGGAGGCCGCGATTTCCTGGGGGGGGGGGGGGGGGGGAGTTCATGGTGGCATTTGGGAGTCCCCTTTAAAAAGGGGTCCCCCAGATGCCCACCCCCCCTCCCAGGAATGAGTATAGTGGTACTTGTACCCCTTACCCATTTCCTTTAAGAGTTAAAAGTAAATAAACACACAAACACTTAGAAAAAGTATTTTAATTGAACAAAAAACATAACCACGAAAAAAGTCCTTTAATATTCTTAATTAACCATTAATACTTACCTGTCCTTTTAAAAGCCAGTTCCCACGCAATATCCTCGGAAATTGGCTAATCAGTTACAGTGTAACAAAGTTATTACAATGTAACAACTTTGTTACTTTGTAACTCCGCCGCACCCGACGTCTCTCGCCGCTCACCCGCTGACCGCCGCATACACTTACGCTAAGTCCCCGCTGGCTCCCGCCGTCCACTCCGCCCACACCTGTCACCCATATACATGCTGGCACCCATGGGTGCCAGCATGTATATAGGTGACATGTGGGAGAGGGGGGGAGGGCAGCGGGAGCCGGCGGGACTTAGCGTCCTGCACGGACCCGACAGAGCTCTGAGCTATATAGCTCAGAGCTCTCTAAGCATCTTTGAATTTGGGCTCCAAGGAGCCCCATTGGTCCTTAGCAGACCAATGGGGTTCCTTCTGATTTGAAGGAACCCCATTGGTCTGCTAAGGACCAATGGGGCTCCTTGGAGCCCAAATTCAAAGATGCTTAGAGAGCTCTGAGCTATATAGCTCAGAGCTCTGTCGGGTCTGTGCAGGACGCTAAGTCCCGCCGGCTCCCGCTGCCCTCCCCGCCTCTCCCACATGTCACCCACATGTCACCCACATGTGGGTGACATGTGGGTGACAGATGTGGGCGGGGTGGACAGCGGGGGCCGGCGGGGACTTAGCGTCCTGCAAGGACGCGTAAGTGTATGCGGTGGCTGAGCGGCGAGTGACGTCGGGTGCGGCGTAGTTACAATGTAACAAAGTTGTTACATTGTAATAACTTTGTTACATTGTAACTGATAGAACATTTCCGAGGCTATTGCGAGGGATCATTTATTTAAAGGGACAGGTAAGTATTAATGGTTAATTAAGAATATTAAAGGACTTTTTTCGTGGTTATGTTTTTTGTTCAATTAAAATACTTTTTCTAAGTGTTTGTGTGTTTATTTACTTTTAACTCTTAAAGGAAATGGGTAAGGGGTACAAGTACCCCTATACTCATTTCTCCTGGGAGGGGGGGTGGGCATCTGGGGGACCCCTTTTTAAAGGGGACTCCCAGATGCCACCATGAACCCCCCCCCAGGAAATCGCGGCCTCCACCTCCACCGCCCATCGGAGGTGGAGAAGAGCCCCTTGTCCTTGGATTGGACAAGGGCTCGGAGGGGGAGGGAAAAGCTTGGCTGCCCCTCCCCTTCTGAGACCCCCCAATCCATGGACCATGCGGGCTGGTATAGTCAGGGTGCGGAGCCCCACGCGGCCGGTGCTCCGCATTCTGGCTATACCAGCCTGCATGGGGGACAAGGGGTTAAAGAGGTCTGGGAGGGGGGACCCCACGTCGTTTTTTTTTATATTTCCCACACTCAGAACGAAGTAAGTAAAACTCTTCCCACTTGGGGAATCTATGAAAATAATACACTATTGTTACCTGTGCAAAAAAACCTGACATTTTCCACATTTAAAAGACATTTTTCCCCTTGAAACTTAAAAATCGATTTTCTCAAAAACTATAAGGTCTTTTTGAAAAAAATGTTTTCCTCTTATTCCCACTGATCCCCTTAATATACCTTGGGAATTTGGTGATTCTAAATTTTAAGCTGGCTTTGCTATTAACCGTTGAAGTCGGCAGGTTTTTAAATGTATACATTTTTCCTTTGAAACTTTAAAATCGATTTTCTGAAAAACTATAAGGTCTTTTTGAAAAAAAAATTTTTCCTCTTATTCCTTCTGATCTCTTTAATATATTCTCCAAATTTGAGGCTCTTAGCAATTAAGGGGGCTTTGCTATTAACCCTTAAAGTCGGTGGCTACCTAACATTGATCCATGCGTCAACTTTTCCGCTTGGGAGCATGGCCTTACGCATTAATTGCTAGTAGGATTTCACGCGTAACACCATACCGTAATAACCTGCATTACGGTATTCTTACCCATAATTGCGTAAGGACCATGCGTAATTACAGACATGAACCGTAAATAAATGTCTACGCCGTAACCGTAACTCCGTAGTGCGTAATAGCGTAAAATTACGCGTAATGATCCGTAAGCATAGTTTTTTCCATTACGCCCAGCACTGGGTAACATACCCTGCAAATTTGGTGTTTCTAGCAGGTACGGGGGCTTTGCTTTTGATTCCTAAAGTCGGCGGCCAGTTTTAGATGTTCGGCTGCCATTAAAGTCTATGGAGCCCGCGGCAAACATTTGCTGTAAATTCGCATTTGCAAATGCAAAATTTGATGTTTGCCCCATCACTAATCTGTATCATTTTACCAGCGATATGAGAGCCAAGCACCATGAATTCCATAGGTAGGAAATTGTTCTTGAAAGATGTAACAACTTGTGAATCGGCGGCTGCTGACACGCAGGGGGTGTCTGCAGCCGCCTCCCTCTCTGGCTATCAAGTGTTCTCCGTTCCATCGGCGTCTAGTACGCCGGAAACGGTTTTGTCTGCGGCTCACAGGGGGTCTGTCTCGTGCGGGCGCACATGGAGACAGGACCTTTATGCTAACAGAAGGGGCGTCAGCTGACCTGCCGGTCGGCTGACGTCAGGGATGACTCTCGCCGCTCGGATTGGCAGAAATCTGAGGTGGGAGTGGCTGAGAGTCTCCCTCTTCCTCATAAGCCTTCGTTTGCCATTCAGTCGGCGTCTGCTGTCGTGAATACTTACGTGTTAGCGCTCAGACCTTAGACTAGATCCAGGTGTTGAAACCAAGGACTTCACACCAAGACTAGGATTATTGTATATTTTTGATTACCTGTGTTTGACTCTGGCTATACTCTGACTTTGCTTTAGCTTACTGAATCTGTACTTCTGCCTATCTGCCTAAAGTTACTGAACCCCTTGCATGATTACTGATTACTCTTCTACCTTCCGATTTCTGTATTGATACTGTCTCTCTGTTGCCGAACTTAGCCTGTCTGACCATCCTACTCACCAGTGGGCCCTCGCCACTGGTGAGGTGTGCTATTTAACCACCAGCCCTCTGGTGTGGTATCACTACTCCTCCTTTAGTGACTGATAGTACCTTGCCAGCTCCTCTGGTAAGGTTTAGTGAAACTACACAGTCATGACTTTTGCTATTACCTTTCCAGCCCCTCTGGAAAGGTCGTCTCTCCTTAGATTGTCACTTAACTGATAGTTCCTTACCAGCTCCTCTGGTAAGGCTTCACCAAACTATCCAGTTATCTTTATTGCTAGTGTTCTCTAGCTCTTCTGGAGAGGTTTCTCCTGATTCCTTGTTGTTGTACTGTTTCTGTGGGTGCCTTCCCAGCCCCTCTGGAAAGGTCTATCCAAACTATACAGTCACCAGTACTGATAGTACCTTACCAGCTCCTCTGGTAAGGTTTAGCTAAACCAGGGGTCGGCAACCCGCGGCTCCGGAGCCGCAAGCGGCTCTTTTTCACCTTTGCCGCGGCTCCTAGACCGCGGCTTAGTCGCGGCTCCGGTGCTGCAGGGCTGCCCATTCTGACACTACACCGGTAGTGAGTGTCAGTGGCTGCAGCGCACTTGTTTCATGTGCGCGTGTGACGTGTGCTGCCAGCTGGCCGGCAGCCTATCAGAGAGGCCGCCGGACCAGTGCAGGGCTTCGGGCGGCCATTTTCCCGTAGCCCTGCAGTGTAGTGCAGGCAGGACGTGACGTCGGGAAGGAAGGAAGAGGAGCCGAGGGAGTTGCGCGCCACAAGGAGGTCGGGACCGGAGGTCGGGACAGGAGGAGATCGTGACAGGAGTACTTCTGACTAGGTGAGTAAATGGGTTTTTCTTTTCAGATCTGCTGAAGGATTTGTGCATATTGGGGTCATATCTGCATATTGGGGTCCATATCTGCTAACGATTTGTGCATATTGGGGTCATATCTGCATATTGGGGTCATATCTGCTAACGATTTGTGCATATTGGGGTCATATCTGCATATTGGGGTCATATCTGCTAACGATTTGTGCATATTGGGGTCATATCTGCAAATTGGGGTCATATCTGCTAACGATTTGTGCATATTGGGGTCATATCTGCTAACAATTTGTGCATATTGGGGTCATATCTGCTAATGATTTGTGCATATTGGGGACATATCTGCTAACGATTTGTGCATATTGGGGTCATATCTGCTAACGATTTGTGCATATTGGGGTCATATCTGCATATTGGGGTCATATCTGCTAACGATTTGTGCATATTGGGGACATATCTGCTATCGATTTGTGCATATTGGGGTCATATCTGCTAACGATTTGTGCATATTGGGGACATATCTGCTAACGATTTGTGCGTATTGGGGACATATCTGCTAACGATTTGTGCATATTGGGGTCATATCTGCTAACGATTTGTGCATATTGGGGTCATATCTGCATATTGGGGTCATATCTGCTAACGATTTGTGCATATTGGGGTCATATCTGCATTTTGGGGTCATATCTGCTAATGATTTGTGCATATTGGGGTCATATCTGCATATTGGGGTCATATCTGCTAACGATTTGTGCATATTGGGGTCATATCTGCTAACGATTTGTGCATATTGGGGACATATCTGCTAACGATTTGTGCATATTGGCGTCATATCTGCTAACAATTTGTGCATATTGGGGACATATCTGCTAACGATTTGTGCGTATTGGGGACATATCTGCTAACGAGTTGTGCATACTGGGGTCATATCTGCATATTGGGGACATATCTGCTAACGATTTGTGCATATTGGGGTCATATCTGCATATTGGGGTCATATCTGCTAACGATTTGTGCATATTGGGGTCATATCTGCTAACGATTTGTGCATATTGGGGTCATATCTGCTAACGATTTGTGCATAGTGGGGTCATATCTGCTAACGATTTGTGCATATTGGGGTCATATCTGCTAACGATTTGTGCATATTGGGGTCATATCTGCATATTGGGGTCATATCTGCTAACGATTTGTGCATATTGGGGTCATATCTGCATTTTGGGGTCATATCTGCTAATGATTTGTGCATATTGGGGTCATATCTGCATATTGGGGTCATATCTGCTAACGATTTGTGCATATTGGGGTCATATCTGCTAACGATTTGTGCATATTGGGGACATATCTGCTAACGATTTGTGCATATTGGGGACATATCTGCTAACGATTTGTGCATATTGGGGACATATCTGCTAACGATTTGTGCATATTGGGGTCATATCTGCTAACGATTTGTGCATATTGGGGACATATCTGCTAATGATTTGTGCGTATTGGGGACATATCTGCTAACGATTTGTGCATACTGGGGTCATATCTGCATATTGGGGACATATCTGCTAACGATTTGTGCATATTGGGGTCATATCTGCATATTGGGGTCATATCTGCTAACGATTTGTGCATATTGGGGTCATATCTGCTAACGATTTGTGCATATTGGGGTCATATCTGCTAACGATTTGTGCATATTGGGGTCATATCTGCTAACGATTTGTGCATATTGGGGTCATATCTGCTAACGATTTGTGCATATTGGGGTCATATCTGCTAACGATTTGTGCATATTGGGGTCATATCTGCTAACGATTTGTGCATATTGGGGTCATATCTGCATATTGGGGTCATATCTGCTAACGATTTGTGCATATTGGGGTCATATCTGCATTTTGGGGTCATATTTGCTAATGATTTGTGCATATTGGGGTCATATCTGCATATTGGGGTCATATCTGCTAACAATTTGTGCATATTGGGGTCATATCTGCTAACGATTTGTGCATATTGGGGACATATCTGCTAACGATTTGTGCATATTGGGGACATATCTGCTAACGATTTGTGCATATTGGGGACATATCTGCTAGCGATTTGTGCATATTGGGGTCATATCTGCTAACGATTTGTGCATATTGGGGACATATCTGCTAATGATTTGTGCGTATTGGGGACATATCTGCTAACGATTTGTGCATACTGGGGTCATATCTGCATATTGTGGACATATCTGCTAACGATTTGTGCATATTGGGGTCATATCTGCATATTGGGGTCATATCTGCTAACGATTTGTGCATATTGGGGTCATATCTGCTAACGATTTGTGCATATTGGGGTCATATCTGCTAACGATTTGTGCATATT
The DNA here is from genome assembly GCF_040937935.1 of Hyperolius riggenbachi. Taxonomy (NCBI): domain Eukaryota; kingdom Metazoa; phylum Chordata; class Amphibia; order Anura; family Hyperoliidae; genus Hyperolius; species Hyperolius riggenbachi. The sequence continues at coordinate 240,674,577 of NC_090646.1, forward strand.
GGGGTCATATCTGCTAACGATTTGTGCATATTGGGGTCATATCTGCTAACGATTTGTGCATATTGGGGTCATATCTGCATATTGGGGTCATATCTGCTAACGATTTGTGCATATTGGGGTCATATCTGCATTTTGGGGTCATATCTGCTAATGATTTGTGCATATTGGGGTCATATCTGCATATTGGGGTCATATCTGCTAACGATTTGTGCATATTGGGGTCATATCTGCTAACGATTTGTGCATATTGGGGACATATCTGCTAACGATTTGTGCATATTGGGGACATATCTGCTAACGATTTGTGCATATTGGGGACATATCTGCTAACGATTTGTGCATATTGGGGACATATCTGCTAGCGATTTGTGCGTATTGGGGACATATCTGCTAACGATTTGTGCGTATTGGGGACATATCTGCTAACGATTTGTGCATATTGGGGACATATCTGCTAACAATATGTGCATATTAGGGTCATATCTGTTTTATAATGGCTTTGCGGCTCCCTGTTTTTATTCTCTTTTCGGAAACGGGTCCAAGTGGCTCTTTGATTCTTAAAGGTTGCAGACCTCTGAGCTAAACTATTGAGTTACGGTTGCACCAAGCACTACACACTTAGCATCCTTGTGGCTATACCGGTATTATTGGTGATTCTGCAGATCACCACATAATCAGGTATAGCGTCTGCATTATTGGTGATTCTGCAGATCACCATATAATCAGACATCTGAGTTGCTACACCCAACCGTTACAAAAGGACAAAACATGGAATATTTTGAACTGATAAAAAGGGTCATTTCAAGGCTGGTGAGGGGGTTGTCTGTGGGGGTTAATTAAGGGACAGAAAAACTGTCAGTGCTGACGTAACCAGGCAAAAATAAGAATTTCACTTTACCTTCACTAAATTAAAGCAAGCTGCTAGGCATAGATGTACTGTAAATATGTGATCTAATTGCTTAGTGATAAAGTTCCTCTAAGGACCAGCAAACATTTGTGTCTGAAGTCTGAAATCAGCCATCTGACAAAAAAAAGGTTTAGCTTCCTGTGTTTAATATTCAAGTTAAGATTCAACAGCACACACGTCGATCGTCAGCTTATTCTAATATGGAACAACCAGATTTTCTACTTCATTTGATATTTTAGCTTCTGGGTGAGGTATTGCTGTTTGCAAGGAATAAAATGGTTGAACGTATTGTACCAGGTGTTCCAATCATTTACAGAAGTGGGAGTGGTCAGCCTGTTAGAGAGTTGGGATAAAAGTTGTGGTAGTAAATTACATCTATTTTCTGAGGCTAGTCTTGTGGAAAACACTGCTATCGAAATGGCAATGGCTGGAAAAGTAAGAATATTTAAATTGATTTCAAAATAAGTATGGGTGTTTGAAGGGTAGCTGGATGTGATAAGTTAGGACTTCAAAGAGAACATGCTATTTGTTTCTTTATTTACTCGCCATCTGCAAACGTTTGCAAGCTTAAACTGACTTACTAAGAGAATATGAACACTGCCATTGCTGATATTGTTGTAATAAAAACCACTAGAGGATTTATTGTTCACAATCTACCTTTTTGGCATCAAGAGAACAGGACAAGTATCTGAAAATATGTGTGTGTTCTGGTAATCCTCCATCCAGACTTTGGTTTCCTGGCTTTGTGGTGCATAGTCCTGCTAGAAATACCAATTGTAATAGATAGCGGAGATGCCGCCGCAGCGGTGAGCGGCATGGCGGCTGTCTCCGCGTCTCAGCCGGCGGCCGCGCAGTTACATGGTGGAGTTTTGCCTGGTCCTTCAGTTGCACATAGACTGAGGGCTACGCGCGCGAGCGCGTGCCAGGCGACAGGACCTTTATGCGAATAGAAGGGGAGTCAGCTGATCGGCCGGTACGCTGACTCCAGCAGTGCTCCTGATTGGCTGAGTGACTGGGGCGGTGCTGTGGGGCGCTCTCAGTATATATAGGACCTGCCTGTCAGTTGTTCCTCGTCTGCTGTTGCAAATGCTACGTGTTAACACTCAGACCTTAGTCAGATCCCAAAGTGTGCTAGAACCAGCAGGAGCTGGGGATCCACACTTAGTCAGATTCTGTTGATAGCTAAAGTACTAATGGAATTGTATTATTTGTTATGACCTTCTGCTAGCCTTGACTACTCTTCTGCTTTCTGATTCTGTGCTTCTGCCTATCTGATCCTGTTGCCGACTCAGCCTGAACACTACTCTGATTTAACCCTTCTGTCTCTGTACCGTATCTGTCCGTTTGTTGCCGAATCTGCTTGTCTGACTCTCCTGCCCTCACCAGTGAGCTAAGTCCCTGGTGAGGGATTCTCTGTACAGTCTTAATCACCTGCTCCTCAGGTGACCAGTAGCTGCAGTACAGTCTTAATCACCTGCTCCTCAGGTGACCAGTAGCTGCAGTACAGTCTTAATCACCTGCTCCTCAGGTGACCAGTAGCTGCAGTACAGTCTTAATCACCTGCTCCTCAGGTGACTAGTAACTATGGTACTGTCCTCATCGCCTGCTCCTCAGGTGATTAGGAGCTGCAGTACAGTCTTGATCTCCTGCCCCTCAGGTGATCACCTGCTGCAGTACAGTCTGAATCACCCGCTCCACGGGTGATCAGTATACGTTGTCTTACTGTGCACCACTCGCTCCTCGGGTGGACTGATTACTAGTTCATCTGCATCTCCAGCTTGCTGGAGTGCTGATCCCTGTGTTCTATAGAGATATCTCCCTCTACCAGCTTCTCTGGGGGAGTTGGTATCTCTATCTGTATAAGTGTTGCACCAAACACCTATCTTTACATTTGGTTGCCCTGTGTCTCGCTATACTCGCATTATTGGTGATTCTGCAGATCACCACATAATCAGGTATAGTATTTGTATTATTGGTGATACTGCAGATCAAAAATAATCAGAAAATCTGTTCTTGCTGACACCAATCGTTACACCAATCCTCTGAGTTGTGGGACAGCAGGGTCTTAGCAGAAGGAAGCCTGTTTCTTTTTAAGATAACCTTGTATGTGGCTTGATTCTTGAATAATTTACAAAGACAAATCTGCATAATTCCAGCCTTGCTGAATCACCCCCAGATCATCACTGATCCTCCTCTATGTTTTACAGTTGGTATGAGAGACTGTGGGTTGTAGGCTTCTCCAGGTCTTCATCTAACCAGAAGATGACCAAGCTGAAGATGTAACTTGTCTGAGAAGATGACTGTACTCCAATCCTCTACATTCCAATTTCTGTGGTCTTTAGCAAACCTTAGCCTTGGTCATGGCATTGCATGACTGCACACCCACCCTAGCACATTATTCCAGGCAGGGGCAGCTGGACACACTGCAACTACCTACTTATAGTGCAGCTTCTTTCTTGCTGCGTGGTATCCACCGCTCAGGTTGAAATCAAAGTTACATCAATAATATCTGTTACAATAAAATCTCTTACAAATACAGGCGCATAAGGCACTAAGCTGTGATGGAGAGAGTAGTGGCAGTGCAGAGGGGCTAACAGCTTTTTCACATCAATTATTGATGCTTCATAGGGAGTGTGGCTCACAGTGCTTGCTGCAGTTCCAACTTCCCAGACTTGCATCTGTTTAACTGACTGGAAAAAGGCAGTAGTCCCTCTGATTTGAGGGACGCTGCTGATTCATCAATCTCTTATGCTTTCAGAATTGTGTGGGTACTACTGCACTGTGCAGGGCTGTGTGCCATGGGCGCAGGGGAGGGGGGTCGGGTAAAAGTCGAGTGCGGGTTGGTGGTGGTTGTGCAGTGCAGGCGCATGATTCACAGGAGTGTGTGGGTGCAAATCACAGGTGTGTGGGGTCACTGCAGTGCCCATTATCTAATGGGCTAAAAAGATTAGTGATAATAATATTGGATGTTTATCTGTGAAATCAGCTCTGTGTAAAAAAACTATTTTTGACTTCTGTCATGTAATTTTAAAAACTTTATTGCTCTCCATATTATCACAGTCAGAGCCACCGTTAGGGTAGTACAAACCACAGGGCCGGATTTGTACATTTTACCGCCCAAGGCCAACTATATTGTCTGTATGGTTGTTATCTCTCTGCGTGCCCCAATGAGAATTCTACTTACATTCCATCATTGGATGTCACAGACAATAACTATTTTAGTAATACACGTATAGATTATAAATTATGTTTTCCTTAAGAACCTATATGTTATGTTTGCCATCTCATTAGTGATGGACCCATTGTGTCTCCATGAGAGTTAGGCTGATGTGTACCTGCTGCAGGATAGAGCTTGCAGGGACAACACAAGTACAGGACAGAGAGTTCAAAGGTTAAAGCTGTCTTTGTAGATGGCTGCATAGAACAGCTTTACTGCCCCTCACTGAGCCGCCCCTAAATTTCTGGTGCCCTAGGCCATGGCCTATGTGGCCTTGCCAGAAATCCGGCCCTGACAAACCATACTCCCATATGGGGCCCGTGGAGAGTTTGGAACCTGAACAGTGGCTGTGCCACACAGGCCCTTGCTGGGAATCACTGTGCTTGCTGTGTAAGCCACAGGAGTTCCTGATCACCTGAGAAGAGAGCCTGAGATGTCCCCAACTTTGCATCACACCACAAAATTCATATGACCCTCCACCACCGTGCAGCAACAGGGTCACAGGGTACAGTGATGTACTCCTTGTTGGGCAGGAAGTCCATCACTAGGGTTCATGTCGGTCCGTGCATGCATGCCGCACTGCACTCCTGCCATGTACACTCGCTGCAGTGCCCCTCGACTTGCATTGCTGCATAATTTGTGTGGTAGGCATGGAATATGCAATAACACGCGGCAGATTTTGCATCAGATCGACAGCTTCCGGCACATCACACCGTACCACATTAACTGTGCAGGTCTCCATCAACTTTTATAGCACTCGCAGCAACTTGTGGAAAGAAAGGGTACCACAATGCAGGTTTTAATTGCTAGTGTAAAAAAGGCCTAAAGTGAAGCGTTAGAGGGATATGGAGGCTGCTATATTTATTTCATTTTAAACGATACTAGTTGCCTGGCTGTCCTGCTGATCTTCTATCTCTAATCAGAGCCGGTTCAACCTCTTATGGGGCCCCTGGGGCAAAGGTAACCTGGGGCCCCCCAAGCAAGTTTAGCTCCCGGGGCCCCTGAGCTGTATGTCTGACCATAACCATCCCCTCGATCTTCCCCTCAATTCTCCTGTTCTCCCCTGGGTCCCTGCACGATAGTAACATTGTATCTCACCTGTCATTGTATCTTCCCTTTCCCGGTGCACTGCTCGCTATGTTCTTCCCGTTGCCTGCCTCTTTTGACCCGTGTTATGTTATGCATAAGTGTAATTACATGCACTGAGTCACAAGAGGAAGGCAGTGGGATGAAGACTGGTAGCACGTACTGGAGACCACTATATAACTGTAAACTATTATTATTTAGTATTTATATAGCGCCGACATCTTCCACAGCACTGTACAGAGTATATATATAATCTTGTCACTAACTGTCCCTCAGAGGAGCTCACAATCTAGTCTCTACCATAGTCATATGTCTATATTGTGTAGTGTATGTATTGTAGTCTAGGACCAATTTAGGGTGAAGCCAATTAACTTATCTGTATGTTTTGGGGATGTGGGAGGAAATCAGAGTGCCCAGAGGAAACCCACACAGACACGAGGAGAACATACAAACTTCTTGTATATGTTGACCTGGCTGGGATTCGAACCAGCGACCCAGCGATGCAAGGCGAGAGTGCTAATCACTACGCCACTGTGCTGCCCAAACTATGCATGCTCTAAGGGGATGGGACAGTCCCACCTATAGCTGTCTTCCCTTGTTATACAAGGAGACCCCAAGAGTTGCACACCTGGCTTCAGCCAGCAGCAGGGTCACCGCTCTCCCACACAATGCCTCTAAATGTCACTGCAAACCCCAGCTCTTCCGGTCTCCATAACAACACCTGCCACCCGACCAATTGGAAGAACCCAGAGTGGTGCTTCCTCCCTCTACAAGGTTTGTCGGACACCGGCTGCCATAGGGGTATAGGAATGTTCTGCCCATGGCTGCAGAGCAAAGTAATCTAATTGTAATGCTACCATGCAGGGGCCCTTGGGAGCATGGAAGATTGAAGTGGGAAGTCATGGCCTGGCAGGGCTCGGGGGCCCTGTAGCAATTGCCCCACTTGCCTTAATGGTAGCACTGGCTCTGCCTCTAAAGGTGGCCACTAACAATCCAATTTCTAGCCAAAAATCGTTCGAGGAATCAGATATTTCTGATTGGAAGGGAAATTGTTCACTACACCATCAAAGCACCAATATTTGCTTCTATCTATCTATCACAAACAACAAGAAAATCCAAATTTTGGTCTGACAAAAATCCAATCGGATGACTATTTTTATAATCGTTCATAATCGATTGTGCCCATCAATGGAGATTATTTCCAACCAATCCACTCAAACGATTTTTCGCTAGAAATAGGACCATTAGTGGCCACTTTAATACTTCTAGCCATAGACCCTGAACAAATATGCAGATCACGTTTCTGACAAAAATCTGGCAAGATTAGCCATATGCTTGTTTCAGTTGTGTGATTCAGACACTTCTGCAGCCAAAATAGATCAGCGGGACAGCCAGGCACCCAGTATTGTTTAAAAGGAAATAAATATGGAAGCCTCCATATATCTCTTGCTTCAGGTTCCCTTCAAGGTGCCATATTATGTGAAGTTGGATTCTAAGAATCTAACTATTCCATTATGCTGCTGTTTTTAGTAGGTCAGAGACTAGTAATGCTAGCAGGGTGTTCTTGTTTTTTTCTTCTCTTGATCGTTAAACAATGCTGTATTACATAACTGCTTACTAAATGGAACATGGTTCAAGTATGCAAAAGGCAGCCCTAACTTACATTTATTCACTTTTTGTAGTATGCAAGTTTCAAACTAGTTCATTGTAAAACTGTATATTTTGTGAAATGATTTACTAACTACAGATCAAAGTTCTTTTTAAACCTAACAACATTCAACTATGGCATAAGTGGTGTCCACCTTAACATAAATGTCCAAAAGGTCAGTGAAAGGAAACAGGTGAACTTTTTTATGGTTAAACTCCACCGAAAACATGTTATTTTTGGGCACAGTGAGAAATGGTTAAAACTAAGGTTATGAGTCTGTTTTTATTTGCTCCTTATTTAGAAAGGTTTTGCTTTATGTCCTGTCACAGCAGGAGCAGAATGAAGACACCAGGCAGATGGTGTCTCCTCGCCAGCAATTATTACATTTGCCAATTACCAGAATAATATAAACTTATATTGATCTCTGCATTGAAAGTAAGCGTTTTTACACTCTGGAAATGCTTTCAAATGTTCTTTTCTAAACCTAAGAGTAGGCACATAAACTTTAGTTCAGAGAGTTAAATCCCACTTTGATATGTCTGCGTCCACTGTCATTTGTCCTCAGATCACTGATAATATCAGAAGATAAGGGATGAATGATTAAAACTTGCTAAATTAGTTGTGGGAAAACTGCAGTTTCACCTCTGCTGAAAAAAAAAGTTTCTAAAATGTATTTCAATTACCAAATATAATTTCCTAACAACTGTACTGTACTTTTAAGGAGAAATGTAACTTGCATCTACTGTATAATATCCATAGGCAGGGATCTGGACTGCATAATCAATGTTGCCAACTCAACCCTTTAAATACGGATACATATAAATTATATAGACCTTGCAGCTGCTAGTTAGATGTGATTTAGGTTCTGATTATGTCTAAGTAGCGCCAGAACCTGTGTTACTTAGATGTGTATTTAAAGGGATGATTTGGCAACCCAGTGCACAAGTCTCTTACCAGTTTTAACCTCCTTGGCGGTAACCCCGTGTGTGACACGGGGTAAGCCGCCGGAGGGTGCCGCTCAGGCCCTGCTGGGCCGATTTACTTAATTTTTTTTTTGCTGGACGCAGCTAGCACTTTGCTAGCTGCGCCAGCACCCCGATCGCCGCCGCCGCGTGCCCGATCGCCGCTATCCGGTGCGGCGCGCCCCCCCCCCCCCCAGACCCCGAGCGCTGCCTGGCCAATCAGTGCCAGGCAGCGCCGAGGGGTGGATCGGGTCTCCCAATGACGTCCCGACGTCGCTGACGTCGGTGACGTCATCCCGCCCCGTCGCCATGGGGGGGAAGCCCTCCAGGAAATCCCGTTCTTTGAACGGGATTTCCTGATCGCCTATCGCCGGAGGCGATCGGCGGGGCTGGGGGGATGCCGCTGAGCAGCGGCTATCATGTAGCGAGCCCTCGGCTCGCTACATGATAAAAAAAAAAATTTTTTAAAAAAACTGTTGCGCTTCCCCCTGGTGGTATTTTTCATACCGCCAAGGGGGTTAATGTTAAAAATTATCTATCTGTTTCAGTTTGCAGCCAGCTAACAATTTGGAAAACTGTCAGTGTCCTTAAATAACACTTCCTTTCAGTGGCGTAGCTAAGGAGCTGTGGGCCCCGATGCAAGTTTTACAATGGGGCCCCTACAAGCACTCTATACATAACAATTGATACAGCGCACCAAAACCTGCCATTGGCAACTACAGTGTCAGAGGTGCAAGAAGGTGATGGGGAACAGTGTGTTAATGAGTATCACTATTCAAAGTATCTATAGAAGTGATTATTACCAGCACAGGCCCAATAGAGAGCTAATACTGTAGTTGAGGCATGGCCCTTCGGGGCCCCTCTGGCCCAAGGGCCCCGATGCGGTCTCAACCTCTGCAACCCCTATTGCTACGCCCCTGCTTCCTTTCAACCATGGCAAATGTATCATGCATAAACTCCCAGCAATGAGTGACTGACTGCAGTGCACATTACTACTCATTTTCAATGCCTGTCTTAATCCATTGACTGGTTAATGCAATTCATTTTTTTCACCTGAGCTATCTCCTAGGAGATAATTTTCATCTTCTCTTTAAACAAAATTTTCAGCATTTTACAATTAAAAACGTACCCAAAAGTTGGTGAAAAAGTACTATTACATTTATTTTGAGTATTTTCTTTCTTGCTGGCGGCTTAAAAGGCATTTTATAACGTGTGGTAAAAATATCACCTAGGAGAAAACTTTGGAGAAAAAGTAAATTGCATATGGGCCCAGATGTGAAAATATTAAGAGAAACGGGGGCGGGGGCAGGCATATACTATCAAATCATAAAACACTGCGCCAAAGTTCACACACTAGTTACCACTTAGTACAATCAACAGTCAATGGGTTCGCTGCAGAAAGTCCAGTTTTTGGATAACAAAGTTCAATTGTACTGCTGCGCTCTCCACTCCTGTAAATAAAAAACAGACTCCACATAGCACAAATATTGTTCAGTCTTTTTGTTTGCACTGTTCCAACCCCTAGAAGTCACTCATGTCTTGTGTTCCCCAGGTGATAAATCACATCTATCTCCCTCGTCCCTTCTCACTAGATGCTCACCAGATTGTATCCACCTCAATTATCAGGTGGGTCTTGGGAATAGCATTATAACCATATCCAGGTCCTTCTGTAGAAAAAAGAAGATCTCCCCATAGGTTAATACAGTTCAAGCAGCAAGACAGTTCAATTGTTGCAAACACCGTGCCTCCGTATTCACACCTGTGAACAGTGCCAATCCACCACAATACATGCCACACTGCTCACCAGATGTAGCCCACCTCTTTGCATAGGTGGAGACTGCACTTTGTATTAATCCAATCAACAGCACGATCCTCAGTAGTTTTCAAAAAGCCTCTTACAGGGACTTTACTTTATTCTCACTGTTAAAATTACTCATAAAAATATAAAAGAGAAAGAAAATGCATATAGCGTAACACTGTTGAGAATGCCTCTGTGCGCAATAACAGAATCTCACTTACGCTTTCAGAAGCACTCTGCGCATATCATATACAGATGACTGCCAATGCCCATCCATCTGGCTCCCGGGTGCGTCTCTAGCAAGCCCGCGCTCCCCCGTTCCGCCTCCTCATCCAGTCGCAGGGTAGATTTCCATGCGCTTTTCACTTAAATGGCCGGTCCGTGCGCTTCCTGGATCCTTACGACGTCAGACATTTAGCTCCCACCGCTCCCCCCGTTCTTCTGTCTAGCCCCCCATCATACCTAAAAGCCCTCTGGGACCCTCTTCCAGGTCGCCAGAGTCAGGCTCTACTGTGCAGGCGCAGACTGGGCTGCGTGCAACCTACAGTGCAAGCCCATGGCCAGGAGCACTCTGCGCATGCGTATGACATCATGTGCATGACGTAGGACGCGCACAGCCCGGCCAGCGCCTGCACAGTAGAGCCCGAATCCGGCTACCGGGAAGAGGGTCCCAGGAGACTTTTAGATATGATAGTGGGGCTAGACAGGAGAATAGGGGAGCGGTGGGCATCAGGGCAAGTGATAGTACAATATTCTCCTATCCATGCCTGTATTCTATGCATGTATTAAATGTACCTACTGTATGTATGTACTTACTGTATGTATCTGTTTGTACCTGTATTCACTGCATAAACTCTGTAATTACTGCATTTCTACTGGATCACTGTATGCACCTTTCTGTTACTGCACCATCACTGACCCTGACTGTGCCAAAATCAATTCCGGGTACAACTCTTATTGTACTTGGCGAAATAAACATGATTCTGATTTGTATGGGCAACTATGGCGGGACCCAAACTTTCACGGCCCCTCTGGTACTTTCCAATTTTTGTGGCTAATTTGTTGTGGGGAGGAGGGGTTAAGCTTAGGGCAGATAAGGTTAGGAGTCAGGAAGGGGTGTGGCAGTGAAGGGCAGATAAGGTTAGGTGTCAGGAAGGAGGTTTGCGCTGGGGGAGCAGTTAAGGTTAGGCATCAGGAGTGGAGTTTGGGGTTAGGCATCAGGGGGGTGGTTAAGGCTAGGCATTGTAAGGGGGAGGGTTCTGTGTGAGAATAGTGCTAGGTTTAACTGTAGTAAAATATCAGTTATATATTTACAGACATTGTACTTATGAAAATTACCACTGTAAAATATTTGAATAGCAGTAAATGTTACCAATTCTACTATACACTATTTCTTGGGTCCCAAATTTCCTGGTGCCTTACACGTACACATTAATAGCTCTCCATAGTGAGGTTAAGCATAAACAATACCAACTGGAATTCAGAATCAGAAGAATCAGAATCAGGTTTATTCGCCAGGGACAGAGAGATTGCACAGGCAAACTCAGTGGTACAATAGACAAATGTACAGTAGTAATACAAAGGACAGTGATAGTACAAGATAACAAGGGCAAGGTATACATTGGTATGGACCTAGATTGGGGGGACAGGTTAAAGAGGAACTTCAGCCTAAACAAACATACTGTCATTAAGTTACATTAGTTATGTTAATTAAAATAAATAGGTAATATAATCTCTTACCCACCCTGTTTTAAAAGAACAGGTAAATGTTTGATTTCATGATGGCAGCCATCTTTTTGGTTAAAAGGAGGTGACAGGGAGTATGAGATACAGTTGCAACTGTCCTGTGTCCTGAGCACCTCTCCCAGTTGCTAGGCAACATGAATAACAACATAGGAAATCCCATCATGCTCTGCACAGCATCTTTGATGGGTGGAGCTTAGATAAAAATGCAGCTAAAAATTATGCTTTGGTAAGAAAAACAAAGTTCTGATTCTGTGAACCTGTTAGAGAAACACCAAGCCTTTTCAGTTCTGCTGAGTCGATTTTTAGTCCGGAGGTTCACTTTAAGGAGCTGTCAGCTTACAAAAAGGAGGATGTTCCTTAATTCTATAACTATTTCAGTGTTCTTGTCTACCATAATCCCTCTGGCTAGCTGAGAAGAGGGCACTATGACAGCCAGCAGAAGGATCTACATAGCAACAAGATTGTCTTCAGGCAGCTCCTATTTCCAACATTGCATATAGGGGAGGCCATAAAGTAACAGAAGACGATATACCACTAGCACACCATATATTATGATCTTAATTGCTTAAAAAAAAATGTTAATTGTAAAAATGTAAGTATTTATACATTCACTCATTGTAAAAGTGCCCATGACTTTTGGACATTATCCCCACCCCCCATCCTTTCAGAACCGGTATGAGCCAAAACCAGTGGTGCTCGGATACCCCCCATCATGGATTCAAGTAAATCCGACCATGGCCGTATCGGAATCCGGATACGCCGTGATCGTGATCCGGATTTGTTGCCCAAATCCGAATTCGACTTAGATTTTAACCGTGATTACAAGCAGAATCCATGATCACGGCCCTGATCACAGATTTGACTTTAACGTTAATAGCAAAGCCCCCGTACATGCTACAGTCATCAAGACTGCATGGATTATAAAGGTGAGAAGTAGTTACAACGTAAAAAAAATTCAAAAAAACTTTTCGTTTTTGAGAAAATCACTTTTAAAGTTACAAACGAAAAAAGTATTCATGATTACAAACCTGCCAAAACCACCCGACTGTAGAGGTTAATAGCAAAGCCCCCTCATAATCTAGAAACACCAAATTTTACAGATATGTTAAGAAGAACAGTGGGGACAATAGTAAAAAAAACATTTTCAGAAAGACCTTATGGTTTTTGAGAAAATAGATTTTAAAGTTTCAAAGGAAAAAAAGTATATATTTAAAAGCGGTAAATGACAGTTAATGTGGCAAACCTAACAGTAGTGTAATTTTACATATAGCAAAAGAAAAATCAATGAATTTCCTGACTGGGTTTCCAGTGCGTATGGACCCCCTGGAAACCACTCCTGAGCCGCAACGCTTTGGCCAGCGACAATACAATATGGCTGTATAAAGATCCCTGGCATCTTTTCCTATTTTTAAACTTTTTTTTATGTTCAGAGGGTGGGAAATAGAAAAAAAATGACGTGGGGTTCCCCTATCCCAAGCCTCTTTAAACCCTTGTCCCCTGTGCAGGCTTGAATAGCCAGAATGTCGAGCCCCGGCCGAGTGGGGCTTCACACCCTGACTATACCAGCCCGCTTGGTCCATGGTATGGGGGGCTCTGGGGGAGAGGGGTGGCCATGGCCAAGCCTTCCCCCCCTGGAACCCTTGTCCAATCCATGGACAAGGGGCTCTTCCCCACCTCTTATGCCCCAGGAGGAGGTGGGGGCGACAACTCCCGGGGGGTGTGTTCTTGGTGGCATCTAGAAGACCCCTTTGAGAAGGGGACCCAAGATGCCCCCCCCCCTCCCAGGGGAAATGAGTATAGGGGTACATAGTACCCCTTACCCATTTCCACAAAGGGTTAAATGAAATAAAAACATGAAAAATAATAATCTTAATAATCTTAATTAACCAGAAATCCTTACCTGTACCTTTAAAAAAATGTTCCCACGTCAATATCCTCAGAAAGGTCCACAGCCAATATCCTCTATCTTGCGATCTTCAAGTTGGTTGAAGATCTCTGCCGGCCGCCGACACACACGCCCCGCCCCCCCCCCCCCCACTGCAGCTCTCAGCTATATTAAGTATAGCTGAGAGCGCGTCCAAGGTGGATGCTATACCACCAGCTCCCGCTGTCCTCCGTGAATCTAGCATGTAAGGGAGCTTTGCTATTAACCGCTAAAGTCGACTTGGTGGGTTTTCTGGTGATAATCATGGTCCGTGATCATGGATTTAACCGGATTTGGACCACAATCACAGGTGCATTTAGAACTGAATCCTTGATTCGGAGGCGATCACGAATTCGGAATCCGACCTCGTGATCAGGAAAAACAGCTCATGATCATGGGTTACTCGTGATCACGAGCTCATAATGAGCAACACTAGCCAAAACCAATTCCGAGTACAATCTCCCGTTTGTACTTGGCGAAAAAAATTATTCTGATGAACAGTGTGATTTTTAGCATAAGATCTTACTTCTGTAAGATCATTTGATTAAAACAAAAAGATTTACTGCATAGCATTAAAAAATTAACCCGCAATCATATCTAAACCAAATACAATTTTATCTATCAAAAATCCGCCATGCCGATTAACCATTTCTTAAAGGCAATGCAATCGTTCAGGATTGATTGGGCCAAGCAGTTTGTCTGTTTTCATACAATAAGATCTGAATAATCTGATCAGAAATAAGATTGTACACTAAAAATGTACTTTAATGGACACCATAACGCTGTGTTTTGTAAAGTACAGGAACAGGTACAGCTTGTTTCTTTGTCTTTTACAAGCAATAAAGCTAATCTTACTTTCTGTTTTTTTTATTTTACATAGTACAACTACACAGTCACATCGAAAGGCCATAGCTTAAGTGACACAGTATCTGTGAGTCATCAGCATGCATTCTACGCAAGCTACACATACACAATAGACAAATATATGCCTGCTGCGTGTTACTACCAGGACTATAGGATATTATGTCCAAAGTGAATCCAATGCTAATGTTAGAAAATGAAAGGAGTAAAGGTAGAATCCAGAGAAGCTCTCTCAGAGGTGGGATTTGACAAGTGTTTGTATCAGAAAAAGGAGAGAGAAGAGAGCGTCTTTATGGTGCAATACCTGACAACGCATTTTGACACACCAGTGTGTCTTTGTCAAGTCAGAATCTGAAACGCGTCGTCATTGTCACCCAACACACAGAGCTTGCCTGGACTCCAGACCTACCACATACACTTGTTTATGTCCCCCACTGGCCACGGTCGACGCCCGAGGAGTGGAACATTAAGCATGTGAGATATGCTTGAAAATTTATGCGATCTTGTACGTGGATTTCTTTTGCAATTTGCAAACAGAATTAAAGGTATTGCACAATAGAGTCTCTCTCTCCTTATTCTATGCAAGCTGTTTGCAGGGGTGTAAAAACACCCCAGTGGGCCCTACTGCAGAATTTTCACAGGACCCCCTGGGATCCAAACTCCTCCCTTCTGATCCCACTCACACACTTTGCCCCAACTGAGTAGCACAGGGAGCGGAGTTACTGTATATTTACCTGCTTCTAGCACTATGGATCTCCTTCTTGTATCACAGATGCACATTTTCTGCTGCCATTCGCTGGCTCCCAATCACATGACTCGCATAGTTCTGGCATTACCATTACTCTGTGCTTGGATGTGTGTGCCTGTGCCATGGCTGTTATGACTTGCAGTGCCTTGTAAGGTGTTGACACCCCTCACATACAGAATCCCACTGACTGTGCAGGCAAGCAGTGGATAGCCAATCAGGCACTTAGCAATGTATGTCAAGCACCTCAAAAATGTAATTGTTGGGTCACAATGATGTTTCCTTCATTTGGCGTAAAAGAGGAGAAGCTTTCTGGACTGGACATTTTTTGCTCAACTATAAATAAAAGATGAGAAATGTTTTTTTTTCCCCACAATAATGCCTCTTGTACATTTTCTTATTATCTTTTGGGAGACACCTATGTCATTTACAGTCAAAAAAGTACTTGCTGGTTTAATAAAAGTAACTTGAAGTCAAAATTTGCCAGGTGTATAAATAATTATGGGCAGCACTGTACATAAAAGATGGACCCAGGAAAAGGACCAGGGGGTTGATCCGCTGCCGTCTTTGGCACTCAAAATGCTTCTGCAGCGATATTTTGATTCAGATGCCCCACGGTCTGACCCGGGGAAAAGAGAGAGGAAAATAAGGATAATAGAGAGAGGGAAAGAAAAGGTGAAAGTCCAGCGAAAGTGAGTCCACTTTGGATTCCGGTGTAATCTGGCTGATTAGTGTCCTGGTTATTCCGATGTAATCTTAGTGGTTAGTGTCCTGGTCCTGCCTTTACCCCCTTGGCTGCATGTAGTGAGTACAGGTGGATCATGTGCATGAGTCTAGCCATGGTTGAGCAGGGCAAATTGCACAGATCTGGGTACAAATCCTGACATTGTGGCTAGTATGGTGTGTGTGGAGTAGCCACCAAACCATGACCCAGGGACAGGGGATCAGAGAAAACCAGTGGCTGCGGTGGTGAGTGGCACCTCTCACATACATAGGTGTTGTGGAAAGCGAGTTTTCGTAACTATAATTTATGGGTGGAAATGTGGGCGCTCGGGAGCTCGTTATGCAAACATGACTACAAATAGTGAGTACTTTGCCTCGGGCACCCAAATTTCCACCCATAAACAGTATTTGTATGTGCTCCTATAGTGGGCCCAAACTTCAGTGGCACCTCAGGCACCCACATTTCCTGTTTCCCTATGAATGGTATAGTAGTATAGGAAAGAGTCAAAGAGAAACTTCCACCTATTAAGAAATGGCATCTCTTTTTTAAACTAGCCTGCCATTACATTATACACACTAACTCTTTGATGTTTCCATTGATGTCACTGCCTGGCATACAAATCCATCCACCATACCTCCCCTCTGTACATCTTGGATCTTGTCTGCCATTACATTATACACACTTACTCTTTGATGTTTCCATTGATGTCACTGCCTGGCATACAAATCCATCCACCATACCTCCCCTCTATACATCTTGGATTTTGTCCAGAGATACTTCTCAATAGTGATGGCTCGAAACCTCTGATTTTATGTTTGCGAACCTTGAGCGCAAATGTCCGCAAAAGTTTGCGAACCTGCAAACTTTTCAAACCGCAATAGACTTCAATGGGCAGGCGAACTTTCAAAACTTCAAACATTAATTCTGGCCACAAAAGTGATGGAAAAGATGCTTCAAGGGGTCTAACACCTGGAGGGGAGCATGGTGGAGTGGGATACACGCCAAAAGTCCTGGGGAAAATTACGGATTTCACGCAGAGCAGGGTTTTAAGGACAGAAATCACATTGCATGCTAAATTGAAGACATAAAGTGCTTTAAAACATCTTGCATGTGTATACATCAATCAGGAATTGTAATTAGTGTACTGCTTCACACTGACAGACCAAACTCACTGTGTAACGCACCACAAACAGCTGTTTGTGTAGTGATGGTCGTGCTGGACTGGTGCGCACCATGGCGAGAGTGCAGGCCATGGCGGTTTTCAAACCCATATGGTCGCCGGGCTGAGGTAGTTCAATGACAGAACAACAGTGACTTTCCAGCTGATCGAATTTGGTCTGTCCACAATGAAGCAACGACCTTATTATCTTGGGTCAGGTGTGCCCCCCAACACACTCATAAATCCGCTTCATTGTGATACGCAAGCCCCTTCACCGCGGCAAGGTAACGATCACGAAGAGGAATTGACACATGTACATGCCTTTTGTTTTGTTGTTGCAGCCACAGTGCAGCCAGAAAAATTAGTCAGACATGTACTATGTGTGCCAGAGATGACACCACTTGCCTTTCAACATTACGGTACAGTTTGGGTATTGCCTTTTTTGAGAAATAATTGTGGCCTAGTATCCTTCACTGTGGTGTGTGGCTTTGCTTTTATGTGCTGCTTTTCCTCAGGTGGTCATCCCATTGCAATTTGTGCTTTTTCATCATGTGCCTTCGTCAGGAAGTTGTCCCTACACGGGTCTTGGTCTTTCCATGGCTCAATGTTTGGTGGCAGAGAGTACAGATGTCATTTCTCTCATCTGAGGCAGACACACAAAAAAAATTCCACACCGCTGAGCCCTGGGATGATGGCACTTTGGTGGCTGCCGACTGAGTGTTAAGTGGGATGCCAGAATCAGAGCAGGAGGAGTAAGATATGTCATGGTTCTGTGTGGAAGCTGAGGTGTTCTGTGTTAAATAGTCAGCTACATCCTGACAATCTTGGGGGTTGATGGCACGTGCCTTCTGAACACTGTACTTTGGTCCAGGGCCGCACAAAATCATGACAGCACGACCTCAAACAGACCTGCCGGGTAGACTGCCTCTGCCTGTTTTGTCCATATTGGGGGGGATGAAGTGAAAAGTATGCACTGACTTGACTAATACAATGTGCAGTCACACAGGTGCAGTGAAAGGTATACACTAACTGCTGGTATAACAATGTGCAGTCACACAGGTGGAGTGAAAAGGTATGCTGGCATGGTATAACAATGTGCAGTCACACAGGTGCAGTAAAAAGTATGCAGTGACTGGTATTACAATACAATGTGCAGCTGTCACACACACAGGCGCAATTAACAGGTATGCAGTGACTGGTATATAAAACAGCGTGCTGTCACACAGGTGCAGTAAAAGGTATGCAGTGACTGGTATTACAACACATGTGCAGCTGTCACACACACAGGTGCAGTTACCAGGTATGCACGGACTGGTATATAAAATGGTGTGCTGTCACACAGGTGCAGTGAAAGGTATGCACGGACTGGTATCAATACAATGTGCAGCTGTCACACACACAGGTGCAGTGAAAAGGTATGCACTGAATGTGCTGGGCCTGGCACAGTATAGCAATTAGCAAGGGCCAACTGCGACAGACAGGGCTGTATATGTAAGTGTCAGTGGGCCACACACAAAAAAAAACACATCACAAGAACATTAGCTCTCAAAAGAGCTGTTTTTGGGTACTTTTCATCAACAAATATCAGCAAGGAGCAAGCTAACAGACCTCCTAACTATCGCTTTCCCTATCCCTCCAATGTCTCTCCCTTCTCTCACTAATACTACAGCACACAGAGTGAGAACATGGGCGATGCTGCTGCCTTATATAATGGTGGGGGGGGGAGGGGCTCCAGGAGGGAGTGCCGCCTGATTGGCTACCATGGGTATGCTGACTGTGATGTAGAGGGTCAAAGTTTAGCCCAATGATGTAGTATAGGGGGCAGGTCGAACTCGCATAAAGTTTGCATTCGATCACGAACATGAACCACTGATGTTCGCGCGAATAAGTTTTCATGATAACTGTTCGGACCATCTCTTCTCCTTAACTGCTCTCTCTGCTTCTCCAACATCCCTCCCCACAAGGCTTGCCCCACCTTCAACTCATTCAAGCAGGCCTTAACTGCTTCTGGACTGAAGCAGTACGAATCTACGTCCAACAGGTGGTGCTGCGGCTCTGACTAGACATAGATTCTATTACTTCCGTATTCCATGTCCCCGCCGTTTTGCTGATATTGCCGCTCTCTATCCCTAAATTGCAATCTTTGCAACATTGTTTATTATAAAAATAGTGAACATCAATATTTTGTGTATCATTATTTAATGCTGTGTGTCCCTGTGTAGCATTGTCTAATGTAGCAAAGTCTCTCCTAGATTGTGTACAGCACTGCGTTATGTGATAGTGATTGATAAAGAAGGTTTTAATAATAATAATTAGTGGTTTCTCAGTCCCATCGGTTTTTGTGGGCGGCATCTAATATTTCGGTTGCGGAGTGAATTCTTCCAGTACTGTATGGCAAAATGGCTGCCTGATGGTTCAGAGAAGCTAATAATTTATAGGCTCACTTTAGAACCGCCTTCAATGAGTCCTCATCCACCCGCAACCACCTCTCGGTGGGAGTCCCCCAAGGTTCGGTCCTTGGCCCCCTACTGTTCACCCTATACACATCCTCCATTGGCAAGGTTATCTCCTCCATGGGTTTTAACTATCATCTGTATGCAGATGACACCCAGATCTACCTCCACACCCCTGACATATCCACCACTACCATGGACAAGGTCTCCTCCTGTCTATCAGCCATCTCCTCCTGGATGTCCGCTAGGTTCCTGAAACTAAACCTAGACAAAACGGAATTTATGATCTTCCCACCCCGGACATCCATAAACCTCCCAGATGTGCATGTAACTGTTAACCACACTACCATTCACCCTACCTCTCAAGCCCGCTGTCTGGGTGTCACCCTGGACTGCGCACTCTCCTTCAATCCCCACATCCAAAACCTCACAAAGTCCTGCAACTTCCACCTTCGTAACATCTGTAAGATTCGCCCTTTCCTGACCTCTGCCACCACCAAACTCCTCATCCATGCCCTCATAATTTCCCGCCTTGACTACTGCAATGCCCTGCTGTCTGGTCTCCCTATGACCCGAACAGCCCCACTGCAGTCCATCATGAATGCAGCAGCCAGAATTATTCACTGCTCCCATCGCTCCACCATGGCGGATCCCCTCCTTGAATCCCTCCACTGGCTTCCTATCCAGTCCAGATTCAAGATACTGTGTCTGACCTACAAATCTGTCCACAAAACCTGTCCAACCTACATTTCCGATCTTACTCAGAGGTACACACCTAGCCGCTCACTCCGCTCTTCCAATGAACTTCGCCTAACCGCCCCCCGCATCACCCAGTCCCATGCACGCCTCCAGAACTTCTCAAGAGCTGCTCCAACACTATAGAACTCCCTACCTCCACCCATTAGGGCAGCGCCCTCCTTCAACATCTTCAAGATAGCCCTCAAAACTCACCTTTTCACTTTGGCTTACTACCCCTCACAAGTGCTCTAAACCCACAGCTGAACTCTGGTCTCCTACCTCTCGTGTCCCTACCTCTCCCTTTAGATTGTAAGCCTTTGGGCAGGGCCCTCCTCCTTTTGTGTCCAACCTGATCATGCACCTCCATTACTGTGAACCCATGCTAGGCATCTGAGTGAACCTAACTTGCCTAATCTCCATGCTCCATCCAGTGACTGACTAAGCATTACCTTGTACTCATACTGTGCTGCATGATCTGATCTTTCTTGTATTCAGGTATTGTCATTTTGCTGTATGTCACCCCTAAATATTGTATGTATCCCTATTTATTGTCCAGCGCTGCGTAATATGTTGGCGCTTTATAAATACAACAAAAAAATAAATAAATAAATAAATAGTGTAGAAAGGTAAAGGAATTCTCCACAAGTTGGGTTTCTACACGTTTCTTCTTGGAGTCTCAAGAGTGGGTCTAATATAATGACATTTCTGGAGAACTCCCAAAAGATACATCCCCTTCTAGCAAGGCTAAGTAACTTCTTGCTTAGAATCTATACTTTATAACCAAACCACAGGGAAAATAAACCAATAATTATTTTTTTTAGCACAGGAACAGCCACTGCTACATTTAAATTATACAGAACTTGATATATGGTGACACCTTGTGGCTATAGTAAGACATAGCACAACAGAAAATGTTTCACTCTCTACACAGGTAAATTGTAAGAACCGCACAACCAATAACAATCATAATGATCTATATTTACATAGTACTGACACATTTGCAAAGGGCTGAAAAAGTACAATTCATCAGTTATTGTCCTTTAACCACTTCACAACTGAGGGGATTTACCCCTGAAACACCAGAGCAATTTTTACCTTTCAGCACTCCTTCCATTCATTCGTCTATAACTTTATCATTACTTATCACAATGAAATGAACTATATCTTGTTTTTTTCGCCACCAATTAGGCTTTCTTTAGGTGGGACATTATGCCAAGAATTATTTTATTCTAAATGTGTTTTAATGGGAAAATAGGAAAAATGTGGGAAAAAAATCATTATGTTTCAGTTTTCGGCCATTATAGTTTTTAAATAATGCATGCTACTGTAATTAAAACCCATGAAATTTATTTGCCCATTTGACCCGGTTAAAAAAACGTTTAAATTATGTCCATATCACAATGTTTGGCGCCAATATTTTATTTGGAAATGAAGGTGTCTTTTTTTCAGTTTTGCATCCATCCCTCACAAGGAATAGAAAAGCAAAAAAAATGTCTGGCACTGTAGCTTTAATGCAAAAGCAGCAGGTGTACAAGCAAAAATGGTAGATGAGTCACATAAACATGTCCATAAATGGTGGTACTTATCGTGCTCTGTGCTGGAGTAATTACAAGCCCTAATTACAAGCCCATCGTTTATAAAGTAACAGTGTTATACCCTCTTGACATAAATATTTAAAGTTCAGTCCCTAAGGTAACTATTTATGTTTTTTTTTATTGTAATTTTTTTTTTTAATTACAAAAAAAAAAATAATAATTGGGGAGTGTGGGAAGTATTGAGTTAATTTATTGTGTAAAACTAATGTATGTGTATATGAAAAATGCTTTAGGGTGTAGTTTTACTATTTGGCCACAAGATGGCCACAGTGATTTTTTGTTCATGCGACCTGCAAACGTCCGGAAGTATGCTTGCAGGAAGCACAATGAGACTGGGAAAATCACAATGATCACGCTGCTTCTCATAGAAGCAGCTGATCATTGCGGGGGCTTAGATCAACAAACGGGAGCGGTTTTTCCCATTAATTGATTTCCGTGCGAGCGGGCGGCGGCGTACATGAGCGGCGGGAGCACGCGCACGAGCGAGCGGGAGCGCGCACGAGCGAGTGGGAGCGCGGACAGCGGCGGTAGCGCGGGAGCTGCGGATATCTCCGTCCCTGGGGGTGAAAGGATGGAAAAAGAGACGAAGATATCCGCACCAGTGGGGGTAAAGTGGTTAAAGAGAACCTGAAGTGCATATGTGGAGGCTGCCATATTTATTTCCATAAAAATAAACCTAGTTGCCTGGCAGTCTTGCTGGTCACTTTGGCAGTAGTGTCTGAACAACACACACGCATGCACGCAAGCACACACACACACATACTTTCATAATAGTAGACTATATCTCAACCTCTTGATTTCTGTATTATTGCAGTTATAAATAAGCATAGAGTTGATGTATTTTGCAGGTTATTAAATGCAAGGCAGCAGTGATGTGGGAAGCAGGAAAACCGCTGTCTGTTGAAGAAATTGAAGTTGCTCCACCAAAGGCTAATGAAGTTCGCATAAAGGTGAAACATTGTTTATCTTGTTGTGAAATATTTTATTTTTTGTGAGAAAGCATTATATTTTTATTTTAAGTGAATTATTATTTCTTCTTGGAAGTGGTGATGGCCCATACGCAATTCACTTTTTCTCCCTGAGTTTTCTCCTAAGTGATATTTTCAAACTTGTCAATAAAATGCCTTTTAAATCACCAGCAAGCAAGAAAATACTTAAAATTATTACGACAGTACTTTTTCACTGACTTTTTGGAACTTTTTCAATTGAAAAGTGCTGAAAAAACATTCTAAATAGAAGATGAAAAATTATCTCCTAGGAAAAAATCAGGAAAAAAAGTGAATTGCATGTGGGCCAATGAAGTTTAATTCTTGGCAGTTTAGCATATGTGTGTGTATCACATACTGAAAAAGCATTTTTTCAGAGAAAAAAAAAAAGAATAAGGATTTTTTCTCAATGCATCTACTGCGTGAAAACAGAGTTAAGCTACGTACACACATGTGATAATTGTAACACCATCGGGGATTGTGAAACCATCCGTCAGGAGACAATTCAGGGACTGATGCTGTACAGACACGCATTGCTACCTATAGGCTAGCAAACCCTTCTGTTGCTATGGAGGAGCTATGGAGGGGCTCCTGGGGGACCAGGGGCAGATGGTTGACGATCAGCACAGCACACAGAGAAGTGGATTAATGCTGGTGATGCGGAGCAAAAATAACATTGTAATAGGTCCAGCTCAGGCGTCTGGATTTGCTACGGGTCAGGGTCAGACACAACAGATCCTGTACAAATTGAACAACTTTCAGCTGAACGGTAGTTATTATCGCATGTGTGTACATAGCTTCAGTTATACAGCAGATATATACCCCAACCCAAGGCATGCTCTCTCAGGGATGAACAAGCCTCTGATTAGTCCTCCCGTTGGCAGGTATTTTAAGGCTTTTCAATTACGTTTTTATTTCTATGTTTTGTGTATAGGTTGTTGCCACGGGCATTTGTCGATCAGATGATCACATATTAAATGGAGCGGTAACAAGAGCAAAGCTTCCCATCATTCTAGGCCACGAAGGTGCCGGAATAGTTGAAAGTGTTGGCGAAGGAGTGGCTTCAGTTAAACCAGGTAAGTACAACCTTCCTGACCTTCCACTGTACTAAAAGCACAGTCTGAGAACTATGTCCAGTGATATGGCTGTGGCTGCAAGTGGAGATCCAATACATATAACAGTGGGACCACCCACACCTTTTTACAGAAAAGGCCCGTATTTACAAAGCTCAGCACAGTTGCCATGCACAGGGAGCGCACAGCAATTTCATCATTACATGTTAGTGTTGTGCTATATTGGTGCGACATCATTGCCTAGGTGTACAGGGAGCAATTTTACAGTGCTTTTATGAACTAAGTAACTACAGCCACATATATAAGTTCCTGAATTCTGTAGAGATGAACAGGTGTTCAGAGATGGACAAATGAACTTGAGCTTTGTCGACATTGCACATGCAGACTGAAAGCAGCAGAGAATGTACTGCAACAAATTCCAAAATATTGTTAACAAACATTCAAGCTTGTGGCTGATTCACATATATATCGTATATAAATCCAATGCACCTGCCTTTTGTCTGTAGGGTGTCTGCTCTGCTGCTGCTGTACAATGCAGTGTATGCAGTGTGAAGCCGTTTTTAGGCATCTGCTACCTACTATTGATGACCTCTTCTATTCTCCATCTATACTCATAGCCTGGGACAATAAATATGCTCTTTTGGTTTCCAGTACCACCTGTATGCTGGAGACACTCAAAACTGTCTCTCAGCTCCTGAACCTCTCTATACTATTGTCTCAAGTGAGTCAAAAATGTACAGGGCATGACATTAGCCCAGGCTCCACTTACCTGCATAAGTTGTAAGGTATGCAACTAGCATGACGTACAGTATAACCTATAGGGGTGCAGGGGTGTAACTAGACATCAATGGGCCCCCTGCGAAACTTTGGATGGGGCCCCCCACCCCCTCGCTTTCTGCACAGGAAAACTGAGGACCAATGTGTTTTCCCCATGCAGATAAAAACACTTAGACTTAAAGGAAATGACAGGCAATCTATGCTACCCCCAGATCTACTTACCCAGGGCTTCCTCCAGCCCCTTGCAGCTGACAAGTCTCTTGTTGCAGTTCTGTTCCCAGTACATACATACATACACAGCCGTTTCCCAGAGAATAGGATCTTTAAGACGCTCGACAACTGAATGCCAAGTATGGCAAACGCTCAACTTCCATTTTGCACCCGTCGTGTAAAAATGTGTGACGCCGCTCACAGGAAGATGGATCGGAGAACGCTCGTCGTTCCTGGATCCATCTTCTTACATGTTGTGCCAGTGAATACCGTATTTAGGTTTGAGACAGTGAGCTGACTAAATGTTCACTTTCCTCCCTCCCCCTACCCAGCATCTACTCATTGCTGGTCAGTGTTCTTATCAGGATGATCTCCTGCAGCAGCTCTGATAAAAGTCAAGGACCTGTGAATCTTCTCACTAGCAGCTATGTACTGTGAGCCTGTTGAGAGCAATGTATGGGCAGCTTAGGCTGTACACCATACAATGCCAATATAGCAGCTCTCGGGAAGTTTACAGCACACAGCTGCAGGTCAGAAGATTCACATGTCCTTTGCTTTTATCAGCGCAGGAGATCATCCTGATAAGGACACACAGACCAGTGTGATGATCCCTGTCTCTTCCTGCAGGCTGCCGCCCTCAGCATAGCGACCCCACTCACGTCTGCTCCATGTGTGTCCCCATGCAGCAGCTCCAGCTACACACATACACTCCTCTCCTCTCTCACCCCCATCAGCCCCAGCGGCACGCATGCAAGGCTCCATGGCCAATCAATAGGGTTATGTGAGTGATGTTGCCAGGGCGACACAGAAACTGTCAGCAGAGAGGTGGACGCCTGAACTGGACACAGACTCAGTCCTCTGCCTCTTGCTACTTGTACAGACAGCTGGGCTGGCTGGCTGGGAGGGAGAGGTAATTTGCTAATTGATCAGCCCCCCCTGGGAGGTGAAAGACAATGGAGCCTATTGCAGGAGCAAGGCTCCAGATACACCTCTGACTACATGAGAGCACATGCTATATGGAGGAACAACAATGACATGCTGAACATAAGATATATTCACTGTAACTTTATCAATCAGTGACATTCTGAATTTTTTTTGCCACTGTTATTATAGGATCTTGGACTCAGTATAAGACAAGCTCTCAATGAGGCAGGGACAGTTAGACATCAATCTTACCCACTCTGCTGGGTTGTAAAAGTAATCAGAGGCCATAAGGTCATGTGTGATAAGAATCTAGGAATCTCTTTGGAATGATTGCTGATAAGGGACAGTGTAGAACTTTTTTTCACCCTGTGACTCTTTTGTTTGTAACTTGTACATTAAGTCTTCAGAACTTTGCTGCAATGTGAGACAGATGTTTTTTTATGAACCCCAGGGAGCAGGGACAGTGTACAAATTCCAAAGTGTGTGTGAGTCCTTATCTGTGTGGTGGACACATGCAGTCAATATAACAATGATGCGAGAGCAGAATACGTTTTTTTTTCTCCATGCCCTTAGCTACCAGTCTCTCAAACTTTCCCCCCAAGGGCCCCCTGTGGCTTCTGGGCCCCCCTGCGGAGGCATCCCTTGCAGGGTCTATTGTTACGCCTCTGTAGGGGTGGATGGGACACGCATAGGGAAGGGCGGCTTTCCTGATGATTCCTATTTAAAAACCTCATTTGCTATGGGCGCTTCAGCTCTGACTTGAGCGTTGTATGGGGGGATTCTTTGTGGTGGGGGTTTTATGTTTATGTCTGTGGCACTTTACTTTGCTCCTGATGAAATCTTATTTAGATGAAACATGTCGCGCACGATGTAACACTATATATATGTATGCACTCACTTGTTTTATACCTGCTTCCCTCATACTGCTACCTAGCACTTTTATTGGGTGGAATAGGTACATGTTGTAGTTACTGTATGTACTATACTGCCACATGTGTTAGTTCATAGTTTGGATGCCTTCAGTGTTAATCTACATTGTTCATAGTCATGAAAATAAAGAAAACTCTTTTTAAATGAGAAGGTGTGTCCAAACTTTTGGTCTCTCTCTCTCTCTCGTATAAATTATATATTTTTTTTATTCTTTTTTGTGTAGGTGACAAAGTAATTCTGCTGTTTAATCCGCAGTGTGGAGAATGCAAACACTGCAAAGATCCAAAGGCTAATTTATGTCTCAAGTCTGAGTATGTACTTTTTATTTAAAACTCTAATTCAGTCTTATATGATAGTAAATTGGCATTAATTAGCAGTAATGAGCGAAAATGCCGATATTCTTTTCGCATTATTCTTCGTGAAAATAATGTTGAATTCTGTATTCAAGTGGAAATGCCATTGAAAATATGTTTTGCTCTCCCTGCTGCCGCTAAACTCGGGGGTGGTGTCAAATACTATTCCCCCTCCAAGTTGTCGCAACTTGTAGGCAGGGGCGCCGCCAGCGTACAAGCGAGGGGCCGATCCCCGCAAGCAGTCTCTATCTATCGCGATGGTAGCAACGCACCCTGTAATGACATAACTGCATGTCATCACAGGGGGAGCTCTTACCGATGCGATGGACGCCGGGACAGGAAGAAGATAGAGGCTGCGTGTGGGGATCGAGGTAGGTGAGTTGAAACTTTGCTCTACCCACTCCCCCTGCCCCTATGCTTGAGACACCTACCTATCTAACCTATACTGGGGGCACCTACCTATCTAACCTACACTGAGGGGTACCTATATATCTAAACTATACTGCGTGCACCTACCTAACTAATGTATACTGAGGGCATCTACCTATCTGACCTATATTGAGGGGTACCTACCTATTTAACCTATACTGCATGCACCTACCTATCTAACCTACACTGTGGGCACTTACCTATCTAGCCTATAGAGGTGTGGCAGGGGAGTGTCGTGAAGTGTCCCTTTTACTTATTTCAAAAAGTTGGGAGGTATGTATGAAATCCTAGGTGGGCATGAAATCCTAGGCTGTGCCTGAAATCCTAGGTGGGCATCGAGTTACAGGGGATTAACCACTTCCCGGCCGGTTAACGCACAGAGGCGGCCGGGAAGTGGAGCCCTTAAGGACCGGCTCACCCACAGAGGCGGCGGTCCATTTAAGGGCATGGGCGGAGCGATCGTGTCATCCGTGACGCCATCCTCCGCCGGCGCCTGTCACCGCTCGCCCGCCGCAACATCCCGCCGGCTATACGGAAGCGCCGGCGGGATGTTAACCCCGCGATCGCCGCATACAAAGTGTATAATACACTTTGTAATGTTTACAAAGTGTATTATACAGGCTGCCTCCTGCCCTGGTGGTCCCAGTGTCCGAGGGACCACCAGGGCAGGCTGCAGCCACCCTAGTCTGCACCCAAGCACACTGATTTCTCCCCCCCCTGCCCCAGATCGCCCACAGCACCCCTCAGACCCCCCCCCGCCCACCCCCCAGACCCCTGTTTGCACCCAATCACCCCCCTAATCACCCATCAATCACTCCCTGTCACTATCTGTCAACGCTATTTTTTTTTATCTCCCCCCCTGCCCACTGCCCCCTCCTGATCACCCCCCACCCCTCAGATTCTCCCCAGACCCCCCCCCCCAGACCCCCCCCCCCTGTGTACTGTATGCATCTATCCCCCCTGATCACCTGTCAATCACCTGTCAATCACCCATTAATCACCCCCTGTCACTGCCACCCATCAATCAGCCCCTAACCTGCCCCTTGCGGGCAATCTGATCACCCACCCACACCAATAGATCGCCCGCAGATCCGACATCAGATCACCACCCAAACGCAGTGTTTACATCTATTCTCTCCTCTAAACACCCACTAATTACCCATCAATCACCCATCAATCACCCCCTATCACCATCTGTCACTGTTACCCATCAGATCAGACCCTAATCTGCCCCTTGCAGGCACCCAATCACCTGGCCTACACGCTCAGATTGCCCTCAGACCCCCCCTTATCAATTCGCCAGTGCAATATTTACATCTGTTCTTCCCTGTAATAACCCACTGATCACCTGTCAATCACCCATCAATCACCCCCTGTCACTGCCACCCATCAATCACCCCCTGTCACTGACACCCATCAATCAGCCCCTAACCTGCCCCTTGCGGGCAATCTGATCACCCACCCACACCAATAGATCGCCCGCAGATCCGACATCAGATCACCACCCAAACGCAGTGTTTACATCTATTCTCTCCTCTAAACACCCACTAACCATCAATCACCCCCTATCACAACCTGTCACTGTTACCCATCAGATCAGACCCTAATCTGCCCCTTGCGGGCACCCAATCACCCGCCTACACGCTCAGATTGCCCTCAGACCCCCCCCCTTATCAATTCGCCAGGGCATTATTTACATCTGTCCTTCCCTGTAATAACCCACTAATCACCTGTCAATCACCTATCAATCACCCCCTGTCACTGCCACCCATCAATCACCCCCTGTCACTGCCACCCATCAATCAGCCCCTAACCTTCCCCTTGCGGGCAATCTGATCACCCACCCACACCAATAGATCGCCCGCAGATCCGACATCAGATCACCACCCAAGCGCAGTGTTTACATCTATTCTCTCCTCTAAACACCCACTAATTACCCATCAATCACCCATCAATCACCCCCTATCACCACCTGTCACTGTTACCCATCAGATCAGACCCTAATCTGCCCCTTGCGGGCACCCAATCACCCGCCTACACGCTCAGATTGCCCTCAGACCCCCCCTTATCAATTCGCCAGTGCATTAGTTACATCTGTTCTTCCCTGTAATAACCCACTGATCACCTGTCAATCACCTGTCAATCACCCATCAATCACCCCCTGTCACTGCCACCCATCAATCACCCCCTGGCACTGCCACCCATCAATCACCCCCTGTCACTGCCACTCATCAATCAGCCCCTAACCTGCCCCTTGCGGGCAATCTGATCACCCACCCACACCAATAGTTCGCCCGCAGATCTGACGTCAGATCACCTCCCAAGGGCAGTGTTTATATCTGTTCTCTACCCTAAACACCCACTAATTACCCATCAATCACCCCCTGTCACTGCTACCTATCAGATTAGACCCCTATCTGCCCCTAGGGCACTCAATCACCCGCCCACACCCTCAGAATGCCCTTAGGCCCCAGCCCTGATCACCTCGCCAGTGCATTGCTTGCATCTATTCCCCCCTCTAATCACACCTTGAGACACCCATCAATCACCTCCTGTCACCCCCTAGCACACCTACCCATCAGATCAGGCCCTAATTTGCCCCGTGTGGGCTCCTGATCACTCGGCCAAACCCTCAGATCCCCCTCAGACCCCCTTCCGATCACCTCCCCAGTGCATTGATTGCGTCTATTTTCCCCTCTAACCACCCCCTGAGACACCCATCAATCACCTCCTGTCACCCCCCTAGCACTCCTATCCATCAGATCAGGCCCAATACAACCTGTCATCTAAAAGGCCACCCTGCATATGACCGGTTCCACAAAATTCGCCCCCTCATAGACCACCTGTCATCAAAATTTGCAGATGCTTATACCCCTGAACAGTCATTTTGAGACATTTGGTTTCCAGACTACTCACGGTTTTGGGCCCGTAAAATGCCAGGGCGGTATAGGAACCCCAGAAACGGACCCCATTTTAGAAAAAAGACACCCCAATGTATTCTGTTAGGTGTATGACGAGTTCATAGAAGATTTTATTTTTTGTCAAAAGTTAGCGGAAATTGATTTTTGTTTTTTTTCACAAAGTGTCATTTTTCACTAACTTGTGACAAAAAAATAAAATCTTCTATGAACTCGCCATACACCTAACGGAATACCTTGGGGTGTCTTCTTTCTAAAATGGGGTCACTTGTGGGGTTCCTATACTGCCCCTAAAATGCCAGGGCAGTATAGAAACCCCACAAATGACCCCATTCTAGAAAGAAGACACCCAAACGTATTCCGTTAGGAGTATGGTGAGTTCATAGAAGATTTTATTTTTTGTCACAAGTTAGCGGAAAATGACACTTTGTGAAAAAAAACAATTAAAATCAATTTCCGCTAACTTGTGACAAAAAAATAAAAACTTCTATGAACTCACCATACTCCTAACGGAATACCCATAGCATGGGTATGTGTAAAAATACACCCCAAAACACATTGTACTACTTCTCCCGAGTACGGCGATACCACATGTGTGGCACTTTGTTGCACCCTAACTGCGCTAAAGGGCCCAAAGTCAAATGAGTACCTTTAGTATTTCACAGGTCATTTTGAGAAATTTCGTTTCAAGACTACTCCTCACGGTTTAGGGCCCCTAAAATGCCAGGGCAGTATAGGAACCCCACAAATGACCCCATTTTAAGAAAGAAGACACCCCAAGGTATTCCGTTAGTAGTATGGCGAGTTCATAGAAGATTTTTATTTTTTGTCACAAGTTAGCGGAAATTGATTTTAATTGTGTTTTTTCACAAAGTGTCATTTTCCGCTAACTTGTGACAAAAAATAAAATCTTCTATGAACTCACCATACTCCTAACGGAATACCTTGGGGTGTCTTCTTTCTAAAATGGGGTCATTTGTGGGGTTCCTATACTGCCCTGGCATTTTAGGGGCCCTAAACCGTGAGGAGTAGTCTTGAAACGAAATTTCTCAAAATGACCTGTGAAATCCTAAAGGTACTCATTGGACTTTGGGCCCTTTAGCGCAGTTAGGGTGCAAAAAAGTGCCACACATGTGGTATCGCCGTACTCAGGAGAAGTAGTATAATGTGTTTTGGGGTGTATTTTTACACATACCCATGCTGAGTGGGAGAAAGATCTCTGTAAATGGACAATTGTGTGTAAAAAAAATTAACAAATTGTCATTTACAGAGATATTTCTCCCACCCAGCATGGGTATGTGTAAAAATACACCCCAAAACACATTATACTACTTCTCCTGAGTACGGCAATACCACATGTGTGGCACTTTTTTTCAGCCTAACTGCGCTAAGGGGTCCAAAGTCCAATGAGCACCTTTAGGCTTTACAGGGGTGCTTACAATTTAGCACCCCCAAAATGTCAGGACAGTAAACACACCCCACAAATGACCCCATTTTGGAAAGTAGACCCTTCAAGGTATTCAGAGAGGGGCATGGTGAGTCCGTGGCAGATTTAATTTTTTTTTGTCGCAAGTTAGAAGAAATGGAAACCTTTTTTTTGTCACAAAGTGTCATTTTCCGCTTACTTGTGACAAAAAATAATATCTTCTATGAACTCACTATGCCTCTCAGTGAATACTTTGGGATGTCTTCTTTCCAAAATGGGGTCATTTGGGGGGTATTTATACTATCCTGGAATTCTAGCCCCTCATGAAACATGACAGGGGGTCAGAAAAGTCATAGATGCTTGAAAATGGGAAAATTCACTTTTTGCACCATAGTTTGTAAACGCTATAACTTTTACCCAAACCAATAAATATACACTGAATGGGTTTTCTTTTATCAAAAACATGTTTGTCCACATTTTTCGCGCTGCATGTATACAGAAATTTTACTTTATTTGAAAAATGTCAGCACAGAAAGTTAAAAAAAATCATTTTTTTGCCAAAATTCATGTCTTTTTTGATGAATATAATAAAAAGTAAAAATCGCAGGAGCAATCAAATAGCACCAAAAGAAAGCTTTATTAGTGACAAGAAAAGGAGCCAAAATTCATTTAGGTGGTAGGTTGTATGAGCGAGCAATAAACCGTGAAAGCTGCAGTGGTCTGAATGGAAAAAAAGTGGCCGGTCCTTAAGGGGTAGAAAGCCCTAGGTCCTCAAGTGGTTAATGTAGTCACCCCAGATGCTTGCATGAAAGGACTGCAGTGGATGAATGTGCCAGGCATCCACATACATGTATAGGTTACTGGTAAGATCAGCAGGTAAGAGGAGGGGAATATATTGAAATGAACCTAACACAACACACAAAATTGTAGAAGTTTTCACAATTAAATAACATTTTGCAATATCTCACATCTAAACATTAGTAGATTTAACCTCCTTGGCGGTATGAAAAATACCGCCAGGAGGAAGCGCAGCAGTTTTTTTTAAAAAAAAAAATTTTTTTAATCATGTAGCGAGCCGAGGGCTCGCTACATGATAGCCGCTGCTGAGCGGCATCCCCCCGCCCGCTTCGATCGCCTTCGGCGATCTCCGATCAGGAAATCCCGTTCATAGAACGGGATTTCCTGGAGGGCTTCCCCCGTCGCCATGGCGACGGGGCGGGATGACGTCACCGACGTCACTGACGTCGGGACGTCATTGGGAGTCCCGGGCCACCCCTCGGCGCTGCCTGGCACTGATTGGCCAGGCAGCGCTGGGGTCTGGGGGGGGGGGGGACCCGCGCCGCAGCAGATAGCGGCGATCGGGCAGGGGCCGGCGGCGATCAGAGTGCTGGCGCAGCTAGCAAAGTGCTAGCTGCGTCCAGCAAAAAAAAAATTATGAAAATCGGCCCAGCAGGGCCTGAGCGGCACCCTCCGGCGGCTTACCCCGTGTCACACACGGGGTTACCGCCAAGGAGGTTAAAGGAAACCTGAAGTGAGACATATATGGAGGCTGCTATATTTATTTCCTTTTAAACAATACAAATTGCCTGGCACTGGCAGCTCTGCTGGTCTATTTGGCTTCAGTAGAGCCAGAGTCACACCAGAAACAAGCATGCAGCTAATTTTGTCAGATCTGACAATAATGTCAGAAACACCTGATCTGCATATGCTTGTTCAGGGTCTATGGCTAAAAGTATTAGAGGCAGAGGATCATCAGGATAGCCAGGCAACTGGTATTGCTTAAAGGGAAGGTTCAGGAACACTAAATAAAAAAGAAAAATCGAAATCCACTTACCTGGGGCTTCCTCCAGCCCGTGGCAGGCAGGAGTTGCCCTCGGCGCTGCTCCGCAGGCTCCCGGTGGTCTCCGGTGGCCGACTCGACCTGGCCAGGCCGGCGGCCAGGTAGGGCATCTTCTGCGCTCCATTATGCGTGTCACGCCGGCGCGCTGACGTCATCGGACGTCCTCCGGGCTGTACTGCGCAGGCTCAGAGCTACTGAGCCTGCGCAGTACAGCCCGGAGGACGTCCGATGACGTCAGCGCGCCGGCGTGACACGCATAATGGAGCGCAGAAGAAGCCCGACCTGGCCGCCGGCCTGGCCAGGTCGGGTCGGCCACCGGAGACCACCGGGAGCCTGCGGAGCGGCACCGAAGGCACCTCCTGCCTGCCACGGGCTGGAGGAAGCCCCAGGTAAGTGGATTTCCATTTTTTTTTTGTGTGTCTGAACCTTCCCTTTAAAAGGAAATAAATATGGCAGCCTCCATATGCATCTCACTTCAGGTGTCCGTTAAACAGTCATTATATGATGGCTAAAAAACTGTACATTATTTTTAAAAAGCAAGCACCCATAAGCATGCATGTCTATACTCAATTGCACAATCTAATATTGTGCATTTTCTAGCCTTTCACCAGTCATTGTTATGTCCTAAAATGATCCAGGCAACAGCTTCAGTAATTACTAGCTAATTTCAAGTGATGCTGCTTTATAACCACGTAATGTATATGGAAGATTAATCTTTACATGATCCTGCCAGCTATAATTGTGATTTTGAAATATAAACAAATTGGGCTTGAGCCACTATTACACCATGATAACTCATATCACGGCCACGCTAATGTTTTCGCACACAATTTCACGTTTTGTACGCGTTTTCGCACGCAATTGTGAATTTTCACACGCAATCGTGGGCGCAAATTCACGATTGTGCACAAACGTTTGCAATTGCGTGCAAAACCACAAAAACGTGAGCAAAACGCGAAATTGTGTGAAAACGCTAGCGCGGCCGGGATTTGAGTTATCACGGTTTAGTGAATCAAGCCCACTGTGCGCAATAATCATGACATTACAAAGGTTTAAAATAGCTCCTGAGATTTAGAATAAATTAGTTACATTTAATTTCATTAAAAGGACACCTACTTTAATGGTTACTATTTTGTCATAGGAATAAAAATACTGATTATTTTCAGCTGGTGGCTGGCGCTATGCTGCGCAGGGCAGGACTGCACATGCCATTTCTCTGAACGTTGCGGCCAGCTTACACATTGCGCCCAGCTCACACGCATGTACCACCCAATCAGCACCAGGCAAGCACAATCACAGTGGGGCGGGGCAGAAGAAGACGTGTGCACACAAACACAGGGCCACAGCCTATCAGAGCGGGGTAGGGCAGAAATGGGCGTGTGCGGGATGGAAGGACATACAGACACACAGCGTCGGGCTTGGAAATTATTATTATAGAATTTTTTTTCATTATGCAGAACAATACAATCATCAATGTTATGCTATATTTTCAGCGTAGGAAAACACATTTGTCTAATGGCTGACCAAACCAGCAGATTTTCCTGCATGGGCCAACAGATTCATCATTTCCTCAATACTAGCGCCTTCACAGAGTATACTGTGGTGGGGGAATATTCTGTGGCTAAGATCCATGATGATGCACCGCTGGATAAAGCCTGCCTGCTTGCCTGTGGATTTTCCACAGGGTATGGCTCTGCTGTCAACGTGGCTCAAGTAAGTTTATTTTGTCCAGAGATATGAATCAGGGTATCGGTTTATAGCCATGACAGGGGTGCAAATACGTATTTAAAGTGCAGTAACATTAAATAATGCAATATTTTGAATTTGTGTAGGTAAATTCCACATTCAATAACCTGTTTGAAGTTGTAATGAACAGCTCCATTTTTTTTTCCTTTAATAAGGATGGACAGACGGCATGGTGGGTCCCTGCTTTGTACAAGCAAGGAAGGATCTGCAGGCCAGAAAAGGTCGGTGAAAAAAACGTTTTTTTTATTGGAAACTCCACATGACAAGGTACAATAAAACCACAGGATCAACTGACGCATATCGGGCCTACAATCTGCCCTTAGTCATAGCGAACTATAACTAAGGGCAGATTGTAGGCCCGATACACGTTAGTTGATCCTGTGGTTTTATTGTACCTCGTCATGTGGAGTTTCCAGTAAAGAAAAACAGCTTTTTTCACACTCCTTGTCTGGCCTGCAGATCCTTCCTTGCTTGTACTTGTGGATTGGCCTGGCTTACCAGATCCTGCACTGACTAGTATGGTTAAGGGGGTTTGAGCATTTAGGAACTCTCATTCTGCTTTTTGATTCCTGCTTTGATTTGATCTGCACAGAGTTTAGATGTTCTCCCTGACTCCGTCTGCGTGGGTTTCCTCTGAACACTCTGGGTTCCCCCACATCCCAAATATAACAATAATAACAACAACAACAATAATGATTTTGAGCTCCTCTAGTGCCTCTTGCTTTGTAAGAGTGCCCATCCCCCCTCTTGTTTTGCATGCATGCTCATATTATCATTACACACCACATTAAAAACAAGCATGATTTGCCAGGCTGTTCTAGTACTTTTGTTCCTTTTTCTGCACTAATGAGAGGTAGGTAGGCAGGCCGTGATGTAAGGAGCAGGCCACATATGCAGTTATTTGGGAGAAAAATGCAATGCTAAGCTACTTCCTAATAATCCTTTGTTGAACAGAGATGGTCAGTGAGATGTTAATAATGCATTATAGGAGATCATTCTAAAGGTGCCCATTAACGGTACAATTTTTCACTAAATGCGATCTTTTGATGCGATTTGAATGATCGTATGTAATCTGGAGGCAATTATGAAACGTTCACATTTACTGAATGATACTTTCTTCAAATGCGTTCATATTTTCCAACTTTCAGATCGATTTTATCCTATAAAACAATCGATTAAAGATTCGTTCACTAGAAATTGCCTTCATAAATGGTGAATTTTCTGTACAATTTGATTGTAAAAATCGCATCGAAAGATCGCATTTGGTGAAAAAATTGTACCGTTAATGGGCACCTTAACTACTTAAAGACCGCTCCATACCAATTGGAGTGGATGCTGCGGCAGCCCCAGGACCGCCTAACACCGATCAGCGTGCAGTCCTGGGGGAGTTTTTTGCAGGAAATCGCGTGTGCCGCTGTGCGTGCATCTCGGCTTGAATGACGGAGCTCCGCCATCAGTCTTCAAGTCTTATGTGATCGCTGCTAGGAGACTGTTAGATGGCGAAACCACCCTCTATTTACTTGGTACAGCACTGTGATCTATGGAAGCGCTGCGCTGGGGACAGCCGTGTGACACGGCTGTCCCCCTAGGCGACAGTGAAGTGATCCGCTGTCATAGGCTGAAGCCTGGCAGGGGGAGGGAGGGACTGGAACAAAAAGAAAAAAAAGAGGAAATTTATTATAAAAAAAAAGAAATGCATATTTACAAAAAAAAAAAATAAAATTATTATTTTTATTAAAATTAATAAACATTCTGGGAGCGATCATGGCCCACCAACAGAAATCTCTGTTGGTGGGCAGAAAGGGGGGGGGATCACTTGTGTGTTGAGTTGTGTGGCCCTGCACTGAGCCCTTAAAGAGACACTGTAACAATAAAAACGTCCCCTGGGGGTACTCCCCTCGGGAGGGGGAAGCCTCCGGATCCTAATGAGGCTTCCTCGTCCTCCTCTGTCCCACGGGGTCTCACTGCAGCCCTCCGAACAGTGGCCGACAGACCCGACAGCCTGTTCAATATTTACCTTTCCAGGCTCCAGCGGGGGCGCTGTTGCGGCTTTTCTGACGGAGATAGGCGGAAATAGCCGATCTTCGTCGGGTCCGCTCTACTGCGCAGGCGCAGGAGACTTGCACCTGCGCAGTAGAGCGGCCAGACGGAGATCGGCTATTTCCGCCTATCTTCGGGGGAAGGAGAGGATACTGTGCCTACGCTGGTGCCAAAAGGTAAATATTTACATCGCCGCCGCTCCGGGAGGATTTTCGCTGCCACTGAGGACGAGGGAAGCCTCAATAGGATCCGGAGGCTTCCCCCACCTGAGGTAAGTACCCCCTAGGGGAGTTTTTTTGTTACAGATTTTCTTTAAAGCTGCAGTGGCCTTAATTGTGAAAAATAGCCTGGTCACTAGGTGGGTTAAGACCGTGGTCCTTAAGTGGTAAATTCACTTAAAGAGGAACTGTTACCATGTATTGAACTTCATCCCAATCTGTAGCTGATACCTCCTTTCCTACAGGAAATCTTTACCTTTTCTCAAATAGATCATCAGGGGATCTGTATGGCTGATATTGTGGTGAAACCCCTCCCAGTTTCCAGTCTGTGAGCCTTGTTGCATTGTGGAAAATAAAAGATTTTTTCAGGTGGGAAATTCTTCTGAGTAAAGAACTATCTTCAGCATCTAAAACGAGGTTGCCACATGTGCATCCGTACCTACTGTAGCCACATTTCCTACAAAACATGGCCAGTGTGGCTTCATAGACATTCATGCAGCATTGTAGGTAGGCTAATGTGCACTTTGGTTACTTTAGTAAGAACTATGAAAATATTACAATATTATACTTGAAAGTAATATTATACATGAAAGTGATGAAATTACATATCTGATCTACTGTCCATGACTATATCAACTCTTAATTTTCTGTTGCAGGTCACACCTGGGTCCACATGTGCTGTATTTGGTTTAGGGGCCATAGGCCTGTCTGTGATCCTGGGCTGTAAAGTTTCTGGAGCAGCTCAAATTATAGCAGTTGATGTAAACAAAGATAAATTTGCTATAGCCAAAGAGTTGGGGGCCACTGATTGTATCAACCCAAAGGACCATGAAAAACCCATCCATGAGGTGATATTGCAGATGACCGGTGGTGGAGTTCAATATTCTTTTGAATGCATTGGAAACACTGATGTCATGGTCAGTACCTAAATTAATCAACATTTTGCTTAATGGGAATAGGATATGTAATTTTAAATGTATTTTAAGGTAATATTATTTGTATCCACTAGATGTCCCCACACACTTTATGAAGTGAGCGTGTATATGTTTACTTTCATTTCAATAAATGATGATCATTCATTCATCAGACACTTTGATTGGCTTTGGGAATACATGTTCCCATTCACCAATCATTGCTCTAATGAGCGTTGACAGGGGCACAAGATCGTTTGAAGCATTCGTAAATGCGACAATGCATAAATATATATATATATATATATATATACATATATAGATTAGGTAGGTGCCCCCAGTATAGGTTAGATAGGTAGCTGCCACCCAGTATAGGTTAGATAGGTAGGTGCCCCCAGTATAGGTTAGATTAGGTAGGTTCCCCCAGTATAGGTTAGATAGGTAGCTGCCACCCAGTTTAGGTTAGATAGGTAGGTGCCCCCAGTATAGGTTAGATTAGGAAGGTGCCCCCAGTATAGGTTAGATTAGGTAGGTGCCCCCCAGGGTAGGTTAGATAGGTAGCTGCCACCCAGTTTAGGTTAGATAGGTAGGTGCCCCCCAGGATAGGTTAGATAGGTAGCTGCCCCAGTATAGGTTAGGTAGGTGCCCCCCATGATAGAGGGGGAAGCCGCGGGGAGGGCAGCCCGACCTCTCCCTCCCTTCCTCTTCCCGGGCCGCCCTCCGTGCGATCCACCCTCGGAGTGCAGAGTAATGCAGCAGGGAAGCACTATGCAAAACTACTCACCTCGCTGGCTCCAAGCGCTGCTCTCTCGCCGCCAGTCTACTCTCTGCTACACGCTGATACACACACACACGCAGCTTCCTGTTTAGCAGCGTGTGTGTGTATCAGCGCTTCCCTGCTGCATTACTCTGCACTCCGAGGGGGGATCGCATGGAGGGCGGCCCGGGGAGAGGAAGGGAGGGAGAGGTCGGGCTGCCCTCCCCGCGGCTGCAGCTCCCCCTCCATCACAGCGCACCCCTCCCAGCAGCGCCCCGGACGGCGGCACGCCCCGCACGGCCGTAGAAACGGCCATGGCTGAAGCAGAGCTAGAAAGTGGATTGAATGATGGAATATCAGGTTTATTGGAAATTTGGGAATACAATGATGAGATGGAGTACTAGACTTCTTGTGGAATGTGTTAATAGAATTTGATATCAGTTTTGCCCAGAAGGAATTAAGTCTCCTATAGAATAAGTCCTCTATATTCAGATTTTTGTTTTCCATGGCTTTTTTTTTAAGAACTTGCAACTTGAGGATCAGTTCACTTCATGACTTTAAGGTTGGGATCATTAGGAATGATGGCTGGAGGGGAAGGAGTCAATCTGCGTGCCGCGATTAGCAGCTATTAATGTTAGATAATTTGGTCAGCGGAGGCACCTGATAAAATAGCAGGCACGTGGGCCACCCGCTATGCAAACTGCAGCTTTGTGAATGCACCCATTATTTGTATCCGCAGTTTGCATAGCAGGCAACTTAGGAATTGGTGAAGGAGGGACTTAGGGTTAGGCATCATCGTGGGGGTCTTAGGGTAAGGCATCAGTTGTTAGGTTTAGGCATCAGTGGGGGGTTGTAAGGTTTAGGCATCGAAGGGGAACGTGTTAGGTTTAGGGATTAGAGGGGGGTAGTTAGGTTTATGCATCAGTAGATTGAGGGCTCTGTGTGAGGTTAGGTCAGGCTATAGTTAAATATAAGTAAAAATTTCCAATATTTTACTATCGGAATACTACACTGATCCCTAGTAGAATATCAGTAATTTACTAATATTCTACTTGTGGCTATTCCCAGCACGTATTTTAAATGTACGTGGTTTGGGAGCCTCAAATGCCATTTTGTCCCTATTTAACTTCGTATCGTAAGCTTATTTTCTATACTTTCATCTTGAACCTTCTAGCCCCATTTGTTAGACTGTCCATCCTTCATACTTTTACAGCATATTTCTGCACTGTAATAACATTCTGCAGAGTAGGTCAATTCATTTGAAAATGAGCATTCAGTCATGACCCTTACACCTCAGAGGAATCTTCTCTTTGATGTACAGCTACTGCATTAGTATGAATGCTTTTCCTTATATACAGTGGCTTGCAAAAGTATTCGGCCCCCTTGAAGTTTTCTACATTTTGTCACATTACTGCCACAAACATGAATCAATTTTATTGGAATTCAACGTGGAAGACCAATACAAAGTGGTGTACACGTGAGAAGTGGAACGAAAATCATACATAATTCCAAACATTTTTTACAAATAAATAACTGCAAAGTGGGGTGTGCGTAATTATTCAGCCCCCTTTGGTCTGAGTGCAGTCAGTTGCCCATAGACATTGCCTGATGAGTGCTAATGACTAAATAAAGTGCACCTGTGTGTAATCTAATGTCAGTACAAATACAGCTGCTTTGTGACGGCCTCAGAGGTTGTCTAAGAGAATATTGGGAGCAACAACACCATGAAGTCCAAAGAACACACCAGACAGGTCAGGGATAAAGTTATTGAGAAATGTAAAGCAGGCTTAGGCTACAAAAGGGTTTCCAAAGCCTTGAACATCCCACGGAGCACTGTTCAAGCGATCATTCAGAAATGGAAGGAGTATGGCACAACTGTAAACCTACCAAGACAAGGCCGTCCACCTAAACTCACAGGCCGAACAAGAAGAGCGCTAATCAGAAATGCAGTCAAGAGGTCCATGGTGACTCTGGAGGAGCTGCAGAGATCTACAGATCAGGTGGGGCAATCTGTCCATAGGACAACTATTAGTCATGCACTGCACAAAGTTGGCCTTTATGAAAGAGTGGCAAGAAGAAAGCCATTGTTAACAGAAAAGCATAAGAAGTCCCGTTTGCAGTTTGCCACAAGCCATGTGGGGGACACAGCAAACATGTGGAAGAAGGTGCTCTGGTCAGATGAGACCAAAATTGAACTTTTTGGCCAAAATGCAAAACGATATGTGTGGCGGAAAACCAACACTGCACATCACTCTGAACACACCATCCCCACTGTCAAATATGGTGGTGGCAGCATCATGCTCTGGGGGTGCTTCTCTTCAGCAGGGACAGGAAAGCTGGTCAGAGTTGATGGGAAGATGGATGGAGCCAAATACAGGGCGATCTTGGAAGAAAACCTCTTGGAGTCTGCAAAAGACTTGAGACTGGGGGGGAGGTTCACCTTCCAGCAGGACAACGACCCTAAACATAAAGCCAGGGCAACAATGGAATGGTTTAAAACAAAACATATCCATGTGTTAGAATGGCCCAGTCAAAGTCCAGATCTAAATCCAATCAAAAATATTTGGTAAGATCTGAAAAACTGCTGTTCACAAACACTGTCTATCTAATCTGACTGAGCTGGAGCTGTTTTGCAAAGCAGACTGGGCAAGGATTTCAGCCTCTAGATGTGCAAAGCTGGTAGAGACATACCCTAAAAGACTGGTAGCTGTAATTGCAGCAAAAGGTGGTTCTACAAAGTATTGACTCAAGGGGCTGAATAATTATGCACACCCCACTTTGCAGTTATTTATTTGTAAAAAAAATGTTTGGAATAATTTATGACTTTCGTTCCACTTCTCACGTGTACACCACTTTGTATTGGTCTTTCATGTGGAATTCCAATAAAATTGATTAATGTTTGTGGCAGTAATGTGACAAAATGTGGAAAACTTCAAGGGGGCCGAATACTTTTGCAACCCACTGTAAATCAATAAGGCTGTAGAAGATTTCCAGCTTACAAAAAATGGGTTTCAAATATGGTATGTCAGTGACTGAAGATCATGTACCAAGTGGGTTCTTTCCAGTTCATCCTGTGTTTGGGGTCGCCAGTCAATTCCTTGAATGATGTGTAGATTCTATCTCTATTTTGAAATAACATTGTTTTAACCAACAGCATGCTTGTTTGATGACCCCTCAAAATTGCCAAAGGTTATTTAGTGTTTTACGACATTCTATAAAAACACAAGATTTTTCCCTCAAACTGTTGTACATTTGTATTTTACTCTCAAACAGTGGTGCTCACCGCCAGGTCGTGATCACGCTTACGCGTGGATTCACAACCATTTTGACGCATTCCGCCTCGGACACGCTAAGCCGTGAATAGATTTTCAACCACGAAAATCTACTTCGGCTTCGCGTGAATGCGGACAGAAATCCGCATTCACGCTCGTGAAACCCGGTGCTGAAGTCGTGGTTTGCGGAAATGCGTCAAACTATGTGGAAGTGACACATTGCAGGCCAATCAGAGTGCCCCAGCCAGGCCCTAGCAACCAATCACAGGAGGGGAGCTATGCCCTCCCCTTCTGAATATAAAGCGGCGGCCATGATGGAAAAGCTCTGTCCTTGCTAGACTGTGGTGCTGAGAGGATTATCTCCAGGCCATTGTTGTTTGAGCAAGTGTTTTTGCTAACACTGCTCTTATACTGTACACAGTTAGCTAGTCAGTGAGTGATTGCTGTAGTTAGTTGTAGTCAGTGTAGTGTAGTGGGAGTGTGGGAGTCTAGTGATTATTTAACTGTGTGTAGTGCTGTGCAGGCAGGTTCAGTGCTGCAGTGTAGTGGGAGTGGGGATTATCTGTGTGTAGAGTGCAGGCAGGCAGGTTAGTGCAGCTGCAGTGTTCACTTGTATATTCCAGTGACAGTTATACACTTGTACTATTTGCAGGCAGCCAGTCACACCGCCGGCGCCGCCACTCTCTGCCAGCGCTGTTCATTCATTCTGTCAGTGACCTTGTGCCGTGCCCAGTGCCCACTGCTAGCTCGCTGGCATATGAGCATCTCATTACACAGTGTGACATCCTTGTGTGCCCACTGCATCCTTCAGTGACCTAGTTGTATATCCAGTGCCCACTGCTGTGCCCACTGCATCCTTCAGTGACCTTGTACTGTGGCCACTGCATCCTTCAGTGACCTAGTTGTACATCCAGTGGCCACTGCTGTGCCCACTGCATCCTTCAGTGACCTTGTACTGTGCCCACTGCATCCTTCAGTGACCTTGTACTGTGCCCACTGCATCCTTCAGTGACCTAGTTGT
Source organism: Hyperolius riggenbachi (assembly GCF_040937935.1). Taxonomy (NCBI): domain Eukaryota; kingdom Metazoa; phylum Chordata; class Amphibia; order Anura; family Hyperoliidae; genus Hyperolius; species Hyperolius riggenbachi. The sequence continues at coordinate 240,717,971 of NC_090646.1, forward strand.
ATATCCAGTGCCCACTGCTGTGCCCACTGCATCCTTCAGTGACCTTGTACTGTGGCCACTGCATCCTTTAGTGACCTAGTTGTATATCCAGTGCCCACTGCTGTGCCCACTGCATCCTTTAGTGACCTTGTACTGTGGCCACTGCATCCTTCAGTGACCTAGTTGTATATCCAGTGGCCACTGCTGTGCCCACTGCATCCTTCAGTGACCTTGTACTGTGCCCACTGCATCCTTCAGTGACCTTGTACTGTGCCCACTGCATCCTTCAGTGACCTAGTTGTATATCCAGTGCCCACTGCTGTGCCCACTGCATCCTTCAGTGACCTTGTACTGTGGCCACTGCATCCTTCAGTGACCTAGTTGTATATCCAGTGCCCACTGCTGTGCCCACTGCATCCTTCAGTGACCTTGTACTGTGGCCACTGCATCCTTCAGTGACCTAGTTGTATATCCAGTGCCCACTGCTGTGCCCACTGCATCCTTCAGTGACCTTGTACTGTGCCCACTGCATCCTTCAGTGACCTTGTACTGTGCCCACTGCATCCTTCAGTGACCTAGTTGTATATCCAGTGCCCACTGCTGTGCCCACTGCATCCTTCAGTGACCTTGTACTGTGGCCACTGCATCCTTCAGTGACCTAGTTGTATATCCAGTGCCCACTGCTGTGCCCACTGCATCCTTCAGTGACCTTGTACTGTGCCCACTGCATCCAGTGATTCATTACTAGCAACATGTCTGGCAGGGTTTCGCGGGGTGAGAGGAAAGGGAGTTCAATTGCCTCAGCCACTTCTGGGACTGCTCCACGTCCAGGGAGAGGACGCCCAGCTGTACGTGGTTGTGATGCAGCAGAACGGGGGGCAGCAAAGCCTGGGCCGAGTCAGCGGACGCCATTGTCCAAATATTTTAAAGTTTCTGGTCCCCGTGTGGTGGTTGAGCAAATGGAACCTGACGTACTCATGGACATCATGACTTCCTCCCAGACCTCTACTGTGAGCACCACTCCAAGCAGTAGCAGCAGCAGCCAACATCCCACGCTTGTTGTGACATCCACCCCAGCACCCACTGGTCAGCAGCCCTCCCAGGATGACAGCGTTCTGTCCCTCAGTCCGGCATCTGGGAACCTGCTGATGCAAGAAGCTCAGGACTTACTGGGGACTGATGTGGCAGAGATTGAGATCGGGCCACAATCACAAGCGTTGTTGAGTTCTGGTGATGAAGAAGAGGGGTCTGTGTCTGGGGATGTAGGGACAGAAGAGGAGGCGGGGGAGTCAGAGGAAGAGCTGGATTATGATGATGCTGCTGATGATGACGACGTTGTGGACCCTAACTATGTGCAGCCTGCTGAGTCCGTGGAAGAATGGTCAGAGCAGGATAACGAGTCACCTCGGCCTAGGCAAGGATATCGCCATATGTCAGGCAGGGGCAGGGGCATCGGCAGCAGTGGGCGTGGAGGAAGTAGACAGGACACTGCTTCAGCCGGCACCACCACCATGCAACCCCCGGCAACTACTACCACACATTGCTCCTCTGCACCCTCTGCTAGTGGGGGCCGCAGTAAATTAAAGTCACCAGTGTGGGATTGCTTTGAGGAATGTACTGATGACAAAAGGTATGCGGTGTGCAGGTTATGCAGCAAAAGATTGAGCCGTGGGAAAAGTCTGAGCAAGATGGGTACCTCATCCCTGCAGGGCCACCTGAGAAGCCGCCACTGCCGCGAGTATGCGGACTTTAAGAGAAAGCAGGCACTGCTGGCAGGGGTTCCTGAGAGCAGAAGGCCCACCAGTGCAGCAGCATCCTCCCTCCCTCAGGGTCGTGAATCCCCCACAGCAGCAGCAGTAGTAGCACGCAAGCGCTCTTCCACCTCGGCTGCTCAGGACACAGACATTGAGGCTGGCAGCCAGTGTTCGTCTCTCTCCTCTGTCTCCCCTGCATCCCAGCGTCGTCAGACCCTGCTGAGCGACACCTTTCAGGGTCTGACCAAGCCTCTGCCTCCAAGCCACAGGCGGATCCGCAAACTAAATGGCTTGCTGGCCCGGGCCATGGCATCACAGCTGCTTCCCTACTCCCTGGTGCAGGAGGGGAGCGCCATGCGGACGCTGCTCCAATTTGGCATCCCCGAGTGGCAAGTCCCCAGTCGCCACTATTTCAGCAGGAGCGCAATCCCAGCACTCCACAAGTTTGCGGTGGAAAACGTGGCCCGTTCCCTGGACTACTCTGTGGGCAAGCGGGTCCACGTGACCATGGACTCGTGGAGTAGCAGATTTGGGACAGGTCGCTACCTGTCCTTTACGGCCCACTGGGTGACACTGATGGAAGGGAGGGAGGACAAGAGCGCGGGATCAGGGGGGATGCAGAAGGGTCCTGTCACGACACTCCCTCAGCACCCGGAAAGCAAGCCCACCTCGGCAGCAGCAGCGCCAAGCCTCGGCACTGCCAAGCCCTTTTAAAATTGGTGACCCTGGGGAAAGAGAGGCTTACGGCCACCAACGTCCTGGCCGCCCTCAGGAAGCAGGAGCGGAGGTGGCTGACCCCCAGAGGCCTGGAAGTGGGGTATGTGGCAGCAGATAACGGGGCCAACCTGGTGGCAGCAGTGCAGCAGGGAAACCTCCAGCACATCCCCTGCTTGACCCACGTGCTCAATCTTGTGGTGCAGCGCTTCTTGCGCACCTACCAGGGGATGAGCGAGCTGCTGCAGGATGCCCGGGCGGTGGTACGCTTTTTCCGCCTGTCAGCCACTGCCTCTGCACTCTTGTCCACCTTACAGCAGCAGTATGGAAGGCCACAACACCGGCTGATCATCGACATGCCAGTTCGCTGGAATTCGACTCTGGCCATGTTGGAACGGCTGTGTCAGCACAGCCTGGCTGTTAGGGCCTACATGCTAGACCCAAGTGTCCCCAGCAACCAGCAAGTCCCCATGATTACTGCCACTCAGTGGACACTGATGCAGCAAGTATGCCTGGTGCTGAGTCCCTTCCTGGAGGCAACCAAGATGGTCAGTGAGGAGCGGGCCTCTGTGTGCCAGTGGGTGCCCTTGGTTTGTCTACTGGAGCAGGCAATGGACAATTTAATTGAGCGTGGGGATGAAGCCCTGAGGCAGTTGGAAGAACAGGAGCAGATGGCAGCACAGTCCAGCTCAGAGGAGGGCTCACAGCAGGTAGTGGAAGAGTTGGAGGTCCCTAACCTGAATGAGGAGGAGGAGGAGGAGCAGAGTGCAGCAGGCGTTGTACGTGGATGGCAGTTTGAGGAGGACAACGACATGGCACAGGAAGAGGACAGGCATGCGTTATTGGACAATGGCGAGGACGAGGAAGATCTTGCTGGCAGGGCCCACTTGTTTCCCATGGCTGTGCACATGTTGCGCTGCCTTCGCAGGGACCCCCGGGTGATCCAGATGCGTTCAAGGGAGGACATCTGGATTACCTTGATGCTTGATCCCCGTCTGAAGGGGAAGCTGGGAGACTTAATGACGCCATCCACCACCGGGCAACGCACAAGGGAGTTGAAGGAGGCCCTTGTGTGCAGACTACTGGAAGCATTCCCCCGGCCTTCCACCCCCACTGTAACTGCTCTGCCAAGCCAGCAAGAGGTGCCTGCCATTGCCACTAGCAGCACAACAACAACCACCAGCAGCAGCAGCAGCAACTGGCGCCCCGGAGACCTGAAGAGCCTAAGCAAGAGCCTGTATGCAGTGCAGCAGCCCAGAACAGAGGTGCCCGCCACAGCATCCACCACCAACCAGCACAAGCAACGACTGACCACCATGGTGTCTGACTATATGGGGTCATCCAGCGGGCTCAATGACACCGACAGCCCCGTGGACCCCTTGGAGTACTGGGTCAAGAGACTGGACATCTGGAGCGAGCTTTCCCAGTACGCCCTGGAACTCCTATCCTGCCCTCCTTCCAGTGTTCTCTCAGAGAGATGCTTTAGTGCGGCCGGTGGCGTGGTCACAGAGAAGCGCTCTCGGCTCTCCCACTCCTCTGTGGACAAACTCACCTTCCTGAAAATCAACCAGGCTTGGGTGGAAGGTGAGTTCCTGGCCCCTATTGTCGGACATAGGGGGACATGAAGTGGCTGCTGCATGTGCTGTTGTTAACTATGCCTGCCTTTATAAAGACATTTACTACCTGCCTAGTGCCTACCTTGGTTAATTTTTTGGTGTTATAGTACTACTACCAGTAAGTTGCCATGGTCCTCCTTCTGAGCTGCTGAACTGACCGTCCGCTTTGTCCTCCTGACTCAGTCGCTACTACACTCTGCGTTCACACTGCCCGGGTCGCCGGGTGCATTTAATTTTTTTGGCCAGCACTATGACGCTGTGCTACTACTACTGTGCTGCTGCTGCTGAACTGACCGCCGCTTTGTCCTCCTGACTCAGTCGCTACTACACTCTGCGTTCACACTGCCCGGGTCACCGGGTGCATTCAATTTTTTGGCCAGCACTATGACGCTGTGCTACTACTACTGTGCTGCTGCTGCTGAACTGACCGCCCGCTTTGTCCTCCTGACTCAGTCGCTACTACACTCTGCGTTCACACTGCCCGGGTCACCGGGTGCATTTAATTTTTTGGCCAGCACTATGACGCTGTGCTGCTACTACTACCACCAGTATGTTGCCGTGGTCCTTCTGTGCTGCTGAACTGACCGCCCGCATAGTCCTTCTCCTGACTCCTACCACCACTGCGCTCTGCGTTCACACTGCCCGTGTCCACTGACAACTCTGCTGCGATGTCATTGCTAATTGCTGCAAAAAAAAAAACAAAAAAAAAAATTACAAAAACCTCTCTGGAGCCTTTTTGCCATCAGCCACTCATCCTCCTCCAGCGGTACCTTCGCTGCCAAGTGCCATTGGAACTCGCCTTCACCTCTTTGACTGCTTAACGCGTATATCCCTTTTTAAAACCACTTATTACCAATTAATAGCCCCATTTAAAGTGTTGATTTCACTTTAAAATCCATTTTCTCTAGAAAAAAATTTTTTGGGGGAATTTTTTATGTTGAAGTTATGTTGCCCCTTATCACCTCGATAATCCATGCTATTTGGGGGACTGTAGCATGTATGGGGGCTTTGTTATTAACGTTAAAAGAAAATCCGCCTCCGGGCGTGAATCCACGCATGATTACGCCATTCACGGAAAAAAATCCGCGTGGTTGCGTGGACGCGACCGCAAATCCGCATGCGGCGGGGCCGAATGCGGATTTTTTTTTTCAACCACGCGGATTTCCGAATTCGTGGATGAGGCACATCCGAGCATCCCTGCTCTCAAAGAGCATGTCCCCATACTGTCATGAGGGATACATTTTTTGTATTTTTCCTCATAAGAACATTCTTCCCAGAGAAGCTTAATGAATATGTAAAGCATGTTTGAATTTGTTTTCATTGTTTTTTCAATACCAGTTCACTTATTTATATTATATTTTATGTGCCTTTTTCTGTTCAATTTGTTTCTGACCTTAGTTCATTTATTACTTCAACTCCTAGTGCTGGACATCTTAAATGACTTAAAGATTATTTAGTTATTTATTCATTCATTTATTGATTTTAGTCTGACTCTGGACACCATTAATTTTATTTTCAACTGTTTCATCTATTTACTTTTAGATTTCAATTACTACGTGTTATGTTAGTTTCAGTGATTGTCTTGAGTAAGGATACTGTGGTGGTTTATTTTTTCACCACTAGAGGGTGACATCTCCCTTTTTAATTCAGTGATTTGTTGTCAACCTATCCACAGGGTTTTGCATTTAACATTTTTCATTCTCTCACAGGTTTGTTTAGTTCACAAATTGAGTCTATAGAAACTTCCCTTTTCTACCCCTCTGTTTGACTTTTTTTTTAGACTTGCTCAGATAAACATGCAACATTCAAAAATATTGGTTTGGCAGTGAAAACTAGGCCTGAATGAAATGTTATGTAACAGGCTTTAGCGTCATCATGTGGTGTTCCTGTGTAAAACATCTTTTAACAAGGAAAAAAAATGCTGTGACTTTAAATATGGAGTTCTTGGGGGTTTGAGGTGCTGATGATAGCTGTTGCAATGGACTTATATTCTTTAACAATAGGAAGCTTTGTTTGACTTAAGGCTTCTTTTCCACCAGGACGTTGCGTTTAGGGGACGTTATAGGGCACATAACGCAACGCCTGGTGGTGTTGGAGCAGGACGCTACCAAGAGCCGTGTTACAAGCAGCTCTTGGTGCGCCTGCTCTGTCAGAGGTGCTGCGGAGGCCACGTGCGCAGAGCTCTCCGCATCACGTGGTCCCGCCAGCCAATCAACGGCCGCTCCAAGAAGTAAACACTCCAAGTGAAGTGAATGTCAAGTAGCCATGTGCCTGGCTACGTAGCGGCCTCTCCCCGCCTCCTCTCCGCCCCTAAAATATAAAAAAAAACATACTGAGCATGTGCAAACAGTCTAATGCAGCTTAAGCAGCTAGACCGCACAGTACGCTGCACTTTAAACGAACGTGCAGCGTTACTGTGTAACGCAACGTGGGCACTGTGAACAGCCCATTGATTTTTCATTGATGTGCGGTGGGGTGCGTTACAGGCTGCACTGACGTGCGCCTGTAACGTCTTACTGTGAAAGAAGCCTTAATGTGGATTTCAAGTGATTATGTGATGCTGTCACTGCCTGTGCCAAGACTTGTGCTTGCTGCCAAGTGCTCAAGATTTTTTTTTTTGCAAATAAACTTGGAGTTCTGGAGGCCTGGGGTGGAGCTGGTTGCTGTTACAGTCTATTGATTGTGCACCTGAAGTGAAAATGATTGATGAGAATCAATTTTATTTTACAGTACTAATCCTAAATAGCACCTTCATTTGCTGCCAGGTGACTATTTTTTCATTTTTGAATTTATTTATTTTTTTGCAATAAAAACTGGTGTTTTGGGAGCCTGAGGTGGTGCTGGTTGTTGTTCCATTTTATTTAAAGGGAATCTAAAGAGAAAATAAATTTATGAGATAACAAGTTGCATGTGTAGTACAGCTAAGAAACAGAACATTAGTAGCACAGGTGTGAGTCTCGTATTGTTTCCAGTACAGGGAGAGTTAAGAAACTTTAGTTGTTATCTATGCAAAAGAGCTGCTCTGAGCTCTCCAACCCAACTTGGGTCAGTGAAAGTCCTGTTTTCTGAAGCACTTATACATTAAAGAAACAGTGAGAAACAGCTTCAGATAAAGTTTTACTGCAGGGGAGTTCAAAGGGTCATTAGATCTGCTCTTTTTCATAATTTAAAATACAGAGTGTGGGTTGTAAATATGACAGAATGATTATAAAAAAAAAGCTATATATAACTGAAAATAAAAAGAGAGAGACTTGTTCATTTTCTTTTTACTAATGTTCTATTAATTATCCATTCTACACATACAATTCATTATATCATACCTTTTTTTTTTTTCACTTTAGTGTCACTTTAAAGCAAAGCTAAAGTGAGAATAGATGATTAGAAACATACAAAAATAAATAAATAATAATAATAACTAAGGCACATACAGTGGGATGCGAACGTTTGGAAAACCTTGTTATTCGTCATGATTTTCCTGTATAAATCGTTGGTTATTGCAATAAAAAATGTCAGTTAAATATATCATATAGGAGACACACAGTGATATTTAAAAAGTGAAATGAAGTTTATTGGATTTACAGAAAGTGTGCAATAATTGTTTACACAAAATTAGGCCTTGGGCACCACAAAAAAGAAATGAAATCAGTATTTAGTAGATCCTCTCTTTGTAGAAATTACAGCCTCTAAATGCTTCCTGTAGGTTCCAATGAGAGTCTGGATTCTGGTTGAAGGTATTTTGGACCATTCCTCTTTACAAAACATCTCTAGTTCATTCAGGTTTGATGGCTTCTGAGCATGGAGAGCTCTCTTTAACTTACACCACAGACTTTCAATCATATTCAGGTCTGGGGACTGAGATGGCCATTCCAGAATGTGGTACTTGTTCCTCTGCAGGAATGCCTTAGTGGATTTTGAGCAGTGTTTAGGGTCGTTGTCTTGTTGAAAGATCCAGACCCGGCACAGCTTCAGCTTTGTCACTGATTCCTGGACATTGGTCTCCACAATCTGCTGATACTAAGTGGAATCCATGCGTCCCTAAACTTTGACAAGATTCCCAGTCCCTGCACTGGCCGCACAGCCCCACAGCATGATGGAACCACCACCATATTTTACTGTAAGTGGCAGTTTTTCTTGGAATGCTGTGTTCTTTTTCATTCATGCATAACGCCCCTTGTTATGCCCAAATAACTCAAATTTGGTTTCATCAGTGCACAGCACCTTATTCCAAAATGAAGCTGGCTTGTCCAAATGTGCTTTAGCATACCTAAAGCGGCTCTGTTTGTGCTATGGGTGGAGAAAAGGCATCCTCTGCATCACTCTCACGTACAGCATCTCCTTGTGTAAAGTGTGCCGAATGGTTGAACAATGCACAGTGACTCCATCTGCAGCAAGATGATGTTGTAGGTCTTTTGTGCTGGTCTGTAGGTTGACTCTGACTGTTCTCACCATTGGTTGCTTCTGTCTATCCAAAATTTTTCTTGGTCTGCCACTTCGAGCTTTAACTTGAACTGAGCCTGTGGCCTTCCATTTCCTCAGTATGTTCCTAACTGTGAAAACAGCTGAAATCTCTGAGACAACTTTCGGTATCCTTCCCCTAAACCATGATGGTGAACAATCTTTGTGTTCAGGTCAGTTGAGAGTTGTTTTGAGACCCCCACTTGCTCTTCAGAGAAAATTAAAAGAGGAGGGAAACTTACAATTGACTCCCCTTAAATACTCTCTCATAATTGGATTCACCTGTGTATGTAGGTCAGGGGTCATTGAGCTTACCAAGCCAATTTGAGTTCCAATAATTAGTTCTAAAGGTTTTGGAATCAATACAATGACAACAGTGCCCAAATGTATGCACCTGCCTAATTTAGTTTAAACAATTATTGCACACTTTCTGTAAATCCAATAAACTTAATTTCACTTCTCAAATATCACTGTGTGTGTCTCCTATATGATATATTTAACTGACATTTTTTAATTGTAACAACCAACGATTTATACAGGAAAGTCATGACGATTAACAAGGCTCTCCAAACTTTCACATCCCACTGTACAGGAATCTATTTAAGAAAAAAAAAGTTTACATATATATTTAGGGCTCTAACAATTTTAGGCAGTTTTTTTTTAGTTTTGAATGTCACAGCTCCCTTAAATATGTGCAGGCTGTTTGAGAAACTAGTAAAAGGTCCAAAGGACTCCTTTTTGGTACCGTGCAGCTACTTAAATTGTGAAAAGCTACCAAGTAAAGGAAATCCCAGCCACCATTCTACAGATTCACCAGGAATCATTGAATACTGGACATGAAAGTTAAGCAATACTTAAACACAAGCAGATAATCCATTGCTTTCAGAATGTTACCCCATTCAATGTTGATTAGTAATTAGATTGTACATAATTACTAAAAAAATGGATAATTTTCTGTCTAAGACCACATTAAAGTCCAAAAATAACAATTATACTATGTGTAGTTTGGCACCTAAACAAATTATCTGGATTCTAAATAATGACAGATAGGTTGGTATGGTAATTATTTTTCCACAGCTGTGTTTACTTTCTATGTAAAACAAAGGAAAGCAATCTTTGGCAAAGCAACAGTAGCCAGGATGTTGTGCAATCTCTTCTTGTCATTGTGCTGTTAGTGGTATGACTTGCAAATATCAGGATCATTTAGGGACACCCAAGCCTTTATCTCAGCCTAAAAAAAACACTGTAAAATATTTTTCTTTAGAACAATCAACTACAAAACTGTAACTATATCCTCTCTGTAGTTAAGTCCCGCTTCAGTTGGGTTTTGACATTTGAGAACCAAATGTTCTCAAATGCTTGATTGACATTTTCAAATACAGTGGAATGGAAGTGATAAAGAAGGGGGGGGGACACCGAGAGCCCAATATAGTGTAGTAAGCAAAACAATGGGTTGGAATTGAAAAGTATATAGTATATATACTCACAAGTGTGGGTTACCACCTAGGTAACCACTGTACAGGCAGGTGAGGAGATTAGACCTGTCCTCACTCAGGATTAAAAGTCGCTCTCTGTAGATAAGGAAAAAAGATGGGGATCGACCCCTCCACCAGGGGTGGATATTGATAATGTAAGAATGAACAGAGGCGCCAACAGGATAAAAAGTGCTAAAAAGCTTAAAATTCCTCAGGAGGTGGTGGTGGACTCACCTCCCCAAAGTAGACAGGATACCGTCAGTTTTTATAACAACAGGTTTATTTATATGCTCCAAAACAAACAGTACAACGCGTTTCACGGGTATATTCCCGCTTCCTTAGGCAATAAACAGATAGGAGTACACAGTATAGTCTCAAGGTCACGATAAGCGCCTCTCACACTGTTTGTTTTGGAGTATATAAATAAACCTGTTGTTATAAAAACTGACAGTATCTGTAACGATTGTGGAATTCTCTCCGTGTTCAGCGCACAAGACGTGCGCTGACACGGCGGAAATCCCCCACAAGCGTATAATTTGCGGGAACCCAGCAAAAGGTGCAATGCACCTGTAGAGGGAAATTCCTGTCGACAGGGGGAGCTGTGGAGTGCAGAGGAACAGCTCCTCTGCCCTACCACACACGCCAGACAGGCATTGTACGAAGGGAAGAAACGCAGGGCAAGATAGCCCTGAAAGAGAGAGATCAAAGCGACAGAGGGTATGTGTGTTCACCAAACTAGTCGCCACCCTGCGACGATGAACACACAACCAGGAAGACAAAGCAAGAAGGCAATCGCCGGAGATGGCGATTGCTAACAGTGACACAAGACCGAATAAGCACAGATGAGGAATGTATGTATGTCCACCAATCTAGCCGCCAACCTGCGACGGCAGACACACAACAGAAGAAACCAAGTGAGAACGCAATCGCAAGAGAAGCGATTGCGGAAGAGAATGAGCACAGAGACAGATTGTATATGTGTGCACCAAACTAGTCGCCAACCCGCGACGGTGCATACACAACAGCAGATATGCAGCAGATCTAAGTAGGAACGCAATCGCGAGAGAGACAATTGCCAGAGGTGACACAAGGCTACAGCAAGGCAGAGCACGAGAGTAGCAAAGGCACAGCAAATCATACAATGAGAAAATACGGAAAATAACAAACGCTAGCTAAACGCGAACACCGCACTCATTCGCAACAGTGCACGCATTTATGCGCGGTCTCCGCGTGATAAGCACAACAGAGACAAGCACGCCTAACTAACCACCGACAGACAAACATGAAACAGAGGACGCGAGCGCTTGCTTAACGGTTACCTCACCGAGCCTCCAGCAAGCGTTCATAGCAGACAGGACAGACACACGAAAACATGAACAAGCGAGAGATAGGATGCACAGCACTAGCGAAAGAGGCTAGTGCGATCCAGGAAGACAGAACAGAAGGATCCACAGCACTAGCGCAAGGCGAGTGCGATCCAGGCAGACAGAACAGAAGGATCCACAGCACTAACGCAAGAGGCTAGTGCGATCCAGGAAGACAGATCAGAAGGGGCTACCAGTAACAACCGCTGTTCAGGTTAGCACCCAGACACACAGAACGATTTCCTGTTGACCACCGCTGGGACAGGACAATCGCAACAGACAAACAAAACAGATAAGCAATCCTAACTGCACTAGGGAAACCTGCCTAGTGCAGTCCCAGGAATTACTCTAAGCTAATCTTCAAACAATGAGCAAGGCTGATACTCCAGGCGTGTTACACAGGACAAAATCCTTATGACCAGCAAAGGACTCTGGGAAACATAGCTCTTTACACTGCCAGTCATCAAAGGAGGCAAGTAAAGGATTTGCATAACGAGTGTATGCAAATTCCTCAGCAGCAGAACAGACCAGAAACTTGTAATGGAAAAACAGGTCTCTCTTGCAGAGACCTGCAGCCCACAGACTAGAGGAATTTTATTATTATTATTATTTTTTATTTATATAATAATAATAATAATAAAATTCCTCTAGTCTGTAGAGGAATGGTCAAACAGCTGTCTGCCAGTGCATCCAGCTGAGCGGATCATTACAGTATCCTGTCTACTTCAGGGAGGCGAGTCCACCACCGCCTCCTGAGGAATTTTAAGCTTTTTAGCACTTTTTATCCTGTTGGCGCCTCTGTTCACTCTTACAGTGGAATGGAAGTGTTCTTGCTTACCTTGTAAATTTTAAAGGTTATGGAATGGCCAAACTCTTCATACACAGAGCTTACAATGTTGACACAGCCACAAGTAGTAAAAAAGGTCAGGCCCCTGCAGCAGTTGAGAAGACCTCCTAAAGGTGTGCACGCATGCACAGTTACTGTTGCTTGCAGGGATCGGGACTCAATCCCTCAGGCAACAGATTGCAGGCAAGTGCTGACTGCTGAACAGATGAATCACTAGCATGCAGCCTAGCAATGGATTCATTTGATATAAAGTGGGGAGGAGGGACAAGAAGAAAGACAGGAGTGGGAGGGGTAAGAAGTATGAAGGCTAACCAAGATGATCTGGCACTCTGGCTCTCTTGGTGATGCATTGGGGTAGAACAAGTACATTAGTTTCTTGGACAAAAACCTTCTAGCATTTGTAAAAAGCTTAAGACCATAATGATGACTCATCAATGTGCTGCTGATAAAAGTACAGTCAGAATATCTTGACCTGTCCATGTTTGCTAGTTTCTAGGAGATAGAATAGGAAAGGTTGCCGGCCATGTTTTTTTTTTTTTTTTTTTTTTTTTTACTGAAATAACTGCAACTATCTGGTCAAAAATGACTGACTGTGCAGATATTTGGCAGGCTAAACATTTCATGCAAAAGATGACCAATTAACTCATAGTTCTTCACCACCTCACTAGAGACAAATGATTTTTCTGATATAAAAAAAGATCCTTTTAACAATTTTGCTGAGAATCCTTTTATTTGTAATTGTGTCTGTGAGTCCTTTATTTTGAGGAGCTGCTTAATGATAATAATCTATGAATGACATAAAATACAATAGACAAGTGTCTAATATTCTTGGCATTGTTTTAGATTTCTGCAGTTCTGTCCTCCAATTATGGCTCTGGCACTACCGTTGTTATTGGAGTACCCCCTTCATCATCAACTATGCCACTTGATCCAATGCTTCTTCTTACTGGACGTACTTTAAAAGGGGCTCTATTTGGAGGTACGTGGGAATTAAAGTGCTTTCATTACATGACAACTATGCTTTAAACAAAACAAACATTTTTTTCTGAAATATCACTTTTGAATTTTGGTTGGAATATGACAAGAACAGAAACAAGTCACATATCATGGTGCATAAAAAGAAATAATACAAGTATGTATGCATTAATTTTCCCTCAGGTCATAACAAAACATTATGACGCCCCAGAGTAGCATCATAGTGCCCCAATATGAAAATATCTTTAGCAACCTTCCACTTCAGTCAACAAATGGTCTTTGTTCTTTCACATTCATTGGAATTTCTGGACCAATATGCCATTCAATTTTTCTCCTGAGTTTTCAACTAGGCGATAGACAAGACAAGAAAAGACAAATAACAATTAGATCGCGCTTTTCTCCTGGCGAACTCAAAGCGCCAGAGCTCCAGCCACTAGGACGCGCTCTATAGGCAGTAGCAGTGTTAGGGAGACTTGCCTAAGGTCTCCTACTGAAGAGGTGATGGCTTACTGAACAGGCAAAGCCGAGGTTCGAACCCAGGTCTCCTGTGTCAGAGGCAGAGCCCTTAACCATTACACCATCCACACACTTGGTCAGAAAATGACCTTTAAACCTCCAGCAAGCAAGAAAATACTTAAAATAATTTTAATAGTACATTTTCTCCAAATTTTGGGTAATTTTTCAATTGTTAAATGCTGAAAAGTTATTTGAAAGAGAAAATGAAAATTAACTCCGGAGAAAAAGTGAATTGCATACGGGCCCTCAGGTTCAAACTCTCTTAATATGAATCTTTCACCCTGTGGTTCTTCCTGTCCTACATTAACCACTTAAGGACCAGGGCTTAAACCCCCCTAGTGACCAGGCCATTTTTTACAAAATAGGCCACTGCAACTTGAAGGCCTCGCTGCAAGACCATACAACTCAGCACACAAGCGATTATTCCCCCCTTTCTGCCCACCAACAGAGATTTCTGTTGGTGGGCTGTGATCCCTGCTGGGATGTTTATTTATTTTTTGATACATATTTCTTTGTTTATTTTTTAAATACATTTTGCTATTTTTTTTTAATGCCCGCCCTCCCACTGCTACCCAATGACAGTGATTGGCTGTCATAGGCTTCAGCCTGTGAGAGCTGATCGCTTTTGTGCTGCCAGAGGAGACAGCCAAGTGACATGGCTGTCCCCAGTACAGCACTGCCTTAGATCGCAGCGCTGTACAGTGTTATTAGACGGCGGTTTCGCCTAACAGTCTCCTAGAGGCGATTGCCGCTGGGAGACTGATGGTGGAGCGGAGCTCCGCCATCTAAGCAGAGATGCGTGCGCGTCGGCGTGCAATCTCCTGCAAATCCCCGCCCCAGAACTTTACGCCGATCGCCGTTAGGCGGTCCAGGGGCTACCGCCGCGGTCGCGCCCATCGGCGTGACACAGTCGGCTAGTAGTTAAAGACAGTAACTCGCCTGTTCACAACTCTTCCATGGTTTGGATACATGGGGCCACAGATTTTCAGTGTATTAAAACCAAGTTATATAGATAGAGAAATACAGAATGTATGATACAAATCTGACATGAATATTTCTATAAATGCAAGCTAAATATCTCTGATCTTGATTGTAACATTTCACCCTTTTTCAGCAATTTTTACATTTGATGGGTCCACATTGTCTCTTGTTTAGATAGTCTAACAATTAGGATGTGGCCAACAGCTCACTTCCCAGGATGTAAACTTACATTTACAAATCCACTTATACTTTAAAATATTCAATTGGGGCCCTCGAGATATCAGATTGGCAAAACATATTCTGATATTGTATTTTACATAGCTCTGGAAACAGTTGAGCCATCCATGATTAAAAGCGTTGATGCAGGTGTAAGCCTGGATGAAGAAAAACAGGAGAATGCTTTGACTGCAGTACGTCAAGTATGTTTCTGTATGAGATAGACTGATGCAAGTGTGTAAATTGCATCAAACTTAATTAACTCCTTGTTAACTCGTCAAATACTCATCTCATTAAAAATGTATCTGCCCTAAATGTAATTACCACAAACTATCCTTTTTCCGTCTGCTATGGGAATGCCCTCCAGTGAACGTTTTTCAGAAACAAATTATTGCTTTCTTTCAAAATACAATAGGTTGTCACCTTAGACCCAAAATTATGCTTATTAAGACATGTTGAGAATGATAACAAGACATTCATTTCAGAAGTTCTTTTTGCAGCAAGGCAATCTTAAAACCAATATTGGTTTGCCTCAAACACTGACAAGCTGACACACAAGAAACAAATCTACTATTGATAATCATAAACTGATAATTACGATTATGCAAAATTATGGCCATACATATTTATGAATTGGAAATTAAATAGGTTTCACATAATCCATTCATAATTGTGTGTAATTAAGTGTAATTTTGCTAAATGTCATGGTGACTTTGTCAGTTAATAACAAAACCCTCATACATGCTATTGTCACCAAACTTACTACATACATTAAGGGGAATAGTTAAAAAAAAACAAAAAACTAAAAGACCTTGTATTGTTTTGGGGAAAAAAAAACATTTTTAAAAATCAAAGGAAAAATTACATTTTGCTTAGTTTAAAAACATTTTTCCTTCAAATTTTTAAAATAGTATTTTTTTTGCAAAAACTACAAGGTCTTTTTTAAAAAAAATCCCACCCTTAACAGCAGTTTTGGTGATGATAGCATGTATACCGCTAAAATTGTTGCAAAACTACATGAAAATTACCCATATTACATTTTATTACAAAATTAAGGTTCCTGATTATAGTTACAAATGAAATGAATTATAATTCTTCTCAAAACTTCACATTATTATTTTGCATATAATAGTGAATTACAATGCAAAATTAAGATTGTGGGAAATTTGTGCTCTTCCCTTTAATTGTTTGACACAGAGGCAAAGCGTCTAATTATCATAAAATCTGGGATAGATAGTTAGATAACCACTCATGAACAAAATAAAGCCCTATATTGTAAACTGTCTATCCAATATGTTCCCAGTATTTTGCTTTGTACAATACACATTTTTTTTGTAATACTCACAGAGGTTATTAATCTATGTTTAAAACTTTGCCTGAATAGCTCTGTTTTTAGGCTTACTTAGTATAACGCACTTTCTTGTAGGAATTTTCTTGAATGCATAAATGTAACCTGTATTGGTACACCAATGTATTGGTATTGGTATTGGTGTTGTAATCCACTACTATAACATTAGTTCTGCCTTCTATTAACCAGGGAATTCAAACCTTATTTTGACAATATTTGTCAACTTTACTTCATCGCTGCCTTAACTTACAGTGAAGCAAAAAAAATAAAATGATATACTGAATTGGTTGTGTAGTACGGATAATTACTAGAACATTAGTAGCAAAGAAAATATTCTCATATTTTTAATTTTTAGTTATATAGGTTTTCTTTATAACATTGCATCATTCTCTAATATTTGCAGTTTTCAGACTACTGAGTAGAGATGGCCCGAACCTCCGATTTTAGGTTCGCGAACATACCGCAAAAGTTTGGTTCGCGCAAACTTTCGCGAACCGCAATAGACTTCAATGGGGAGGCGATCTTTGAAAAATAGAAAAAAGTATGCTGGCCACAAAAGTGATGGAAAAGATGTTTCAAGGGGTCTAACACCTGGAGAGGGGCATGGTGGAGTGGGATACATGCCCAAAGTCCCGGGGAAAAATCTGGATTGGACGCAAAGCAGCGTTTTAAGGGCAGAAATCACACTGAATGCTAAATTGCAGGCCTAAAGTGCTTTAAAACATCTTGCATGTGTATACATCAATCAGGGAGTGTAATTAGAGCACTGCTTCACACTGACACACCAAACTCACTGTGTAACGCACCGCAAACATCTGTTTGTGTAGTGACGGCCGTGTTGGACTGGTGCGCACCATGGCGAGAGTGCAGGCCATGGTGGTTTTCAAGCCCATATGGTCGAGCTGAGGTAGCTAAATGACAGAACAACAGTGACTGAGTGTCCAGCTGATCAAATTTGGTCTGTCCACAATGGAGCAACGACCTTAGGCATAGGTAGGTTCCCCACTATAGGTAGGTAGGCATAGATAGGTGTCCCGTATAGGTAAGTAGATGCCCCAGTAGTTAGGTAGGCATAGGTAGGTGCCCCAGTAGTTAGCTAGGGATAGGTAACAGTCCCAGTATAGGTAGGTAGGCATAGGTAGGTGTCCCAGTATAGGTAGATAGGGATAGGTAGGTGCCTCAGTAGTTAGCTAGTCATAGGTAGGTGTCCCAGTATAGGTATATATGCATAGGTAGGTGCCCCAGTAGTTAGCTAGGCCTAGGTAGGAGTCCCAGTATAGGTAGGTAGGCATAGGTAGGAGTCCCAGTATAGGTAGATAGGCATAGGTAGGTGCCCCAGTAGTTAGCTAGGCATAGGTAGGAGTCCCAGTATAGGTAGGTAAGCAGGCATAGGTAGGTGTCCCAGTATAGGTAGATAGTCATAGGTAGGTGTCCCAGTATAGGTAGATAGGCATAGGTAGGTGCCCCAGTAGTTAGCTAGGCATAGGTAGGAGTCCCAGTATAGGTAGGTAGGCATAGGTAAGTGTCCCAGTAGTTAGCTAGCCATAGGTAGGAGTCCCAGTATAGAACCAGAATCAGAATCAGAAAACTTTATTTCGCCAAGCATGACTGGGTCATGCCTGGAATTGTTTTTGGCACAATACAACTAGCTCAGAAAAGAAGACATAGATAGAGACATAGATAGCAGCGAGCCGTAGAGGCATCAGTTAGCGTGAGTTACATTACATTGCATACCGCTATACATTGCATTGCACTATACTTTATATTGCATTGCCCTATACATCCCTAAATATCACAGTCCCCAGTGTGACACTGCGATGTCTGACAGTTAGTCTAGTGGGCTGGTTGGTGCGGTTGACTGCTCCGCCATGGCACAGACCGCCCGCAGCTCATCGGGGTTTGCATTGTTGGTAGTATGTGGAGGGAATTTAGGAGGCTGACCGCTGAGGGGAAGAAAGAGTTCCTGTGTCTCGTGGTCTTTGTGGAGATGGCCCGGAGCCTCCGTCCCAATGGCAGCCGGCTGAAGTAGCGGTGGCCTGGGTGTGAGGGATCATTAGTGGGCCTTGAGGACAGGGTTTGAGAACACTGCTGTATAGTACTGCAGAAGATGTCACAGAATAATTAATCATAAGATCCCTTGCTAACATTTTTAAAGTGCTATGAAACCCAGCATTTCTTTTTTGCTCTAAAAGATTATTTACAATATATTATATACTACCACCATTTTTTTTTTACTAGAACAGCATTCAACTACTTAAACACAGGACTTACAAGCTCTCTGCAGGGAAAGTTGGACAAATCCGAACTTTAGATAACATTATTTTGTGTTTTCTTAATTGTATCAAGTGAGGAATGTAAACATTTCTCTGAATGTGCAGACACTCCAGAACACAGACAGATACTCAGATAGCATTTCTGGGTACATCATAATATGAATAAACCAGTTAAGAATAAAATGCAATGGCAGCTCTCAGAGCAAAAAAATTGTACTTTGCAAACTTGTAATTTCTAAATGAATAATAATACTTATGCACAAAAGCAAATTTGATAACTGTGTGTGATATAAAAAGTAGGAAAACATGTTTTCAGACTAGCAAGGCTAGCCTAGCATCCCCTATACCAGTGATGGCGAACTTATGGCACGCGTGCCCGAGGCGGCACATGGAGCCGTCTCTGTGGGCACACGTGCGGTATCCGCTACCATCACTAATCCCACAACCCCTGCCGCCGAGAACTCCACATGCAGTGATGGGTCGTTCGCGAAGAGCCGATTCTCTTTAGCGAACGAGAGGAGCCGATGCCTGCCGAGGGAAGAGCCGAAGCCCTGCCCCATCCCCTCCCCGCTCTGCTCACAGGGGCGCCTGGTCAGACGTCAGCACGTCCTGTCAGCGCTGGACTTTCGGCTGGCTGAGGAAAGGTAATCGTGGAGCTGCATGCCACCGCCGGGAGATGAGACTTCTGTCAGGTGAGAAAATTCTTTTTTTTTCAGGTGTTTTCCCACATTGCGTTATTTTCTGCTGACATGTTGCCCACATTGCGTTATTTTCTGCTGGTATGTTGCCCACATTGCGTTATTTTCTTCTGACATGGTGCCCACATTGCTTTATTTTCTGCTGACATGTTGTCCACATTGCGTTATTTTCTGCTGACATGTTGCCCACATTGCGTTATTTTCTGCTGACATGTTGTCCACATTGCGTCATTTTCTGCTGACATGTTGCCCACATTGCGTTATTTTCTGCTGACATGTTGCTCACATTGCGTTATTTTCTGGT
Organism: Hyperolius riggenbachi; assembly: GCF_040937935.1. Classification (NCBI taxonomy): domain Eukaryota; kingdom Metazoa; phylum Chordata; class Amphibia; order Anura; family Hyperoliidae; genus Hyperolius; species Hyperolius riggenbachi. The sequence continues at coordinate 240,737,486 of NC_090646.1, forward strand.
GAAATGCTGCCCACATTGCGTTTATTTTCTGGTGTCTGGGGTAACTGTTGCTGCATTTATTATTTGATGGTCATAGTTGGCTATATTTGCTGCTTTGGGGTTACGGTATACTAATAAATAGCATCACACAGTTTCTGCACAGCCATGATGCGAATCCTCGTTTCACCACATCATGACGGAAACACTGCTTTCTTATGCCTCGCTGTTACATCATTATGTTAGCTCCGCCCATACAATGTCATGACCACGCCCATTCATCGGCGCAAACCCCCCCATTGGCACTCAGTGATAAATAAGTCGATTTTGGGTCGCAGTTTGGGCACTCGGCCTCTGAAAGGTTCGCCATCACTGGGTGTCCATTACTTTGTTGCCAGTTCACTGCTCCACTTTGGTAGGTTCTAACTACTGCATACTGGGTGGGGACACACCACAAGGTCTACTGTTTTCTGAAATACTTACATGTCTGTTTTTGCATTCCATTTTCCATTTATCTTAGGTTATAAAAGCAAGGACAGAGTTCCTCAACTGGTTTTAGATTTGATATCAGAAAAGTTCAAAGTTGATGGTTTGATTACCCACAAATTGCATATTGATGACATAAACAAAGGATTTGATCTTCTACGTAAAGGGGAAAGGTATGTGCCCATTGCTAGAAACAAAAAAATGAGTTTGTTTTGTCTACTTGTTCAGAGTTTAGTCTACTAGTGTTTTACCTCAGGAAAATTGAACTTACAGTTTTGTACACAGTAATAAGAAATGTCAGCACATCTAAAACCAAGCTGCACCTGACTGACACTATCTGCATAGGGCTGCAAAGTCTCATAAATCAGACCACATTTATTAGGAAGTTACATCATCCATCTATTACTGCATTTCATTAAAACTTACCATACATAAGTGGAAAAAATAGGCACTACCTTTGCCTATCCACATATAAAAGTTCAAATCCAAGGGAACTCCAACCAGGGCCCGTTAGCAATTGACTTTTTCTCCTCAGTTTTCTCCTGGGTGATATTTTCACATCTTGTAATTAAATGCTTTTTAAACCACAAGCAAGTGAGAAAATGCCCAAAATAATGTTGATTGTACCTCGTCATTTTTCAATTGCAAAGTGCTGAAAAGTTATTTTAAAAATAAGTTTAAAAATGATCTCCTAGGAGAAAACTCGGGAGAAAACGTGAATTGCGTATGGGCCCATATGTCTACATAAAAAACCTGGGCAAATAAACAAGGGAAACATAACAAGTGCTGCTATTACTTTGAAATTATCTTTAGCAGGAACCAATTCTGGTTCTTCTTACAATGGAGACCCTAGGCAAAATTAACTTGGTGCCCCCCCAACAGACTTCCCCATCCCTTTCCCTAAAGCAGCATTATGCCAAATGTGCCCCCCCCCCAGTCCCCCCCCAACCCAAGTTGTCTTCTGGGCCCTTTAAGGTCACCCCTCAGAAAAAAAAAACTAAGTGTAACGATTGGTGTCAGCACGCAGAGAGAATCTGATTATTGGCGATCTGCAGTATCACCAAGAATGCAGATATATACCCGATTATTGATGATCTGCAGTATCACCGATAATCAGATATATTGCTAACCTCTGGACACCCAGCAAAAGAACACAATAAAGACAGTAATATATCACGGAAGTGTGGAAATATCCACCACACAGCAATTCCTCAGAGGTGTGGTTACCTCTGAATGGGAACCCCGTGAGTGAGATCCTCTAACCAGGCAGAGTGAGGAATCTCGACCCCTAGCAGTAATCATCTGCTTGGGGCAGGCATCTCGGAGAGGCAAGCCTCAGAGATAACCCTCCAGTGGGAGACGTTCCATTGAAGGGAGAAAGGTTAGACAGGCAAGGGTTCAGCAACAGAGATGACGGCAGCGGTACAGGAGCGGAAGGCAGAAGAATAATCGGTAATCAGGCAGAGGTCGGCAACAAGAATCAGATAGGCAAAAGTACAATAGCGTAGAGAGAGAGAGTAGTCAAGGATAGCCGAAGTCAAAACACAGATACAATATCAAAGTACAATCCTAACTAAGGTGTGAAATCCTTAGTATCAACACCAGGGCACTGAGCTAAGGTCTGAGCGCTTACACAGCAATGTATTCACAACAGCAGACAACCTGCTACTGACACACAAGCCCTATATGTAGCCAGAGAGCTGCCCAGCGCTGCCCAGAGTCCCAACCAATCAGGACACCTCCTGAGGTCAGCTGACTGAGGAGTCAGCTGAGCCTCCTACGTAGGAGGTAAAAGTCCTGCCTCCTTGCGCGCGAGCGTGTGACCCTCTGCCTCTGTGTAATGAAGAAGCCAGGCCTCGGGTCCGCGTCCACCCGCGGACTGAAGTCCGCTTGCCGCCATGTGAGACCCGCCGCCGTGTTGCCAGTCGTAGCGGCGGTGTCCCTGCCAGCCTGTGCCGGCCACTCCGCATGAGCGACGGAGTCCGCCGGCTGGGAAGCGGAGACCGCCGCCATGCTGCCCCGCATGGCGGCGTTGTCTCCGCTATCCCTTACACTAAGCATGATCCCTAGGTCCAGGAACAGACTTTGTTGGCCCATGCCTTGAAATGGACCTACATACAGTGCTGCCCATAATTATTCATATACCTGCCAAATTGTGACAAAGTTGCTTTTATTCAACCAGGAAGTCATTTTTTGAGGGAAATGACATAGGTGTCTTCCAAAAGATAATAAGACGATGTACATGAGGCATTATTGTGGAAAAAAAAAAACATTTCTCAGCTTTTTATTGACATTTGAGCAAAAAGAGTCCAGTCCAAAATTATTCATACCCTTTTCAATAATCAATAGAAATGCCTTTTATTGGCTATTACAGCAATCAAACGCTTCCTATAATTGCAGACCAGCTGTAACATTACGAGCGGCAGCTGCGGCGAACCACACCGCCGCCGCAGCTGCCGTCGTGTCCCTGCCCCCACTGGCACGCCCCCTGCAGTCAGCCAATCGGCACCGCGAGACTCCTCTGACGTCAGCCGACAAGCCTCCTCCCGGCAGACAGGGCCTTTATGCCGGGAGGAGGCTCGTCGGCTGACGTCAGAGGAGTCTCGCGGTGCCCCGGATTGGCTGACTGCAGGGGGCTTGCCAGTGGGGTCTCCTCTGCTTCTTAGACCTCCGGGCTTCATTCAGGCGCTGTCTGCTGTCGTGAATACTTCTTGTGTTAGCGCTCAGACCTTAGACTAGACCCAGGTGTTGAAACCAAGGACTTCACACCAAGACTAGGAATTCTGTTTATTATTGATTATATGTGTATGATTCTGGCTATACCTCTGACCTTGCTTCCTGCTTGACGTTACTGTACTTCTGCCTATCTGACTTGTTGCGGAACCACAGCCTGTTTACCTGTTATCCTTTAGCCTCACAATTCTGTCCTGATTCTTACCTCTCTGTTGCTGAACTTAACCTGTCTGACCACTCTGCCCTCACCAGTGGGCCTAGCCTCTGGTGAGGGATTCTTAGTATAGAATAGCCTGCAGTACAGTCTTAATCACCTGCTCCTCAGGTGATCGTTAGTTGCAGTATTGTTTAAATCACCTGCTCCTCAGGTGATCACTAGGCTGCAGTACAGTCTGAATCACCCGCTCCTCGGGAGATTCTATCTCTTCAGTATCAGCCCCTCTGGTGAGGTCTCGCTAAACTATTGAGTTACGGTTGCACCAATCACTACTCACACAGTCTGTGTTAGCTATACTGGCATTATTGGTGATTCTGCAGATCACCTAATAATCTGGTACAGTGTCTGTATTATTGGTGATTCTGCAGATCACCATATAATCAGACGTCTCCACAGGTATTTTTGCCCATTCATCTTTAGCAATGAACTCCAAATCTTTCAGGCTGGAGGGTCTTCTTGCTATCACCTTGATCTTTAGCTCCCTGCACAGATTCTCACTTGGATTCAAGTCAGTACTCTGGCTGGGCCACTCCAAAACATTAATGTTGTTTTCTGCTAACCATTTCTTCACCACTTTTGCTCTGTATTTTGGGTCAATGGCCTCAATTCACTAAGCTTATCTCCTGTCTTTAATAACTCTTCTAGAGTTGTTACCATGGTGATAAGGTATGTAGTATTCAGGAAACATTTTACCTCAGGCAAACCTAAAGTTAACTCTTCTGTCTCTAAGTTAACTCTCCAATCCTTAAAATAACTCTAGAGTTAAAGACAGGCTGTTAATTAACTGCGTGTGAAAATCACTACAGAGGAGGTAACTTAACTACAGAGGAGGTAAATTAACTACAGAGGAGGTAACTTAAGGAATGAAGAGATAAGATAACTCTCTCACTGTGTGGAGGTAAGTTTTCTCTTGCCTTATTATCTCCAGCATGAGCTTAGTGAATTGAGGCCATTGTCATGCTGAAATGTCCACTGGTGCAAAAGGCCAAGTTTCTCTGCAGCTTGCCTGATGTTGTTGTTAAGAATCCTCACGAATTGCTCATGGGGTCGTTTACTGTGATTAGGTTCCCTGGCCTCAATTCACTAAGCTTATCTCCTGTCTTTAATAACTCTTCTAGAGTTGTTACCATGGTGATAAGGCATGTAGTATTCAGGAAACATTTTACCTCAGGCAAACCTAAAGTTAACTTTTCTGTCTTTGAGTTAACTCTTTAATCCTTAAAATAACTCCAGAGTTAAAGACAGGCTGTTCATTAACTGCGTGTGAAAATAACTACAGAGGAGGTAACTTAACTACAGAGGAGGTAAATTAACTACAGAAGAGGTAACGTAAGGAATGAAGAGATAAGATAACTTTCTTAGGGCTGGTTCAGACCGACGTTTGTGCAGCGTTTACCGCCAGCGTTCGGAGCTTGGCGTTAAACGTTCCCATTCAAGTGAATGTGAGCGTTTGTACCAAGCTTTTACGCGCGTTTACACGAACGCGGCGTTCGGGTCCCGATTTTCCCTGGCGTTCAAGGAGCCCCTGGAAGCTACATGTAGCTTCCAGGGGCGGTTAACCGCGACGGGTAATGTTCCCCTACGGGAAGAAAAAACGCAACCGCATCCGAACGCAATGCAAACGCTGCTGAAAGCCCGAACGCATTGCCGCCGCAACGCCAACGAACGCAACGCCTCCAAACGTCCGTCTGAACCAGCCCTTACTGTGTGGAGGTAAGTTTTCTCTTGCCTTATTATCTCCAGCATGATCTTAGTGAATTGAGGCCTGTGACAGTTTGTGAAGGTATGAATAATTTTGGACTGGACGCTTTTTGCTTAAATGTAAATAAATGCTGAGAAATGTGTTTTTTTTCTTCCCCACAATAATGCTTCTTGTACATCGTCTTATTATCTTTTGGGAGACACCTATGTCATTTCCCATCAAAAAATGACTTCCTGGTTGAATAAAAGTATTTTTTTTCAAAATTTGCCAGGGGTATGAATAATTATGGGCAGCACTGTATTGGTAAACTCAAGCAGCATCCACTAATTACATGAGTACTCTTTAATGTTTCTCTCCAGGCTCAACATTATATGCCTTTACAATTAGTGTACTAAGATAAAAATAAAAGATTAAAAAAATACATATCCCTCCATCCTAACATTAGCAATGCAATCATGCACTGTGCCTTGCTGGTGATCAAATTCCCATTCATCATTATGCTCACAAAGAAACTCAAACGTCCAGTGAAGACATCACCCTGGGGTTTCTGGAAGGGGTATAACTAGGATGGGTGGAGCCCCTCCTAAATATATATAGCATGGAGCTCCCTGAGTTCATAGACCCCTCCCCCTCAAGTGAGGCAATAGAGAAAAATACTCCCCTCCCCCCACCCCACCCACACACTCAAACCATCTATGCCACTTCCTCCTGCCATGCAGAGTAGTGCAGGAAGCAGTGTCATATGTACTGGCTCCAGAGCTGTGAGTCTTCTCCATACATCACAGCCACATGACCAGGGTAGGGCCCTATTTGAGCCGACCTTATTAATTACCGTAACAGAAGCTATGACACCCAATTGGAGTTATAAGGCCACAGCTTTATTACAGTATTGACTTTAAACATTAAATGAGCTGTGACAAGAAACACTGAAATAAAAAGGGGGGGAAACAAAAACATATTACAATCACAAACATATTTCTATTAACAGATGGCGGGGCGCTTGAGCGCTCTGCAGGTCCCTTGACAATGCCCTCCCGTGCCGGCCACCAGCCTTCGGCTTACATTATCACATTATACATTATTGCATTATCACCATTATCCATTATCATTATCATATATATTCCATTATGGGATCCTCATTTGGCGCATTAATTGGTTATGCCAGCTCGGTGGGGAATACTTTCTCGATGTTCAAAGATACGGCATTGTCAAGGACCCGCCACAGCATTCGTCCTTGCCCTCTCAAGGACGAATGCCCGCCCACACGCAGAGCGCTGCCTCGAGAGCCTCTCTCAGGCCATATAAAAGAGACAGCGAGATATCCTCCCGCTGTACCCCCCCCCCTCTACTTCTATTGGGGCCTACAGCTCCCCCAACCTTAGAGCTCCATGGAAGGCTAATGTAAAAGCCAGTGGAAACAGCCAAACTTTCGTGTTCACTGCGGCAATATACCTCCAGTGCGCCCGGTAGTTCAATCCGCCGTGCCAGCGTGATGGCCACATTTTATTTATTTATTTATTTATTTTAATTTATTTATTTATTTATTTATTATTATTTTTTTCTTTAATTCGCCATTCGCCTGACGCAAGATGCATAGCGTACCGCCGCTAAGTCTGGGTCGCTCCCGTCATTTACCGACGTGCCCCATGGGTGCGATAGGTGATGGGTAAAGCGATATTTACCTGCCTCTTTTCTGAGGCCCCCCCTAGGGGTGAGATGTGTAGGTTGGGTATGGGTGGGTGCTGAAAAGGGGGGTCCTGTCATCCTTTCCATGGCTAGCTCATTGTCAAGTGTCTGTGCCACCACCTCTGGGAATTGGTGAGCGGATTTCTAATTTTTGCGTTTGCCGTTTGAGTAGGCCGATTTGCATGGCATTATAAACCCCTCCCGAAAGCCATATGCTAGAAGGTCGGCCTGCTCCCTATTGGGGTACCTATCTAGCCATGGGGCCATCACCCCGACATTAACTGGCGTGACCCCCTTTCCCAGTACATTGCTCTGTCTTGGTTCCCTGTGTGTTCTTGTTTCTTTTGAAACAATTAGCCCCTGGATTAGTGTTGGGCGAACATCTAGATGTTCGGGTTCGGGCCGAACAGGCCGAACATGGCCGCGATGTTCGGGTGTTCGACCCGAACTCCGAACATAATGGAAGTCAATGGGGACCCGAAATTTTGTGCTTTGTAAAGCCTCCTTACATGCTACATACCCCAAATTTACAGGGTATGTGCACCTTGGGAGTGGGTACAAGAGGAAAAAAAAATTTAGCAAAAAGAGCTTATAGTTTTTGAGAAAATTGATTGTAAAGTTTCAAAGGAAAAATTGTCTTTTAAATGCTGAAAATGTCATGTTTCTTTGCACAGGTAACATGGTTTTTACCGCCAGGCAGTCATAAATGTAATAAAGATAAGAGGTTCAATAAACAGGGACCGGTAACGCTAACCCAGCAGCAGCAGCAGCACACGTGATGGAACAGGAGGAGGCGCAGGAGGAGAAGGCCACGCTTTTTGAGACACAACAACCCAGGCCTTGCATGAGGACAAGAAGCGTGCGGATATAGCAGCAATGCTTTTTGCCGCCATGCAGTCATAAATGTAATAAAGAGAAGAGGTTCCATAAACAGGGACCGGTAACGCTAACCCAGCAGCAGCACAGAGCACACGTGATGAAACAGGAGGAGGCGCAGGAGGAGAAGGCCACGCTTTGAGACACAACAACCCAGGCCTTGCATGAGGACAAAAAGCGTGCGGATATAGCAATGCTTTTTGCCGCCATGCAGTCATAAATGTAATACAGATGAGAGGTTTAATAAACAGGGACTGGAAATGCTAACCCAGCAGCAGCAGACGTGATGGAACAGGAGCAGGCGCAGGAGGAGAAGGCCAAGCTTTTTGAGACACAACAACACAGGCCTTGCATGAGGACAAAAAGTGTGCGGATATAGCAATGCTTTTTGCCGCCATGCAGTCATAAGTGTAATACAGATGAGAGGTTCAATAAACAGGGACCGGAAACGCTAAACCATCCCAGATGTTCATTGGTCATGTTACTTGGTTGGGGTCCTGGAGTGTTGCGTAGTCGTTTCCAATCCAGGATTGATTCATTTTAATTTGAGTCAGACGGTCTGCATTTTCTGTGGAGAATGCTATATAGTGTGGCTGAACGAGCGGTGTACTACTGTTCCCAGCAGACACAGAACAGTACACAGAATGCTATATAGTGTGGCTGAACGAGCGGTGTACCACTATTCCCAGCAGACACAGAACAGTACACAGAATGCTATATAGTGTGGCTGAACGAGCGGTGTACTACTGTTCCCAGCAGACACAGAACAGTACACAGAATGCTATATAGTGTGGCTGAACGAGCGGTGTACTACTGTTCCCAGCAGACACAGAACAGTACACAGAATGCTATATAGTGTGGCTGAGCGAGGTACACAGTGGCAGTAAACAATGCTATATATAGTGTGGCTGAGCGAGCGGTGTACTACTGTTCCCAGCTGCGACACACAATGACTGGGGGGGACCCTGGCTAGCGTGGCTGGAGCGCGAACTACCCTGCCTGCCTACCCAAAGCTAAACCCACAGACAAATGGCGGAGATATGACGTGGTTCGGGTATTTATTTACCCGAACCACGTGACCGTTCGGCCAATCAGAGCGCGTTCGGGTCCGAACCACGTGACCCGTTCGGCCAATCACAGCGCTAGCCGAACGTTCGGGGAACGTTCGGCCATGCGCTCTTAGTTCGGCCATGTGGCCGAACGGTTTGGCCGAGCACCGTCAGGTGTTCGGCCGAACTCGAACATCACCCGAACAGGGTGATGTTCTGCAGAACCCGAACAGTGGCGAACACTGTTCGCCCAACACTACCCTGGATGCCCGCTGGCCCCGCAGGCCGCGCAATCGTGCTTATATCTGCATGTGATTCCCCGCTCGCAGGTGTCATTGTTGTAGTTCCAGCATAAACCTTTTTTCTGCTGGGCCGGCGAGGCAGATGCCTCGCCGTCCGGCGCTTGAAAGGGGGTGTTGTGGCCCCTCTTGTACTCGCTACTGTACTCCGGCTTGGCTGGGCTACTCAGCGACATCCATAGCATGATGTCCCTGTGTTCCCACGTTAAAGATGGCCTGACTGCCATCTTTTGCCGGAACTGCTCATCATATAGCAGCCAGGCCCTCCCTCCATATTTGTGATATGCTTCCCTGATGCCGTCTAAGTAACAGAACATTGCTGCACACTGTTCTGGGGTCTTCTCACCTACTATGCTGGCGAAGATGTGAAAAGCTCTTGACCAATTAGGAAATATCCTAGGTATCAATCTATACATTCGCCTCTGGTCGTCCTCTTCCTTGCGGTGTTCCTTGCCCCTCTCCCACTTGTCTATGTTATAACTATCTAGCGGGAGCACCGTGAATATGTCAATGTACTGGCCTTTCCAAATTTTTTGTTTTGTTTCCTTTGGTACGTGGAAACCCAAAGGACCCGCAAAACAGACGTAGGTGCTGCTCTTAGCCGAGTCGGCCAGACGGGGTGTCCGTTCAGATTTCTCGGTCGTTCCCACCTCTGGGGTTGCGGCGACCGGCGGTCGAACGTTCCCAACCTCTGGGACCGAGCCGCTCACCTCCGCCTGTTTCGCGGGCCCTGCTTCCTCTCCCCCGCCCCAGGCCCCCACCTGCTGAGCTGTATTATTTGCCCTAATGGCCTTTAGAATTTCCAGCAGCAAAGTCCGCTGGTCCCCATCCTGAGAAACATTTTTAGCAGTAGTAGAAACGGGCATTTCATTGGCAATCATTCTGTTAGTCTCACCTGAATGGTTTTCCGCTTCCGGGAGTGTCGCTGGTCCATCCCTTCCATGTGGCTCCTGAGCTACATGCTCCCCGGAGCCGTGATGTGAGACCTGCGGAGGCAATAACAAAGAGGCGAATCCCTCCGCCCAGTTATACTGCTGCCGTGCGCCCTGCCGCTGCCGTCTTTCGCCGCTGTTGCTAGCCCGACCTAGTGCCGGGTCCGCCATTGTTTCCACTGCGTCTTCCTGATATCCCCATCCACTCTCCTGCTGGCCCCAGTATTGGTCCCGCTCCTCTTCCTGTTCCCCTTCGCTCTCCCCCCCTTCCTCTGCTCTCTGACTCACCTCCACGGCATGCTCCGGCTGTTGCTGTCGCCCTCTGGCCCCCTCCCACCTGCTGGGCCTCTGTCCTGCCCCCTGGCCCCTGCCCTGGCTTCTTGTGGCCCCCCTGCTAGCTGCTCCCTTCCCCCCGCTCTTGTTGCCCCCACCCTGCGCTGCCCTGCGCCCTTCTCTCCCCTTGGGCCCCCCTGCTTGAGGCCCCCAGTTCTGGGTTCTGGCTCTGTGGTGAGCCCTTTAACTGTCTGAACCCCTGCGGGCCTGGAGCTGTGCTGGGTCCCCCTCGGTGGCCCTGTTAGTGTGGCCTGCGTGTGGGGGTGGACCCCTGCCGGCTAGCTGGGGATGGGGTGAGTGCCACGTGGACTGGGAGGGTTGATGCAGGGCCATCGCTGGCCCCACCACTGCTGGTGATTACTGGCCAGCCGCGCCGACAGGGGCTCTGCTGTGCCCTGTCCCGGCGGCGGCCATTTTGCTGTGGGCTCGCAGAGCTCGGGCAGCTGCCATTTTGCCGGAGACCCGGGTGGCGGCCATTTTGGGTTGGACCAGGGAGAGGGAGAGGGAGGGGGCGTGGGCCTGCAGCCTGCTGCTGCCCGAGTGAGTGAATCTCCTCGGCCGGGCTGACCTCTGCAATCAGGCTGCTCCTCGCCCGCCCATTGTCCTCTCCCCACTCCGCCGCCGCTGTTCTCCCCTGCCGACCTGCTACTTGGGACTGGGCCCGCCGCCCCCCGCGCCGACCTCCGCAGTGATGGGACCTTCCTCCCCAGCGCCTCCTGCTCCTGGCTGGAGAGCCTGCGGGGCTGAAGCGGACCGGAGGCCTCCTTCTCCTCGTGCCCTCCGGGCGCGGAGCCCCAGCCAGGTTAGTGAGCTGGGCCTGAAGCCACAGCATCCCCTGCTCCCCTGGCATGGCCCGCACCCGGTCCCAAAGCTGCTGCATAGGGGCATCCATGGTTGTCCCTGCTGGTATACTGTGCAGCTGTTTGGGGAGGGGGATATTTGTATGTGCTGGATGGGTCGGGGCACTGTGGTGGGATCGCTGGGATGGGGTGGCTGGGATGAAATGGATGGGAATGGATGGTCTGCGATGGAGGGGATGGGATGGATGGGGTGGCTAGCACTCAAAGGGCTACCTGAGGCTGGATGGGAGGGAGGCCTGGAGTGCCCAGAAGCAGTTTGTATGAGATGGGAGGTTAGTTAGACTCTGCAGTTCTGCTGAACTGCAGGTATCAGCCGGGAGGGGAGGCTGTTGTTTGTGGGCCTGATGCTGGGAGAAGGTTGGGGAGGGATTTCTGGCTAAGGGCCTAGTAAGAAAATGTCTGCACTTACCCCAGCCTTTGCTCCAGCGAAGTTTGCTGTATCCACACGATCCAAAAAGGAAGGCTGCCTGGCCAGCCCCCTGGTCTTATAGTGTCCTGGCTCTGGCCAGGACACTCCACCTTTCCTTCACACCTGGCGACCCTATTGTTCTTGGACAGTCCAGCTCAGAGCCCACCCTGTCACGCCCCTTCTCGCCCTAGCTTCGCCCAGCTCTCAGGTTACTCACTCTCTGCTACCATCCTCTGGCTACCGGTTCACCTGACATGCATCTGTAATGCGATCAGGTGGAGCAGGAAAAAAGGACTAAATAGGCACTGCCATATGTGCCAGTACAAATAGCGCCGCAGTCTTTGGGCATCAGAGCACTCATACAGTGCCTGCTATATATCAAGCATTGTGGGCGCCCAAATGCCGCTATTCTGCTCCACTTGCCGCATGCACCCTTTTTTAATGCTCCGCACTGAGATCAGCTGGATCAGTTCCTGTGTACTGATCTGCAAATCCTGCCCCACTTCCCGCAGCCATTTCCAGTCATTCCAGCAGATATGTCACCGTGCCTGTGCTGGGGGGCTCAGGAGGAGCTGTGTGGGGATAGAGGAGGGAAGACGAGGGAAGAAGTGTGTATTATGGGACATAATACACACTTCTTCCCTCGTCTTCCCTCCTCTATCCCCACACATCCCCACACATCCCCACACAGCTCCTCCTGACGGATCAGTGAATAATGGCGCACAGCGCTTATGCATAAAAATGGCGCCGCATTAAAAAGATACGCTTATCGCTATTTATCGTTAGTACTGCATAATAATGGCGCACAGGGAAAAAAGAAGAAAAACGGCACACACTAACGTTATTTATCAATAGTGGCACACACTAACGTTATTTATCAATAGTGCCGTTCATTTGCCAAACAGCAGACGTTATTGTGCACAGTAACATTATTTATCAATAGCGCCCTACATAAGCCGAACTGTAGACGTTATTTAACTGCAAAATGGTGAAAGGCTTTAATGTAACACTGTCAAGGTTAGGGTTAGGCACCACTGGGGGTGGTTAGGGTTAGGCACCACTGGGGGGAGGGGGGGATCTTAGGGTTAGGCACCACTGGGGGGGGGGGTCTTAGGGTTAGGCACCACCAGGGGGGTCTTAGGGTTAGGCACCACTGGGGGGGTCTTAGGGTTAGGCACCACCAGGGGGGTGGTTAGGGTTAAGCACCACCAGGGGAGTGGTTAGGGTTAGGCACCACCAGGGGGGTGGTTAGGATTAGGCACCACCAGGGGGGTCTTAGAGTTAGGCACCATCAGGGGGGTGGTTAGGGTTAGGCACCACCAGGGGGGTGGTTAGGGTTAGGCACCACCAGGGGGGTGGTTAGGGTTAGGCACCACCAGGGGGGTGGTTAGGGTTAGGCACCACCAGGGGGGTCTTAGGGTTAGGCACCACCAGGGGGGTCTTAGGGTTAGGCACCACCGGGTGGGTCTTAGGGTTAGGCACCACCAGGGGGTGTGTTAGGGTTAGGCACCACCGGTGGGGGGGGGGGGTGGTTAGGGTTAGGCACCACCAGGGGGGTCTTAGGGTTAGGCACCACCGGGGAAGGGGGGGTGGTTAGAATTAGGCACCACCAGGGGAGTCTTTAGGGTTAGGCACCACCAGGGGGGTTAGGGTTTAGGGATAGGTACAGAGAGGGTTCTGTGTGTTAACGCTAAATAACAATAAGGCTTTAACGCTAAATAACAATAAGGCTTTAACATTAAATAGCGATAACCGGCAAACGGATTAGCGACAACACCGCGCGCCATTATTTGCAGGCGCCATTTTCAGATGGATCCCCTCCTGAGCCCCCCAGCACAGGCACGGTGACATACCTGCTGGAATGACTGGGAATGGCTGCGGGAAGTGGGGCCGGATTTGCAGATCAGTACACAGGAACGGATCCAGCTGATCTCAGTGCGGAGCATTAAAAAGGGGCGCATGCGGAAAGTCGGGACGACTGTCATCAGCCTGTGTGCTGCTGCTGGGGAGAGACACCCGTCCTTCTATCTACAGCGACACTGGGGCTGCCTAATGTGACACTCTCCATGTGACGGCGTGGAACATCCTCATACTATACTGGGGCACTGTGACTGCATGGGACACTCCTGAATTAATGGTGCCCGGGAACCTGACAACTCTACTTATGCGCAGCAATAGGCTGTGTCCCATTTATGTGGCCATAGTAAAACATTGGTATTTCATATTTTATATTTTTATAGTAAAATATTGGTATTTAATAACGATATTTTACTATGGCTGTAACTGCTAGCCCAAACTTCCAGGTGGCTTTAATTCTCATACGTGTGTCCAGGAGCCAGCAGATCGCAGAAGAGGGTTTGCAGCTGTGAATCATGAAGGAAACCTGCAGTGCTAGAACAGGTAAATATTACACCATTTTCTGCGCTACTCTCTATGTGGCTGGGGAGAGGTAGGAAGAGCAGATCCCACAGTCACTGGGCTATTGTCACACCTGGTTTCTGGCTCAATGTTGAAGATCCCTATAGTATGGAGGTTTTTGGAGGTTGGGGCAATATGCATAGGTAGGCTAGGTGTGTATGTGAAGGGAAATTCTGGAAAAAAGCTTTAAAGGGAAGATCTAAGCTGGAAAAAACAACAACATCCACCTACCTGGGGCTTCCTCCAGCCCCTGGCTGCCGTCCTGTGCCCTCGCTGCAGCTCAAGTGGCACCTGGTGTCCTGCGCTGCAGAAGCCGACCTTGCCAGGTCGGCTTACTGGTCGGCCTCCAGTTCGCTCTAGGGCGTGGGTCACGTGGTCTGGCTGATGTCATTAGGTCTGTACTGCGCAGGCACAGAACTACTGCGCCTGCCCAGTACAGAACTGATGACGCCAGCCGGACCACGTGATCCGCATCGTGGAGCGCACCGGAAGCCGACCTGGCAAGGTCGGCTTCTGCAGCGCAGGACACCAGAAGCCACTTGAGCTGCGGCAAGGGCACAGGACGCCAGCCAGGGGCTGGAGGAAGCCCCAGGTAAGTGGATGTTATTTTTTTTCTCCAGCTTGGATGTTCCCTTTAAAGTCTTTTTTCTCTTTCATTAGCATGATGTTACCTTAGTTATATAACATGAACAAATAAGCGTGTATCACGCCCCTTTTAAAACTTGTTAGAATTTGCTTTGGGAAATGATAACTTGGTTGCATAATCAAATTTTAAACACTCGGTAATTATGTAAGCTAAGCTTTGTATGGCTTTTGGATTATGCTTCCATTGTTAAAAATCTGTCAATGTCTGCCTGGGAGCTATAACAAAATCATGTCATGTAGATGTTAGGACTTGTTGGATGAAACCTTCGCCTTGCAGAAATCCATTGGCACCAAGGGCATAATCCAGGGAGTATTGTTTTACAGCAGCTGCTGGATCTGGGAAATCTTCATCAACACATCTCTGTGAAGCTATTTGAATGCAGCCTCTCTTCACTCTAGAGCTTAATACCTAATCATGCGCCCTAATTACACTAGTCATCTTGTGCCAAATCAACCAAGCTTGTTATTCTGCACCACAAATGAATCACTGGAAAGATATTCTGGCTGAAACAGGATTACACCTCCAACTACCTTACATGACTTTTAAACTTTCCAGCATACCGAATGAATAAGCCTGAAGATAAAATGTAAAACACGATAGATAGATAGATAGATAGATAGATAGATAGATAGATAGATAGATAGATAGATAGAATACATCCTAACACAAGTAAATTGTAGAGGTAACAAGGTGGAAACCGTCATGGTAGGTACATAGAGAACACTTGTATTGCCAAAGAACTTACAGTACAACACATTTTATACAGTAAAAAATCCATAATGTCCAAAAAAACACCATCAACATGCAAGCAAGGCAATTAGGCTAGTGCTGATCCACACTAGAGATGGCCCGAATGGTTCGAACACAAACTTGTTCGCGTGAGCAACGCGAGTTCGCGTTCACGTCAAAACGCGAACTTTATGCGAGTTCGACTGGCCCCCTATACTACATCATTGGGCTCAACTTTGACCCTCTACATCACCGTTAGCAGACACGTGGCAGCCAATCAGGCTGCACTCCCTCCTGGAACCCCCCACCCCTTATAAAAGGCAGCAGCGTCTGCCATTTTCTCACTCTGTCTGCTGCTGATATCAGTGAGAGAAGGGAAAGACATTGGAGAGATAGGGAAAGCGATAGTTAGGAGGTCTGTTAGCTTGCTTCTTGCTGATATTTATTGCTGAAAAGCACCCCAAAACAGCTTTTTTGAGAGCTAATGTTCTTGTGATGTGTTTTTTTTTTTGTGTGTGGCCCGCTGACACTGCATATACAGCCCTGTCTGTCGCAGCTGTTTCTTGCTAATTGCTATACTGTGCCATGCCCAGCACTTTCAGTGACTACTTTTTCAATGCAGCTGTGTGACTGCCGCACATTGTATTATATTACCAGTCACTGTATACCTTTCACTGCATCTGTGTGACTGCACGTTGTTATACCAGCAGTCAATGCATACCTTTTCACTGCACCTATGTGACTGCACATTGTTATACCAGCAGTCGCGGCATAGCTTTCACTGCATCTGTATGACAGCACGCTGTTTTATATACCAGCAGTCAGTGCATACCTTTCATTGCACCTGTGTGACTGCACATTGTATTATACCAGCAGTCAGTGTATACCTTTCACTGTATCTGTGTGACTGCACATTGTATTATACCAGCAGTCAGTACCTTTCACTGCATCTGTGTGACTGAACATTGCATTAGTCAAGTCAGTGCATACCTTTCACTTCATCCCCCCCAATATGCACAAAACAACAGCCTGAGGCAGAGCCAGAAGCAGGCCACCCAGCAGGTCTGTTCGAGGTCGTGCAGACCTGATTTTGTGTGGCCCGGGACCAAAGTACAGTGGTCAGAAGGCAAGTGCCATCAACTCCCAATATTGTCAGGACGTAGTTGACTATTTAACACAGAACACCTCATCTTCCACAGCTTCTGCATGGAACCATGACATATCTTCCTCCTCCTGCTCTGATTCTGGCACCCCACTTAACACTCAGTCGGCAGCCATCACCAAAGTGCCATCATCCCAGGGTTCAGCGGTGTGGACATTTTTTGATGTGTCTGCCTCAGATGAGAGCGATGCCATCTGTACTCTCTGCCACCAAAAATTAAGCCGTGGAAAGACCAAGACCCATGTAGGGACAACTGCCTTACGAAGGCACATGATGAAAAAGCACAAACTGCAATGGGATGATCACCTGAGGAAAAGCAGCACACAAAAGCAAAGCCACTCACCACAGTGGAAGATACCAGGCCGCAATTATTTCTCAAAAAAGGCGATATCCAAACTGTACCGTGATGTTGAAAGGCAAGTGGTGTCATCTCTGGCACACAGCTTTGGGTCAAGGAGGGTCATCTGACCACGGATGCCTGGTCTGCAAAGCATGGTCAGGCCTGCTCGAAGACTAAGTCAGTCCCCACACACAGCATCTCTGCCTGCACGCTGTGTGACTGCCTGCCCCTAGACTAAGTCGGTCCCCACACAGCATCTCTGCCTGCAGGCCGCTTGACTGCCTTCTCCGCCACCACTAGAGATGGCCTGAACCTTTCGATTTTTGGTTCGCAAACTTCCGCAAAAAGTTTGGTTCGCGCGAACTTCCCCGAACCGCAATAGACTTCAATGGGGATGCGAACTTGGAAAACTAGAAAAATGTATGCTGGCCACAACAGTGATGGAAAAGATGTTTCATGGGGTCTAACATCTGAGTTTTTGCATGGAAGAGTGGGATAAATGCCAAAAGTCCCGGGATAAATCTGGATTTGATGCAAAGCATCGTTTTAAGGGCAGAAATCACATTGAATGCTAAATTTCAGGCCTAAAGTGCTTTAAAACATCTTGCATGTGTATACATCAATCAGGCAGTGTAATTAGAGTACTGCTTCACACTTACACACCAAACTCACTGTGTAACGCACCTGTAATGAGGCAACAGCAGACTGAACGCGGAGAATTGTCCGCGTCCGCATCAGCAGCGCGACCGCCCACATGGTCGCATGCGGAACGCGGAGAAACGTCCACGTCCGCAGCGGCAGCACGATCCACCGCTCAGTCGCAGACCTCTTGGCGTACTCCACGCCGAGGCTGCACTCCTGGAACACCTTCACAGGCCTCATGGCATGCTGCTCGCCGAGGCACCTCTGATGACAGTCTGGACCCCGTAGGGGCCGCGCGCGTGTGCAGTAGAGCCTTTTATACTCTTAGAAGGAGAGTCAGCTGACCAGCTGGTCAGCTGATCTCAGCAAGGTCCTTGAGCTGTGCTGCAAGGTCCTTGAGCCATTTTGTGATTGGTTGAATGGCTGGGCGGGCTGTTTGAGTCCAGCACAGTATAAAAGCAGGCATTCTGTCAGTTGCAGGTTGTCTGCAGTCAGCGAATACTTGTGTGTTAGCACTCAGACCCTAGTCAGATCCCAAAGTGTGCTAGAACCAGCTGGACCTGGGGATCCACACTTAGCCAGATTCTGTTGATTGCCTAAAGTACTAATTGCATTGTATATTGTGTATGACCTTTTGCCTGTTACCTGTTTATTCTCCTGTCTCCTGATTTTGTACTTCGCCAGCCCGTCCCGTTACCGGCTATTGGCTTGGCTTCTGACTACTCTTGTGTTTCTCGATTC
This sequence comes from Hyperolius riggenbachi, assembly GCF_040937935.1. Lineage (NCBI taxonomy): Eukaryota > Metazoa > Chordata > Amphibia > Anura > Hyperoliidae > Hyperolius > Hyperolius riggenbachi. The sequence goes on from NC_090646.1 coordinate 240,755,722, forward strand.
TGTACCTCTGCCCATCTGATTTTCCGTTACTGACCTTGGCTTGACCTCTGATCTTGATTTCTGTCTGTTGATTCGGTACTTTCTTGCCAGTTCTGATACCGAACCGTTTTCCGTTTGACTTCGCCCCCTTTAGTGGTTCGTCCACTAAAGGGTTTACTCTGCTGAGTTCTCCTTGCGGGGGACTCAGTAACTCCTCAGCATATCATTGCTGTTGAGGAACGCGATTCTGCATTCTTATCCTAGTCGCAGAATCGCATTTACTGCTCTTCCTTCCAGAGGTCACCATCCCTCTGAGTTAACGTCAATGTGGTGGGTTTTCCACAAGTTATATTATCTGTACCTTGTGTTTTCCAGAGTACGTATAAATATTTGTATTATTGGGGATTCCGCAGATCACCATATAATCAAATATATCTGTATTACTGGTGATACTGCGGATAACCAATAATCAGAAAACTCTGAGTGTGTACACCAAAACACCACACCATAACAGCACCGCAAACAGCTGTACGCGTAGTGACGGCGTACGTGGCGGTTTTCAAGCCCATGTGGTCGCCGGGCTGTGGTAGCTGAATGACAGACTGTCCAGCTGATCAAATTTGGTCTGTCCACAATGAAGCAACGACCTTATTATCTTGGGTGTGCCCCCCCCCCCCGAGACACTCATATAGCCGGCGTTCATTGCTTCATTGTGATATACAAGCCCCTTCACCACGGCAAGGTAATGATTACGAAGGGGAATTGGCACATGTACATGCCTTGTGTTTTGTTGTTGCAGCCGCAGTGCAGACAGAAAAAATTAGGCAGGCATGTTCACGCACCAGAAAAATTAGTATAGCGGCCGCTGCTAGCAGCGGCCCTAAAATTTCAGGAATCCACCTGGAGTCCTGGACCCTGCTGGTGGTGGCGGTGAAGGCAGTCAAGTGGCCTGCAGGCAGAGATGCTGTGTGGAGAGCGACTTAGTCTTGGGGCAGGCAGTCACACGGCGTGCAGGCAGAGATACTGTGTGTGGGGACTGACTTAGTCTTCGGGCAGGCCTGACCGTGCTTTGCAGACCACGTGGTCAGATGATCCCTTGACCCAACGCTGTGTGCCAGAGATGACATCACTTGCCTTTCAACATTACGGCACAGTTTGGGTATCGCCTTTCACTGCGGTGTGTGGAATTGCTTTTGTGTGCTGCTTTCCTTCAGGTGGTCATCCCATAGTAGTTTGTGCTTTTTCATCATGTGCCTTCGTAAGGTAGTTGTCCCTACGCGGGTCTTGGTCTTTCCATGGCTCAATTTTCTGTGGCAGAGAGTACAGATGGCATTGCTCTCATCTGAGGCAGATACACAAAATATTTCCACACCGCTGAGCCCTGGGGTGATAGCACTTTGGTGGTGGCGGCCGACTGAGTGTTAAGTGGGGTACCAGAATCAGAGCAGGAGGAGGAAGATATGTCACGCTTCCATGCGGAAGCTGAGAAAGATGAGGTTTTCTGTGTTAAATAGTCAACTACGTCCTGACAATCTTGGGGGTTGATGGCACGTGCCTTCTTCTGAACACTGTAAGTTGGTCGCGGGCCGCACAAAATCACGACAGCGCGACCTCGAACAGACCTGCCAGGTGGCCTGCCTCTGCCTTTTGTTTTGTCCATATTGGGGGGGATGAAGTAAAGGGTATGTACTGACTTGACTAATACAATGTGCAGTCAGTCACACAGGTGCAGTTAACAGGTATGCATGGAGTGGTATATCACACTGCGTGCACTCACGTAGGTAGGTGGGTGCACTGAAGTGAACAACAGGTAGTAGGTATATGCAAGGATGGGTATTACATGTGCACCTGTCACACACAGACAGGTAGTGGACAGGCACAGTGACACTGCTTGTGCTCAGCTCACGTAGGTAGGTGGGTGCACTGGGAACAACAGGTAGGTAGGTATATGCAGTACTGGGTATTACAATGTGCACCTGTCACACACACAGGTAGTCACTGAATGAGCTGGGCCTGACAGTGGCACATGCACAGTATGGATTATCAAGGCTGTCTATGCAACACAAGTGTCAGTGGGACACACAGAAAAAAAATAGATCACAAGAACAAGATTAGCTCTCAAAAGAGCTGTTGTGGGGTGCTATTTTAGTAATAAGAATCAGCAAGGAGCAAGCTAACAAGCCTACAAGAGCCTAACTAATCTTTCCCTATGAGAGAGTCTGCACTGCAGCAGCTGTCCCTTCTCTATTTACTGCAGGCACACAAGTGATTATAATGGCCGGCGGGGCCTGCCTTTTATAAGGGGGGGGGGGGAGTGGCTCCAGGAGGGAGTGTAGCCTGACTGGCTACAATGTGCCTGCTGACTGTGATGTAGAGGGTCAAAGTTGGCCCTAATGGTGCACTATGGGGGCGAACCGAACTTCCGGAAAAGTTCCCAGTTCGCTGCGATAGCGAACCACGGAAGTTCGCCGGGAACCGTTTGCCGGCGAACCGTTCGGGCCATCTCTAGCCACCACCAACAGGGTCCAGGACTCCAGGTGGTGGTTAGGTTAACAAAAACAATAATAATTTTTCCGGTCCGTGTACATGCCTGTCTAATTTTTCTGGCTGCACTGCGGCTGCAACAACAAAACAACAGAACGATTCCCGTTCGTGATTGTTACCTTGCCATAGTGAAGGGGCTTGCGTATCACAATGAAACAATGACCGGCTATATGAGTGTGTTGGGGGGCACACCCAAGATAATAAGGTTGTTGCTTCATTGTGGACAGAACAAATTCGATCAGCTGGACAGTCACTGTTGTTCTGTCATTGAGCTACTTCAGCCCGACCATATGGACTTGAAAACCACCATCGCCTGCACTCCCGCCATGGTGTGCACCAGTCCAGCACGGCTGTCACTACACAAACAGCTGTTTGCGGTGCGTTACACAGTGATCTTGGTCTGTCAGTGTGAAGCAGTACAATAATTACACTACCTGATTGATGTATACACACGCAAGATGTTTTAAAGCACTTTATGCCTCCAATTTAGCAATGCAATGTGATTTCTGCCTTTAAAACCCTGCTGTGCATCAACTCCGTGATTTTCCCCAGGACTTTGGGCATGTATCCCACTCCGCCATGCCCCCCTCCAGGTGTTAGACCCCTTGAAAGACCTTTTCCATCAGTTTTGTGGCCAGAAACAGTATTTTTCAAAGTTTGCCTGCCCATTGAAGTCTATTGCGGTTTACGCGAACGCAAACTTTTGCGAAGGTTCGCATTCGAGGTTCGCAAACCTAAATTCGGAGGTTCAAACAATCTCTAATCCACAATCCTCCATCAGGGTTCCCCCTAGGGATAGGACTCACCCTCTTAGTTTGACCTGCATTATATAACACAAACTGAGCCTGTGTGGATCTTGAAGGTATCCCCAACCTTGTGACAAGCTTCACAGATGCTTCCCACAATTCTCAGGATTACCCACTAAAACTCTATTTAAATAATCACTATAGTGGCACAATATAGCTTAAAACCAGTAACATTTATTCAAAAATACACTTAAATTCACCAGGCATGTATGACAGCAAGGGCTGATTTTCTGGAAAGGCCATGAAAGCCTTGGCCTTGAGTGGCTGCTGCCCATGGGTTGGCAGGAAATGGAATAGGGAGTATACAAATATGGAGCAATACATGGAAGAGGTGAACTGCTGCTCAAGGGAGCTGTGCATGAAAGAGAGAGACTGCTAATCATTGATGTTATTCATGGAAATGGGGGCTGCTCATGGAATGGGGGGGGGGGGGGTTTCTGCACATGAAAGAGGTGCAATAAGAAATTTGGCCTGAGCAGGTAAAGTATAAATCTGGCCTTGATGACAGCGCACAGTTTGTGGGAGGGTATTTTGAGTACATTTTACTGGGGGTTTTTTTGCGCTATGAGAGTGATTCATTATAGTAGAGTTGTACACAGTGCTTGTGAAGCTTGCCAAGGGCCACAGTCGCCTTGAAGATCCAACAGGCTCAGTTTCACCGATGGAATGCAGGTCAAACTAAGAGGGTAAGTAGAAGCAACATAGACCTATCAACATAGATAACCAAGTGAAGAAGTGCCTCTAAAATATCACATGACCGTGAAATTGATGTGATCAGGAGTCTTCCATCTGGGCACCTTCTGCCAGTTGCCTTGTGTTTAGTCCAGCCACCTTGCTTTGGGCTGAACTGAAGTCTCAACATTTCCTCTAAATGAGATCTCTGGCATGCTACACATTATCCTACAAGCCAGTTAGAGGATCCATGGGTTAATTCTGCTGGAAGATTGGACTTATGCTGGAGTTGACACAAAAAATGATCTGGTCCACATAAGGCCATAATTAGTATGGCAGAGAAAAAAGGAAAGAAGAGAAGAAATAAAAAAAATGATAAAATGATCACAAAATGAGGATTGTCACAAAAATGAGCATTAACCCCTCGTCCCCCATCCTTTCCAAGAGAAATGCCACACTACAGGCGTGTTGTAATCTTGCCTGCATTGGAGCACAACAATGGTTAATGTGGCCATACACTGGCAGATAGTCAGCAGCTTTGACCATCAGATAGATCCCTCTGTGATAGCACTTAATCAGAGGAATCTATTGCTGCCAGTGTAGTGGAAATATATTTCCAATAGATTTCATCAGGGAAGCCAGCCCCCCCCCCCCCCGGTCTCTCCAAGGTATTGGTGTACCCCCCCAGGCCCTTGGTGAATGTTGCTGGCTTATATGTCTGCTGGTGCGCCTCCTTTAGCTTGCCATTTAGACTGCCACATTGTGGCATCAATCTCTAACAGATTTGATCATTATGATTGAGTCGTCTGGATATCGATGACGCAGATCAAGAAGTGTATGGGCACCCTTATACTAATACAAGCAAGATAGCCAGACTGCAGTGTGCTATCTCTAGTTTGTTTATTAAGTACAACGGTATAGCAGGAGTAATGTACCTCTAATGTACAATAATGCAATGTAGGAATGGTCAATGTCATGCAAATAATTTTGAGTTGATGCAGTATTATGTGAATTGTGTATGCAAATTTATGCAGCTTAACAATAAACCAATCAAATCCTGCGGAGGTAAAATTCGATTGGTCCATTTTCAAGCTTCATAAATTTGCACATAACATTTGCATAACCCTGCATCAACTCGAAATGATTTGCATCTCTAATGCATTGCCCATGTGTATCACACACTCTACACTTTGCTGAAGTCTGCAAAGCAATGCATAAGTGTCCACAAGCTTTACCTATATAGATTTTTTTTTAAACTATCATATTTTGATTGAAGATGTCTTACTCTTCTTTATATTCTCTTCCAGCATACGCACAGTCATCCACTTCTGAATCTTGAGTGACTGCAAGCAGAAACCTCTCTTACGAAAAGCATGCCGACGTACAGATCTTATAATTCACTAATTATGTTTTTCTCTGTGCAAAAAAAAATATATACAAAACAGGAATTAGCAAGGTGTGTGATGCCACAAATTGTAATTACGGCACTTCAGAAAGCTATGGAAACATATCAGACACGCCTAAATGCTGAACATGATTATTATTTTTCTGGTATCATTATTCATTTCCATAGCACATAGTCAAGCACAGTCAAGTTTTTTCAACAGATTAATGACTAATTCACATCACTGGCTGTCCTTCAGCTGGGCTCTCAATTTAAAGAGGAACTTTGCCGATAGATAATTGTAAGGAAAAAAAAAGAAATAATAAATCAATCAATACATTGCAAAGTGAGAAGTTAAAAAATAGAAGGTCATCATCTTTACTGCCCCCCCGATGATTTGGAATGATCGCAGAGCACCTGAGAATTTACTCTGCTTCATTTACTGTTCTCACATGACATGCTGCAGCTGAATACAATAGCACACTGGCCGGCTGTGAGTCTGTGACAAACAAATTACTTATCCTCAGCTACTCCATTCCTCCCCAGTCAGGACAGCAGTGCCACCTCCTCCCTTCTGCTGTGCAAGTCAAATGAAACGCTGCTGTTCTCCTGCTTCCCCCGTCCTCCCCCAGACTCCTCACACAGCACAACAAGCTGCTTTTCCCCATTGATGACCTCTTCACCTCACTCTCCTCTCGCTTCTCCTTCTACTCTGACTGTTGTTAGTGTAGACACAGTACAAACATGCTGCCCCTCGAATCTCTATGCTTGATGCCAATGTTTCACCTTGCCTCATGAGAGAACTGGATATATATATATATATATATATATATATATATATATATATATATACACACACACACACACACACACACACACACACACACACACACACACACACACACACACACACACACACACACACACATATATATATATATATACAGTGGGATGCAAAAGTTTGGGCACCCTTGTTAATCGTCATGATTTTCCTGTATCAATTGTTGGTTGTTATGATAAAAAATATCAGTTAAATGTATGATATAGGGGGGGCGTGGCCAAAAGCTCATGGCGTGAGGACGCACTGCTCAAGAGCTCCCGTCCACAGGATCCTTAAACACATCCTACCGGGTGATTAATAGTGCCCTACAGACCTTCTCTGCTGCAGGGTACGTCTGCCCATACTTCAGGGAAGTAATGGCTACTCCACGACCATCAGAAGCCATAGCAAAACTGCAGAAATTCCGGGCAGAGGAGCAGCGGGTGGAAGACCAAGATGGCGCTGAGGCCGCCTCGCAACCAACATCTGACGACGAGACTGGCTCACTCCCACAAAGACGCAGGCCGACTCTCTCGCAAGTCATGAAAGCAATTTCAGCATGCCAAACCAGCCTCACCCAGATAACATCCACCTTGGCTGAAGTGAAGATCGATGTGACATTTCTCCGCCAAGATCTCCGGAATCTTAAAGAGCGGGTGGTGGAGTCAGAGAGGCGGATCAGCTCGCTAGAAGACACGGTAAAACCCCTATCTCTTGAGCAGGGCCAAGCTCAGAAAGGCATTAAAGCCATAACCGACCGCCAAGAAGACCAAGAAAACAGGCTCCGCAGGTCTAACAGAAGAATTGTGGGCCTCCCGGAACGTGCTGAAGGCAAAGACCCGGAAAAGTTCACGGAAGAACTTCTAATGGCGCACTTTGGAGAAGCGACCTTTTCAAAAGTGTTCGTGGTGGAAAGAGCCCATAGAATTGGCCCTAAAGTTCCAGCTCCCGGAGCCGCACCTCGCACATTTATATTCAAACTTCTTAATTATCGAGACCGGGACACAGTACTCAAAGCTGCCAGGGAAAAGGGTCAGATCAACTTTGACAACACCAATATCTCTTTCTACCCGGATTACACTATGGAAGTCCAAAAGCAAAGGGCGCGCTTTATCTCCGTTAAGAAAAAGCTACGCGACCTTCAACTGCCATAAGCTATGCTATACCCGGCCAGGCTAAGGGTTGTCGCGGATGGGAAAACTGCCTTCTTTACCGAACCTGATGATGTATACAAGTGGCTCGAATCCCGGCCGCAGGCCTCTGCTCAAAGCTCCTCCATAACCTAAGGTACTGTTGCCATCTGATCTAGTCTCTTTGTCCCCCCGCCCTACATACCTTTTATCCTAACCTACTTAGAGATACTCTCCCCCTACTATGCGGCGCCATGCTGCGTCCCACCACGCTGTCACTCAGCTCCCTAATTGCATACTGGCAACCGGATCCCACTATCTCTGTAAGACCCTGTAAAACTACTCAGACTCTCCTGATATTATCTACAGAATCACCATCACTATCTGAAGATTTACAATCTGGAACAAAAACCATCTTTGCATTTATTTGCCATAACATGCTTTTCATCACGAACTGCAGCTCTATACAGAGCCATACCTCCCAGACACGGCTTTCTTTTCTTTTTTGCAGCAGAATCATATCTAACAGTCCACTATATCAGATATGTTTCTTGCTATAACATATATCTACCACCTGCAACTTAACAAACTGGACATGGTACTTGCTCAGTGCCCTACCCCCCCGGTGATACTGCTATATTACTGGTGTTTATTTGCTTGTGTGCTCTTTGGGCCCCTCACAGGGCACTAAATGTGAATTGTGATCAAGCGGATCGTCTGGCATATTGGCCTTGATCCGCTTGAGCCTCTTTCTCTCTTGTTTTTATATATAAATGTTGGGTACAAGGTTTTGTATGCGCATTGCAGCAGGACTGGGTGTTCATTCATGTTGGGGTTTACTGGATCCGTTGATCCAGTTACTGTTCTGGTTCTATAAGCGTTCTTTCATCATTCAGTCCGTCCAGATTGCTTTCAACGATAAATACTGGAGATTACTCCTGCATGACCCGCACTCTATTACCTTTTCTACCTCTAAAAATGGCACTCTCTGACAAAAGCATTAAAATCATAAGTTGGAATGTGAGGGGTTTGAACGACTCCATGAAAAGATCTCTAATTCTCAATTTCGTTGCCAAGCTAAAGCCTGACATCCTGATTTTGATTGAAACTCATGTGACAGGCACTAAAGTTAAGGCGCTGGAACGTAGCTCGGTCGGGAGGGCGTACCACTCTACCTTCTCCCAGTACTCCAGGGGAGTTTCAGTGCTTCTCAGACGGACTCTCCCCTTTGTTCCCACCAAAGTTAAGATAGACCCATACGGCCGATATGTGTTCCTGTATGGGCTGCTGGACGCCAGACCTATTAACATTTTTGCTTACTATATTCCTCCACCATACTCATGCACTATACTAAAAGAAGGCATTTCCTTTAGCTCTCTCAATCCTAAATGCCCAAACATTTGGGTAGGAGACTTTAATGCCACCTGCAATCCCGCACTAGACCGCTTTCCCCCGGCAAATAACAAACCGACCCCATTTGCCAATGTTCTTACGGATCTGGCATTACATGACGTCTGGCGCCTACGCAACCCTATGCGGAAACAATATTCTTGCTTTGTCTCGGCTAATCTCCTTCCGTTAATAGATGCTGTAGACTTCCTACCCAGGATTGACTCAGATCACTCCCCTATTACCCTATCTCTTCAATGGTTTGATGCACCTAAACAATACATATGGAAGTTTAATCCATTTTGGTTGTCGCTTTTTACCTCGGATGACTGGCTCATAGATAAGCTGCAAGATTTCTTTCATACACACAGAGAGGAAGACAACTATGCACTCATCTGGGACAGTTTTAAGCCCTACCTTAGAGGTATACTGATTAGTGCAGTCTCACATCTCAAAAAAGTAAATAATGCAGAAATATCTGATCTGCAACAACAAATACCACTACTTGAACACAAATATGTAATGGAACCATCCGAGGTGAACTGTGCCAACTGGAATAAAGCACAGACAAAACTAAAAGATCTCCTACAGGAAAAAACAAGAGCTAAATCATTCTTCCTTAAACAAACCTACTATGAACAAGGGGAGAGAACTGGGACTATCCTTGCACGTATGGCTCATGACAGATCCTCCCTTGGGGCCATTCCAAATATAAAAAACGATAATGGTGATCTAATTACGGGTTCTGTGGCTATTAACCAGCGATTTGCTGAGTACTTTAAAGAGCTATACACGCTTAAATCCACTTTTTCTAAAACTGAAGCAGAAATATTCCTTTCTGAAATAAACCTCCCCAGACTTGCTCCAGAACATAGAGAGATGCTTGATAGCCAGATCACACTTGAGGAAGTTGAACTCGCTATACATTCATTACCCAACAAAAAAGCTCCAGGAACAGATGGCCTACCTGGAGAGGTCTTCAAAAGGTTTGCGGATATCCTAGCTCCATCTTTACTTAAAACATACCTACATGCATTTGATTCTGGTATATTACCTGCTTCCATGCGTACAGCCTTAATTATTTTAATTCCCAAGCCAGGCAAAGATGTATCACTGTGCGACTCATATCGTCCTATATCACTTCTCCCCCAGGACATTAAAATACTGGCTAAGATTCTTTCAAACAGACTTAATAAAGTTATTTTAACCCTCATACACCCAGATCAGACGGGCTTTATGCCCGGCAAAAAAACCTCAATGAACATCAGACGCCTTTTTGCTAACATACAAGCTGACCATTCCAATAAAGGAGAGAGGGTCATTGTATCACTTGACGCCGCCAAGGCCTTTGATGCAGTGGAGTGGCCCTTCCTATTTGCAACCCTAGCCCGCTTTGGCTTTGGCGACAATTTTACTAGATGGATCCAAATACTTTATAAAAACCCGGCAGCGCAAGTCTGTACTAATTCTAACGTTTCCTCTATCTTCAATATAGGTAGAGGTACAAGACAGGGGTGCCCCTTGTCCCCCCTCCTATATGCCCTTTCTGCCGAACCCCTTGCATGTAAGATACGAGCTGACCCTGAAATTGTAGGTCTACATATTGGAGGAGTTGAAGAAAAGCTCAGCCAATATGCGGATGATATGATCCTATATCTAGCCAACCCGCACTCCTCCTTGAAGAGATTACACAACCTCATTTGTGAAATGGGCGAATATTCAGGCATATCGGTGAACTGGAGCAAGTCTGCCATACTTGGCCTAGATAACCCGCAGGTATCCCCCCTTCCCCTTCCATGCCCTTTGCAAATAACCTCCAAATTGAAATACCTGGGAGTCAACGTCACTGCCGCCCCTAAGGATTACTTTGAAAACAATGTAACCCTACTAATAGCATACACACAATCTAAGCTTTCCTCTTGGACTAAACTCCCACTTTCTGTAGCAGGCAGAGTAAATCTTATCAAAATGGTACTGTTCCCCAAAATCCTCTACATAATCCATAACTCGCCTTCCTATATCCCTAAATCCTTTTTCAAAAAACTGCAGTCGCTACTACTTTCTATTACATGGGGTAAATCCAGAGCTAAACTCAAATTTGGTGTACTACAATGCCCCACGGCATCAGGAGGCTTGGCCCTCCCTGATCCACACCTATATTACCTTGCAGCACAACTGGAACAATTGTCACACTGGTTTACCACCGACTCCCTACAAATTCCAGAACTATTGGGATACTCAGCCAAAGATCGAGCCAAAAACCTACCTTTTGCCCTGTTGAAGGGCACTTTAACCGCACCTGGTGTAAAAAATACAATTCTGTCACAAGCCACTAAAATTTGGGAAAACTCCAATAAAATAATTCCCTCCAAAATGCTGGAATACCATACTCCTCTCTGGCAAAACCCTTTGCTTCCAGAACTCTACTCTCTTCCCAACTCCTCAATATGGGCAGACAAAGGTATTCTATACTTGGGGCAAGTAGTCCGCAATACTGGAATGCTCCCCTTCTCAACTCTGCAAAACCAATTTCTTCTCCCTCCTATTTTTCAATTTTTATACCTACAGCTCAAACACGCACTAAAAGCACAATTTCCCTCTGGCCTCCCTACTACTGGAGTATCATTTATAATGGAATTCCTTAACCTATTCTGGTTCCTGGACGTAGTTTCTACGTCCAGGAACCATGCGCGCTACCGCGCGCTCCCGTGGCCGATCGCGCGCATGCACGCGCACTCCCGGCCGCGGATTCGGTAGCCAGGGAATCAATGTATCGGGCTATGGTGCCCGATCATTGATTCCTCTCCCCCGCTGAAAAAGCGACAGCTTCTCTCAGAAGCTGCACCTTTTCTGGCCGTTCCCTTCCCGATGCGTCACTGTAAGCGTATGTTACGCTTAGAGTGACGTCATGTAAACAAACTCATCTTGTGGCCAAAAAGTAATACTACACCTGTAAAAAAATTTTTTAAAATTAACACACATTTACATTATAAATCTATTGTTTACCTCCCACCCTCCCAAAACTACCCAAATAAAATGTTTACAATTAAAAAAAAAACCATTACAATAAAAAAAAAAAACATGTAAATATTTACCTAAGGGTCTAAACTTTTTAAATATCAATGTAAAGATGAAATATTTCTATATTTTTTTTATTTTAAATTTGTAAATAGTGATAGATGCAAAACGGAAAAAATGCACCTTTATTTCCAAATAAAATATTGTCACCATACATTGTAATAGGGACATAATTTTAACAGTGTTATAACCGGGACATATGGGCAAATACAATACGTGAGTTTTAATTATGGAGGCATGTATTATTTTAAAACTATAATGGCTGAAAACTGAGAAATAATGATTTTTTTCCGTTTTTTCTTATTCTTCCTGTTAAAAGGCATTTACAGTAAAGTGGCTCTTAGCAAAATGTACCCCCCAAAGAAAGCCTAATTGGTGGCGGAAAAAACAAGATATAGATCAGTGCATTGTGATAAGTAGTGATAAAGTTATAGGCTAATGAATGGGAGGTGAACATTTCTCGGAAACCACGGAACCTGAATGGGTTAAAGATGGCCCTATGCAACACCATATTGGATCACTATATTCCCTCTTACTTGAACACCAATCTGCTCCTGTGTTGATCCGCTCCCTTAAAAAATGGACACAGATCGGGGTTCAATTAGACGAGGATGAATGGGAAGACTGCCTACTAACCCCGCGACTAGTATCCCCCTGTATAAAGGAAAGGTTAACTCAACTATATACACTGCATCAAAGTTATCTTACCCCTGCCCGAATCGCCAAATTCTCTACCTCCAACCCCTCCACTTGCCCCAAGTGTTCATGCCTTAACCCTTCATTTCTCCACCTTATCTGGTCCTGCCCTCCAATACTGGACTTCTGGAAACAAACGGTAAACTTTCTACATGACGTCATGGGCTCACCTGCCGCTCTGGACATTAAATTATGTCTCCTTAACTTAGTAGATGAAGATGTCTCTAAATTCGACAAAGTCTTTTTAATCGAAACACTCTTTATAGCAAAACAATGCATCACCTACAGATGGTTATCCCCTACGCTTCCAACTCTAGCCATTTGGAAAACCAAAGTCAGAAACAGCCTTCCATACAAAAAACTCATATATGCACATAGAAACTGCCCATCCAAGTTTAATAAAGTATGGGACAGATGGGTTAACAATATTTAATGCTACTGGACTACGATGGCTCCTTTTTAAATTAGAACTCTGTTATCCACTACTACCTTACATAAGTACATTGCTAATCTATCTAATCTCCACAACTTAAATGTACATGCTTGTTTCCCTGTACATACTGTCAATTGTACTTGCTTTGTAATGTCGTTTATACGAAATAAAACTTTTGATTGATGAAAAAAAAATGTATGATATAGGACACACACAGTGATATTTGAGAAGTTAATTGAAGTTTATTGGATTTACAGAAAGTGCAATTGTTTAAATTAAGTAAGGCAGGTGCATACATGTGAGCACTGCTGTCACTTTATTGATTCCAAAACCTTTAGAACAAATTATTGGAACTCAAATTGGCTTGGTGAGCTCAGTGACCCCTGACCTACATACACAGGTGAATCCAATTATGAGAGAGTATTTAAGGGGGTCAATTGTAACTTTCCCTCCTCTTTTAATTTTCTCTGAAGAGTAAGTGGGGGTCTCAAAACAACTCTCAAATGACCTGAAGACAAAGATTGTTCACCATCATGGTTTAGGGGAAGGATACAGAAAGTTGTCTCAGATATTTCAGCTGTCTGTTTTCACCGTTAGGAACATACTGAGGAAATGGAAGACCACAGGCTAAGTTCAAGTTAAGGCTCGAAGTGGCTGACCAAGAAAAAATTTGGATAGACTGAAGCAACCAATGATGAGAACAGTCAGAGTCAACCCACAGGCCAGCACCAAAGACCTACAACATCATCTTGCTGCAGATGGGAGTCACTGTGCATCGTTCAACCATTCGGCACACTTAATGCGAGAGTGATGCAGAGGAAGCCTTTTCTCCACCCACAGCACAAACAGAGCCGCTTGAGGTATGCTAAAGCACATTCGGACAAGCCAGCATCATTTTGGAATAAGGTGCTGAGGACTGATGAAAGCAAAGCATTCCAACAAAAACACCTGCTACCTAGAGTAAAATATGGTGGTGGTTCCATCATGCTGTGGGGCTGTGTGGCCAGTACGGGGACTGGGAATCTTGTCAAAGTTGATGGACGCATGGATTGCACTCAGTATCAGCAGATTCTGGAGACCAATGTCTAGGAATCAGTGACAAAGCTGAAGCTGTGCTGGGGCTGGATCTTTCAACAAGACAATGACCCTAAACACTGCTCAAAATCCACTAAGAGACATTCATGCAGAGGAACAAGTACGACGTTCTGGAATGGCCATCTCAGTCCCCAGACCTGAATATAATTCAAAATCTGTGCTGTGAGTTAAAGAGAGCTGTCCATGCTCGGAAGCCAACAAACCTGAATGAACTAGAGATGTTTTGTAAATAGGAATGGCCCAAAATACCTTCAAGCAGAATCCAGACTCTTATTGGAACCTACAGGAAGTGTTTAGAAGCTGTAATTTCTGCAAAAGGAGGATCTACTAAATATTGATTTCATTTCTTTTTCGTGGTGCCCAAATTTATGCACCTGCCTAATGTCGTTTAAACAATTATTGCACGCTTTCTGTAAATCCAATAAACTTCATTTCACTTCTCAAATATCACTGTGTGTCTGTTATATGATATATTTAACTGACATTTTTTATCGTAACAAACAACGATTTATACAGGAAAATCATGGCAATTAACAAGGTTGCCCAAACTTTCACATCACACTTTATATATACACACACACATATATATATATATATATATATATATATATATATATATATATATATAAACACACACAGACGCTGCTTACTTAGTAGTTGGAAACAGCTGTTATTTCCTACAATGCAATGAGGTTCACAGGCAGGAATCTATCAGAGCCATGGCCCTGACTTCACGCAGTGGAAGGAGGTTCACATCTATAGTAGCCGTACAGGCATCCCTGATGCACGATTGTAGAAAAGATAAAAATGGGAAAGGTGGTATTGGCTACCCTCTTTCCTGGTATCCTGGGCTAAAGTTCCTTTTTAATATCTTACAATATTCTATCTAGGGTCAATAATGGAGGATACAAACTAACCTACCAGTGTGATTTTGGTATTCAGCGTGGCTTGCTTTCTTAAAACAGAAAGTGTTTGCAATACTTCAAATTTAAAGGGGCACTATGGTGAAAAATTGTAAAATTTAAAATATGTGCAAACATATACAAATAATAAGTATGTTTCTTCCAGAGTAAAATGAGCCATGAATTACTTTTCTCCTCTGTTGCCATCACTTACAGTAGGTAGTAGAAATCTGACAAAAGCAATAGGTTTTGGACTAGTCTATCTCTTCATAGGGGATTCTCCGGGATTTATTTATTTTCAAAAGCACTTGGTGAATGGCAGTTGCTCTTTCCAACTGCCAAAAAACTGTGCAGCGAGCAGAGAAGCTGGCCAGCATCTTTGTATAAATACTTTTCAGGGAATGTCTTTATAAAGAATAAAAGCCTTGCTGAGAATCCCCTATGAAGAGATGGACCAGTCTAAAACCTGTCACTTCTGTCAGATTTATTCTACCTATTGTAAGTGACAGCAACATAGGAGAAAGGTAATTAATGGCTCATTTTACTCTGGAAGAAACATACTTCTTATTTGTCTATGTTTGCACATATTTTAAATTTTACAATTTTTCGCCATAGTGCCCCTTTAAGCATGTAACTGTGGTTACCCACAATGCACCACTACTGAATATATAGTACAAATCATATCTTTATTCCCCTGAAGTGGGGCTTACACCCAGAACCACTGGTGTATAGCAAGCCTATAGCTTTAAAATGTACAGAGCCAAAATCGACCCACTTGGTATTCAGAGGAAACCAAATAAACATGAGAGCATACAAACTCCTCACAGCCAATGTCCTGGCTGAAATATGAAACTAGCAGGGGCGTAGCAATAGGGGTTGCAGAGGTAGCGACCGCATCGGGGCCCCCTCCATTAACTACAGTATTAGCTCTCTATTGGTCCTTTGCTCATAAAAATCACTTCTATAGATACTTTGAATAGTGGTAATCATCAACAAACTGTTCCCCACCCCCTTCTTGCACCTCTGACGCTGTAGTTGCCATTGGCAGGTTTTGGTGCGCCGTATCAATTGTTATGTATAGAGTGCTTAGGGGCCCCATTATAAAACTTGCATCGGGGCCCACAGCGCCTTAGCTACGCCACTGGAAACTAGGACTATAGTGCTGCAAGACAAGAGTGCAAGCTACTTAGACACCATACCAATGATAACACTGACGTCTATATTTACTTTAAGTATGTACAACAAAGCTGTCCC
The DNA here is from genome assembly GCF_040937935.1 of Hyperolius riggenbachi. Taxonomy (NCBI): domain Eukaryota; kingdom Metazoa; phylum Chordata; class Amphibia; order Anura; family Hyperoliidae; genus Hyperolius; species Hyperolius riggenbachi. The sequence goes on from NC_090646.1 coordinate 240,771,904, forward strand.
TGCCAGACTGATGCTATGATTTAATTTCTTTACAGGGTTAATTTAAAATACTGTATACTAAAGGGGAAAATCAGTGAAGAGTAGTAAATACCACTGGATATGATAATGCATGGAAGGAATGCATTTAGGGCTCTGAAGCATGTGGGGGAATGAATTTGCTTTAAATAAATATAAGGAGTGTAATAAAACTGTAAAAAGAAAATCATACCGCCAAAGCTGGAAGCTGGAAAACTGGGCACTAGATATAAGTCACAGCACAAAAAAGGTTTTCCAAATCTAAAAGCTGATGATATAGGTCTTCTTAAAGTTGGGGTAGGTTGCAAAAGACTATCTATCTGTAGGTCAAATCATAAGTAGGACATTCCAGAAATCCCAAAGTTGTATTTTGATGTTAAACTTTTCACTAGAGATGGGACGACGAATCCGGCGAATCCACGAATCCCTCGAATATTGGGAAATATTCGAGATTCGTGGATTCGAATCCCGACGCCATTTCCCCCTTAACGAATCCGCCGAATCCCCGCGCGCAACCGCCGATCCCCCGCTCGTCCTCTTCCGACCCCTCCGCGCCTCCTCCGCTTGCCCCTTGCATAGATGTGAGCATTGGCTCACCTAACACCTGGCCGGGATTCCCTACCTGCCGCCAGCGCAGAGCCGCAGACCCGCAGACCTCTTGCTTCCTCCTCTGTTCCCTCTAGTAACCGCCCGGCGCTTCAGTGATGACGCGTATGCAAATGCCGATCACTAGAGGGAACAGAGGAGGAAGCAAGAGGTCTGCGGGTTTGTGGCTCTGCGCTGGCGGCAGGTAGGGAATCCCGGCCAGGTGTTAGGTGAGCCAATGCTCACTTCTATGCAAGGGGGAGGCACGGGGGACGGAGGAGGCCGTGGGGGTGAGCGGAGGAGGCACGGGGGGAGCGACACCTACCTACCTACCACTATACCTACCTACTTACAGGCCCCTATACCTACCTAAAGGCCCCCTATACGTACCTACCTACCGGCCACTATACCTACCTACCTACAGGCCCCTATACCTACCTAAAGGCCCCCTATACGTACCTACCTACCGGCCACTATACCTACCTACCTACAGGCCCCTATACCTACCTAAAGGCCCCCTATACCTACCTACCGGCCACTATACCTACCTACAGGCCCCTATACCTACCTAAAGGCCCCCTATATGTACCTACCTATCTACCGGTCACTATACCTACCTACCTACAGGCCCCTATACCTACCTAAAGGCCCCCTATACGTACCTACCGGCCACTATACCTACCTACCTACAGGCTCCTATACCTACCTAAAGGCCCCCTATACGTACCTACCTACCGGCCACTATACCTACCTACCTACAGGCCCCTATACCTACCTAAAGGCCCCCTATATGTACCTACCTACCTACCTACCTAAAGGCCCCTATACCTACCTACAGGCATCTATACCTACCTACCTACCTAAAGGCCCCCTATACATGCCTACCTACCTAAAGGCCCCTATACCTACCTACCTAAAGGCCCCTATACCTACCTACCTACATACCTACCTATACTTAGGCCCTATACCCTGCTACCTATACTGAAGGTCCCTTTAACTACCTACCTACCTACAGGACACTATACCTACCTACCTACCGGCCACTATACCTACCTACCTACCTTCAGGCCACTATACCTACCTAAAGGCCCCCTATACGTACCTACCTACCTACCTAAAGGCCCCTATACCTACCTACCTAAAGGCCCCTATACCTACCTACCTACATACCTACCTATACTTAAGGCCCTATACCCTGCTACCTATACTGAAGGTCCCTTTAACTACCTACCTACCTACAGGACACTATACCTACCTACCGGCCACTATACCTACCTACCTACCTTCAGGCCACTATACCTACCTAAAGGCCCCCTATACGTACCTACCTACCTACCTACCTACCTAAAGGCCCCTATACCTACCTACATACCTACCTATACTTAAGGCCCTATACCCTGCTACCTATACTGAAGGTCCCTTTACCTACCTAAAGGCCCCTATACCTACCTACATACCTACCTATACTTAAGGCCTCTATATACCCTGTTACCTATACTGAAGGCCCATATACCCTGCTACCTATACTGAAGGCCCATATACCCTGCTACCTATACTGAAGGCCCATATACCCTGCTACCTATACTGAAGGCCCATATACCTTGCTACCTATACTGAAAGCTACCAATATTGAAGGCACCCATACCTAGCTAGCTATACTGAAGGCACCTTTACCTCGCTACCTATGCCTGGCTACCTATACTGCGGGCAACTATACCACGGATCGCACAATTCGTATGTGCAGGATTCGTTAGATTCGGGATTCGAAAGGTTCGAGATATTCGAGAACCTTTTTAAATTCGGATCCGGATTCGGATTCGAAGAAATTGTGGATTCGTCCCATCCCTACTTTTCACTGTCTCGTGTTACTGACCCTACCTTTTTAATGTTTATGCAACTCCCAAACAGAAAAACCTTGAACTATTTAACTATTCCCTATCTTTGCATTCAGAAATACAGCCATGCAGGTGTAATTAGTTATAAGGAAACTATGATACAAATGACGAAAAACTGTTATTCACAGCCTGTGATTCTTAACCCCTACAAGTGAAAAAAGGAATGTAGGCTAGTTCTAAGTAGATTTGGAACTGCTCATACATACATGTTTATTGTGAAATGTTACATGGTGTATCCTTTAACAAGTTTTTTTAGATTACATTTAAAGTGCGGATAGTCCCCAACCAACAAAGGACTTCAATTTTAAATATTTCATATATACAAGCAAAGACTTCCTCCTGTACAAAATATACTGTATTGTTTATGATATTATATATTTTAATTGTTACGTTACAGCATTGTATAAACTGTTGTGACTACTTCTGTTGTGACTACTTTAAAGCACATTAAACCACATTGAAAACAGCCAAAAACCATAATTTATACTTAAAGCGGATCTGAGATGAAAAAGTAACTATAACAAATAACTTGTGTATATATCTTATCTAAAGTTAAAATTACACTGCAAATCTAGCTGCAAACAGCTTTAAAAGTTTATGATTATTTATTGCTGTGATACAATGAGGGCAGCCATGTTCTGTTTGTCACACTGTCACAGGCCTGAGGGCTGGAGATGCTATCAGCTTGCCTGTGTGTAAATTCAGCCCCCTCCCCTCCTCCCTCCTCCCCTCTCCCCTCTGCCTCTGAAATCAATGGCTAGTAATCTCCTTCTCCTCCTCCTGCCCAGACTGAGCTCCCATAAGCCCCTACTACCTGGGACTGACTGCCAAGGCTTTCTGAAAAGCTGTGGGCAAGACTTGTTTAGTTTATAGGGCAGGGGTCAGGAACCTTTTTGTCAGAGAGAGCCATAAACACCACATATTTTAAAATGTACTTCTGAGAGAGCCATACAATATGTTTCAAACTGGGACAGTAGGGCTCACGTCCCTGTTGCCATGGTGATGTGTATACAGTTGATCCGTTGAGCAGCAGAAATGTCAGATAAGTCTTTGGCTTCTCTTGGGTTTCAGCAACATCAGCAATTTCCCAGAGAGCCAGACAGGAGAAATACCGACTAACAGCTTGTTCAATTAGCCAGCTGACTTGAGAGTTGAATCACTTTGTAGGACGAGATCCCCACACTTTAATTGGCCCAATAGGCAACTTGTCACTTGAAAGGCAGCCTATTGGGGCCAAAGTGCGGGGGTCTCATCCTACAAAGTCACTGGACCTGACAGGGTCCAGAGTGGGACATTTGGAGCAGCCATTCGTTTTGGGGTAGCTTGAGTAAGTTAGTAGTGCATGCTACAGCAATAGCATGCCTACTTTGAAAATGTTACTTGCGCTTCCACACTAAGCTGCACTGCATGAGCAGTGTAGCTTAGTGAATCAACCCCTACTGATTTCTATGTGAGCCAGATGTAGCCATCAAAACATTTGGCTCCCGAGCCATAGGTTCCCTACCCCTGTTATAGGAAATTGGAGTATTAAAACAAAACAAAAAAAGTAGGAACACAATTATGCAATAAGTAAAAGTTTATCTCGGATCCACTTTAAAGTCCAAATCCAGGGACTGCCTGTACTATAAATAGAAAACTTACCAACACAACATCATGGATTATATCAATGTGCATGAATAAATAGTATTGAGATTGGAATACTGCTGAGCTTATCTATTTAATCAATATATCTAATAGTGTATACTAGTTTTTGGTTGCTTGTAGTTCTCATCACCCCCTTTTCCCTCTTTGATTATGTTTTTCTTAGCTTACAATACTTACTGTGTTTTTCTACTGTTCAAGTATTCTCTGTATCCTACATAGCATTTAAAGTAAACCTGAGCTGAGAATAAACAAGTGAGATAATTAATTGTATGTGTAGTACTAATAATAAATAGAAAATAAGTAACAAAGAACAGAGTCTCATTTTGTGCATTTTAACTTTAAGATCTGAATTTTAATTATGGATTCAATCAGCTTCAATCAAACAGAAGTAATGACCCTCTGAGCTTTTCATCTCATTCATCTTATCAGCAGTGTTTTCTCATTGGCCTCATAGAAGAGTTATGTTTCCATCAATGGAAATTTGATTTGTGTGATTGGACAAAGTGGGATTAACTTTAAACAGATTTTAATTTTCTTTTGTACATATTAAGCATTGCTTATTGAGCAGGATGTTATTTTTTGATCAAGGTGCTAATTTAACCAGAGTTCCTTAACCTATGGTATCTAAGCCTTTACACATATCTTCATTCATTCAATAATGATTAGAATTTTAATTTTGGTGTACATTGTGTATATATATTTTAAGTAAAAAATAAATTAAGTCTACAATAACACTTGCAATTTGCTTTTGAGGTGTCTAGATCATTGTGTTGTTTTTTTTTTACATTTCTAATAACTATGCTACATTGAACCTTATTTTACAGGGCATTCCTAGATATGTACAAGCACCTCCCATGGATATCACAAGTAACTCAACAAATCTGGACTGGATTTATTAATAGCTGTCTGATATTTAGTGGTTAGGTGTAAAGAACTTTCCTTCCGTTTGAGTCCATGGAGAGTCCACATCCTCCAGGGGCCGGCCCGAGCAGCCAGCTTCTGGGACAGGCCAACATGATGTTCTTAGGGCCATGCACGTGTGTCTGCATGTATGGCTCAGAGTGGCTATAGACATGGGCACGTGGCTGTCCCTTCTTCTTATTAAGTTAGAGTTAGGGTTAGGTACTGCAGGTACATTGATTGTAATATAATTCAGCAACCAATTAGATGCTGGGATTTGTGGTTCCATGATCTTCTCTGCTATTTAAGCCTGCTCTGTTCATTGTGTCATTACCCATGATAATTATAGCTACTGTTTATGGATTATTTGTATCCGACCTTCCTTTGCCTCTTGACCCTGTTATTTGGATTGCTGCCTGGACTGACCTTTGAAACTAAACATGACTTAATATTGCCTCATCCTTTGGTGCTGTATTATTGTTTGGTCCTGGACTGGCTAATGATTTGTGATTTTGTTACGTGCTATTCACCTGTTGCTGACCTGGACTGTTTGATATCCCTGCGCGCATCTGTCTAGTGTGGTTCTGGTGGTACTGTTACCTTCCCAGCCTCAGTCCTGATACCCTTGTGCACTTAAAAGACTGGGTGTAACCGAGTGATGGGATGACCTACTTGTCATCTCTCAGCTATGCAGGGACGTTCCAATTGCCAAATAGGTTGAAGACTGCGGAGGAGATTGGTTGAACCAGAACTGAAGGATGGTGAAAGATCCACTAGGCCTCAGATTAGGTGTGTGTATAACTAAGCATGATGCTGGCAGGAGTACATCATTTAAGCTCTGGAGCTATAAGAGAATCAACATGGGGATAAAAAACATTGTCAAGACTCCAGATGATGCAGGCTTCAATAAATAAGCAGATTCTCCAAGTAAGGGGAGAGAAACCATTCATGCCTAGTAAAAGAAAGTGCTTGCGTGGTTCGTGAACTCATGCACCTGCAGTGAAATGGTCTCATTCACGTTTTCTGGGCATACACAGGTCAGAGCTCACACATGGCCAGTGTGTATGCTCTTGTGCTTCCAGATGAATATTAAAAGCTACCAGAACAGGCAATGGGCGCATCCTTGCAGTGGCGTATCTAGGTAAGATAGCAGCCATGGCAAACAATGAAATTATGCCCCCCCCCCCCCTCCTCCTTATCAACAGATTCCTGCCTAACAATCCTAGTAGATATTCCCCTTCAAACAATCAAAACGCATGCATGCACACACACACACATTATTAGCCATAGCCTATAAGAAACATAAATTAGGTAGCCATTAAGTAGATAGTTGTGCCCCCCAATAATATTAAAGAGCTAGGAGTCTAGGAATACAGGAATACCCCCCACCCCGTATTATGTAGCCAGAGATACCCCTAGTATTAGGTATATATAGATAATGAGAGGTGCAACCCCCCCCCTCCCCCCCCCCCCCCCCCACACACACACACAGTGTAAGAACTGAGAAGTGTGTCCCCAGTATAGCTAGTGAGAGGTATCCTCCAGTATAGGCAGACAGAGGTGGCCCTCATGTGGGTAGCCAGAGGTTTCTTCCCAGTATAGGTAGCAAAAAGTGCCCTATATCCAGAAAAGTTAAAGAGAGATGTCTCTCTCCAGTACAGTCGTGCCAATAAAAGTTTTTTTTTTGAATAACAAATACATGGTTTTTCCCCCAGTATAGGTAGTTAGAGATATCTCCCTCCAGTTTATGCTGTGAGAGATATCTCTCCTGTATAGGCAGTGAAAGGTATTCCCTTGTTCCCTCCCCACTCTTTCCCAGTATAGTCAAATGTTTACTTTACCAGTACTTAGTCGTGAAATAGTGAGAAAGGGCAGTGGGGGAAAATAGTGCAAACAGCAGGACGCACATGGTGCACAGTATGAGTCACAATTCATTCAGTGACAAAGCTTTGTTTGTTCCATTACATCACCCTCTGCTACTCCATCTCCCAGTGTCAGCCCCCCTGTCACTAGTCCAAAGCCAACCAGCAGTCCAGCACATACTTACTACTGTATCTCTGTTGCGAATGGACAGAAGCATCTTCTCTCTTTGTTGCCCGGCCCAAATGATGCACCGCAGCTACAAACGTTTGTGAAGTGGATAGCAGGTACTGACTGGGGCTGAGGGTGCCAGAGCAGAACTACATGCACGCACACTCCACAGGTCAGGGAAGGGGGGCGAGGTACTTTCTCTGCCTGCACACTGCCACTACTTGTATTCCTACTAGTAATAATAATGCCTGGTGGCACCCCCAGTTGTTAAAAGAGAGACTCGTCCAGGGCAGAAGCCATATGTGCACCCCTGTAGATACGTGTCTGCACCCTGGAGGCAATGGGTAGCACTAAGTGCTTTACAAAACCTATCAGAAAACGTTATTTCAATTTAAACTTTTATTTTGCTTCAGGTAACCTTTAAAGGGATAAGCCATGTGGAAAAAAAGAGTTTCACGTACCTGGTGCTTCAACCAGCCTTCTGCAACTGTGACTGTCCTGTGCCCGTGACAGTCCTTTCCGATCCCCCGTTCTCCTGCTGCAGCTTAGTTTAGTTTTTTCACCAACTCAGAGTTGTCCTGTTCCTGAGCAGCCCTGACAACGTGTATTTTTGCTCATGGTGCCGTCCTGTGGCTGTTTAACTGCTGTTCCGGCGGAAGATGGCACCTTAACCACTTAAAAATCACAAATGAATCCCCCCCCACCCTTTCTACCCACCAACATTTATTTTATTATTTATTTATTTATTGTTTTTATAAAGCGCCAACATATTACGCAGCGCTGGACCTTAGACAGAGCTTTCACGGAAATTAACACTACTGCACCTTTTGAACTGGAACACCATGGCCAGCACTGTCAGATGTCAACAATTGGGATCCTCAGCTGCATCAGCCAATCACTGCAGGTTTCTTTCATGAAGAACTGAATCATCACTGCTGAGCCTTCACCTCCCTCTGCCCCCACCCTCCATGTTTCCTTAGGGATGACAGATGATTGCCATGTGTGACTGGTGGCGCCTTAGTATGGCATCCTCTGCTCTTGGCTTTCGGACATTATCCCCCCATCCTTCCGGAACCTATAAGAGCCAAAACCAATTCCGGGTACAACCCCCATTTGTACATAGCAAAATAAATGATTCTGATTATGATATTTACCTGGAAGTGAAGAGGGACGGCATGACTAAAAGTAAGTATCCACATGAGTGCACATGTGGCTCTTACTATGGTTAATTTCTGCCAGACCTCGTTCTTCAATACATTTTCTGTACTTTGCCTTAGTGCTTTCGGCTTCGTCTTTACTATTCAAATGTTCATGAGAGAAATGTGGATGTTTATTTTCATTCTTACTGTAAGCAAAGTGTAACCTTGCCAACATAATTAGAAGCATGAACAGCTCTCCAGCACTTGTTGGCATTTGAAACAGTAGATGTCAGTATGCAGCGTGTTGATATGTTGATATGAAATAATCCAGCTTTTAGTTCAGTCCCATGCTGCAGGCCAGTATAAACATTCTGGCAGATCACAGAAGTGGAAAAGGGTTTTTTTCCTACTCTCTGCAGTGTGTGTCTAACTATTCAAAGCTTTGATAAGCCTTCAGCACTTCAAGTAAACAAGAGGCTTGAAGTAGGAGCAAAACATGAAGCTAAATATCAATACTTTTTTATATGTGCTTGAGGTCTTTGGTTCTAGGCTTCCTTAGTGATTTTAAAGGGAACCTGAACTGTGGAGAATTGTTTAAAAGACAAACACATAATGTACTTGCAAATAAGTATTGCATACTTACATCCCCATCAGTTCCTCTCAGAAGCTCACCATTTTCTTCTAACAATGATAGTTCTGACAAGATTTTGTCCAGGTTTCCCTACGGCTTAAGAGAGTGATAACAGTGTGCTTACCCAAATGATCCAGGCGGTGGAGGAGGTAATCACCTACAGCTGCCACAGAATCCCAATGTCAAGCACACAAAGCAAATGCTCACCCCAAGACAGAAACCTGCCATTTAAATTGGTCCGCAGACAGCCTGTCAGCAGGACCGGATTTACCATAAGGCTTTGTAGGCATGTGCCTACAGGCACCTGATGATGGAAAGGTGGCTCCCTCCCCGAGCGCCTCCCTCCTTACTTGCCTATGCAGAGTCCTGAGCGGAGTGTATATGAGAGGTTACTAACCCTGCACTCGACATTCCACGGACAAGATCTCCCTTCAGTCAGGAGCACCTCTAGCTACTTAATATTGAGGGTACCTCTGGCTACCTATTACTTAGGGGCACCTCTAACTACTTAATACTGAGGGCACCTTTGGCTATTTAATACTAAGGGGGCACCTGTAGCCACCTATGATGTGTAAGGGAGAAGTGACAGCCAGCACACTTGTGGTTCAACGGGTGTTTGTAGGTTCATGGAGGGCGGAGTCTAGGGTGCCTGGATATATTTGCCTATAGGCTCCTGTGAGGTAAATCCGGGCCTGTCTGTCAGCCAATAAAAAGATGCAAATACTTGCACTTCTGTCTGCAATACCGAATCTAGCAATAGCTGAAAAAAATGGCCATAGACGCTTTTGCAGCACCTAGCATACAGGTCAGTGGTAAGGAAGGGGGATTTTGAAAGGTTTACCTGCAGGCAGTGCCCCCTGCTGGTCACATAATCAACAATTGTGTGCGACTGCGCTCTCTCTCCTGCCTATGGTTGTATTTTTCAGCTCTTGCTAGATTTGGTATTGCAGACACAGGTATTTGCTTTTTTTTATTGTCTGACAGGCTGTCTGCAGACCAGTTTAACCACTTGAGGACCGCCTTCAGCCGATGGGTGGCGGCAAAGGCTGGGCCTAAACGACCGCAATACGCCCATACGCACTTTTTTGTCACAAGTTAGCGGAAAATGACACTTTGTGAAAAAAAACTATTAAAATCAATTTCCGCTAACTTGTGAAAAAAAAAAAATCTTCCATGAACTCACCATACTCCGAACGGAATACCTTGGAATGTCTTCTTTCCAAAATGGGGTCATTTGTGGGGTTCCTATACTGCCCTGGCATTTTAGGGGCCCTAAACCGTGAGGAGTAGTCTTGAACTCAAATGTCGCAAAATGACCTGTGAAATCCTAAAGGTACTCATTGGACTTTGAGCCCCTTAGCGCAGTTAGGGTGCAAAAAAGTGCCACACATGTGGTATCGTCGTACTCAGGAGAAGTAGTATAATGTGTTTTGGGGTGTATTTTTACACATACCCATGCTGAGTGGGAGAAATATTTCTGTAAATGGACAATTGTGTGTAAAAAAAATCAAAAAATTGTCATTTACAGAGATATTTCTCCCACCCAGCATAGGTATGTGTAAAAATACACCTCAAAACACATTATACTACTTCTCCTGAGTACGGCAATACCACATGTGTGGCACTTTTTTGCAGCCTAACTGCGCTAAGGGGCCCAAAGTTCAATGAGCACCTTTAGGCTTTACAGGGGTGCTTACAATTAGGCACCCCCCAAAATGCCAGGACAGTAAACACACCCCACAAATGACCCCATTTTGGAAAGTAGACACTTCAAGGTATTCAGAGAGGAGCATAGTGAGTCCGTGGCAGATTTCATTTTTTTTTGTCGCAAGTTAGAAGAAATGGAAACGTTTTTTTTGTGTCATTTTCCGCTAACTTGTGACAAAAAATAAAATCTTCTATGAACTCACCATGCCTCTCATTGAATACTTTGGGATGTCTTCTTTCCAAAATGGGGTCATTTGGGGGGTATTTATACTATCCTGGAATTTTAGCACCTCATGAAACATGACAGGTGGTCAGAAAATGTGCATCACATTGGATAACATTGGAAGTATTGTCTCGCACTCACCAATGAATCAAACCCATATTCTTTAAGGGGAGTGCAACAGCTAAAAAGAGGGATGACGCCCTCTATGCAGTATTCAACAAGGAGGAAAGCTGGCACATCCAAAATCAATCTTTATTAGTTTCATGTAAAAATATGGCCATATTTTTACATGAAACGAATAAAGATTGATTTAGGATGTGCCAGCTTTCCTCCTTGTTGAATAGGTGGTCAGAAAAGTCAGAGATGCTTCAAAATGGGAAAATTCACTTTTGGCACCATAGTTTGTAAATGCTATAACTTTTACCCAAACCAATAAATATACACTGAATGGATTTTTTTTTTATCAAAGACATGTAGCACAATAAATTTGGACAAAAATGTATTCAGAAATTTTACTTTATTTGAAAAATGTCAGCACAGAAAGTAAAAAAAAAATCATTTTTTTGACAAAATTCATGTCTTTTTTGATGAATATAATAAAAACTAAAACTCGCAGCAGCACTCAAATAGCACCAAAAGAAAGCTGTATTAGTGACAAGAAAAGGAGGTAAAATTAATTTAGGTGGTAGGTTGTATGACCGAGCAATAAACCGTGAAAGCTGCAGTGGTCTGAATGGAGAAAAAGGCTCTGGTCCTTAAGGGGCGAAAAGACTGTGGTCCTCAAGTGCTTAAATGGCATGTTGCTGTCTTGCACCAGGGCAATAATGGGTAACAATCGTATTACACGTTGGTGCTGTAACTCTCAGAGATTCATGCCTCTTTCATTTTTATAAATGTTAAGCAATCAACATTGTCCTAGGCGACTTCGCTTGTCTTTCCCTCCAGCTGCACTGAACATCCATTTAGATATTTGACATGCGGCAAGCCAAAGGCTCCACAACACAGGTCAAGCCTACACACCTAGAAGTCGAGAGGTTCATTGGTTCTCAGAGTGTCCATGGTGATCGTTAACCCTAAGCTAGTCAGATACCTGTTGGTTGAGGCATTCTCTGAAAGTGGATCCAGAAGCAACCTGTTGAGGCTTTGTAAAGAAGAAGGACCTCATATCAGGCGGGGTTACTGTTGGCACCTCTTTGGCTATTAATGGCTCTTCCTGAACCACCATCCTGAAAATAAGAATACAGCATGTGTCTCAGATTGGCATAAACGTTCTGCATTTTGTCTCCCTCTGTGATTGGGGTAGCATCTCCACCATTTTCTGTTTGTACCAAGGTTCTAATAAGGTAGCCAACCAGTAGAGGTCTGTGTCCTTCATGGTTTTGATACGGGGGTCCTTCTGCAGACATGTCAACATGAACTGCCCCATTCTAATGAGGTTTGAGGGAGAGCACCTCTTTATGCTCCTGCTCATCCATAGCCTGCTCAAGGACACATCGCATGGCACGCTGCAGAAAAAAAAATACAACATGATGTCATGGATGCTGTCTTCACTGCGACTGATCTGATTAGCAGGAGTGCTCGGATACCCCTTTTCAAAATCCGAATTGATCCGGATCCGGATACCCAGATATCCGGATCGGATATCCGAATCTGAACTTTCAGATATCCGCGTTCATTCCGCAGTCAGACAGCAGAGGAGAAGACACTAGTGCACACTAACTGTCACACTGGCACTGCTCACAGCACAGCAGTTCTGTAGAAAGCTAACACAGTAGTACTACTACTCTAACAACTACTAGCACTGACTACAGTACTACAGTACTAACGACACAATAACACAGTAATCCTATCCCCTAATCCCTAACCTAACCTATACCTAAGACTAATAGCTGGCCAGCAGGCAGCTTCTGGCCTGGTCTGTGCACAGCACACACACAGACACATAGCAGCTGCCTGCAGCACACACTCTGACTGTCACACAAATGACATCAAGCTCAATTAATGATTTAACAATAGTGTAGTGATAATAGTGAAGGGGTTAATCACTGAACAGCTTTAGGTTTATAACTGTGTACAGCCCTTGCTAGGCCACCAGCACTGGAGCATGTCTCTCAGTGAGCATTCAGCAAGCTAAGACGATATGTCTCATCATGGCAGCCCTCCTTATTAAACAGGGGGGCTGGCCAGTGTTCTTTTCTGTGATTGGTTGCTAGGGCTTCTGCTGGGAGCCCTCTGATTGGCTCCAGGACGTCATCTCCTTAGTTACAGTATTTCGGACCCGGATATCCGCAATATCCGCGGATACCCGCCACGTCATGTGGCCAAATATCCGCAGATAGCTATCCGGATTTATTTTTTTTTAAAGATTTTTATTTAATTTTCAAAACAGACAAATAAACATGTATAGCCAATACAGGTGTATGACAATACCAATGCACAAAATATCACATGGGAGCTAAGAACATAACAGCTGTCACATTATAGATAAAGGATTATGAATTACCACCAGCTCATGCACTATAGAGGACCTGACTGTAGTAAAACATGAAGACTTTGCATATTTGGGCCGCAAGCCAGCGCGGCTAATGAAAGTACAGCCAAGCTGTTTGATTTAACTTATATATGTAATAGGTAAACAGATAGGCGCAGGTGGGGGTGCGCCCCTTCCAGATATATTCCACGAACGTCAGCCCTGGGCCCAGTGGGAACATACACCAGGAGCTGCCGCGCTATATTAGAAACACATGGGAGGGGTAGCATTTCCCACACCTAATGCCTTTACTCAAAATAACTAAAGTTGCTAGTATTGTATAGGGTGATCCAAATAATCCCTTGGTTTACATAGGTAGCCTGTGGCCTATGTATCTTGAGTAAGAAGAAAGTAAAGATAAAGGGAGGAAAGGAAGGTAGATATTAGAAAAATTAGAAGAGAAGATATAGAAGAAGAGTAAGATGTGTCAGGGGACCACCCCAAGTGCGAGCCCTCACCCCCAGAACGCTAAGGGGATAGGGAGTCAAGGCAACAAGATTGTGTTGCAAGGCCAGAGGTGGGCTCCCAGCCCGCTCCATCCCGTTCCCAAGCTGCTCCACCCAGCCTCCAAGTATGTCAAGGCTAATTCCGGTCGTTCATAAGGGACCGGTAACGATCAGACTCCTTAAATTCAAACCAGCCAAACCAAGTTTTCCAGAATTGTTCATGTTTTCCATGAAGGGTGGCGGTAAGGTCTTCCATATAGCTTATCTGATCTATTTCTTTCAACCACTCCAACACTGTGGGTGGGTCAGAAGATTTCCATTTTCTGGCTATCAAAGCTCTAGCTGCGTTGATTAAGTGTCTTGTAAGGGTTTTTTTATATTTGCGGATAGACCAGGTGTTATGGTGCAACAAAAAGAAAGCTGGTGAGTCAGGTGGATGAAAGTCTGTCATTGCATGCATCAAGTCCCTTATGCCAGACCAGTACCCTGTAAACCTACTGCAGGACCAGAATATGTGGAGCATAGTCCCTGTTTCTTGTTCACATCTCCAACAGAGAGGTGAAGTCCCTGGGAACATGAGGTGTAATCTAGACGGAGTGAGGTACCACCTTGTGAAAATTTTATACCCAGACTCTTGAGATTTAGAGGAGATGGAAGATTTGTGAGCAGGCCCGTTTTTAGCGCCGTGCGGTCCGTGCCGCCGCCCGGGGCGCTGTTGGGAGGTGGGCGCTGAAATGGAGGGGGGAGCCGGAGCTGCTGGGAGGGCAGCCCGACCTCTCCCTCCCTCTCCTGGGCCGCCCTCCGTGCTCCCCCCTCAGATGCAGAGCGCAGCAGCAGCAGCAGCAGCAGCCAGGGAGGAAGCGCTGTATACAACATACCTCCCTGCGTTCCAAGCGCTGCTCTCTCGCCGCCGGTCTCTTCCTCTCTGTCTATACGATGATGCGCACGCTGGTTCCGGCTAACAGGAACCAGCGTGTGCATCATCGTATAGGCAGAGAGGAAGAGACCGGCGGCGAGAGAGCAGCGCTTGGAACGCAGGAAGGTATGTTGTATACAGCGCTTCCTCCCTGGCTGCTGCTGCTGCGCTCTACATCTGAGGGGGGAGCACGGAGGGCGGCCCAGGAGAGGGAGGGAGAGGTCGGGTTGCCCTCCCCGCGGCTCCGGCTCCCCCCTCCATTATGGGGGACAGCTACCTATCTAACCTACGCTGGGGGGCACCTACCTATCTATCCTATACTGGGGGGCACCTACCTAATCTAACCTACCCTGGGGGGCAGCTACCTATCTAACCTATACTGGGGGGCACCTGTCTAATCTAGCCTATACTGGAAGGGGGGGGGGGGGCAGCTACCTAATCTAACCTACGCTGGGGGGCACCTACCTATCTATCCTATACTGGGGGGCACCTACCTAATCTAACCTATAGTGGGGGGCAGCTACCTAATCTAACCTACGCTGGGGGGCACCTACCTATCTAACCTACACTGGGGGGCACCTACCTAATCTAACCTACACTGGGGGGCACCTACCTAATCTAACCTACACTGGGGGGCACCTACTTAATCTAACCTACGCTGGGGGGCAGCTACCTAATCTAACCTATACTGGGGGGCAGCTACCTAATCTAACCTACACTGGGGGGCACCTACCTAATCTAACCTACACTGGGGGGCACCTACTTAATCTAACCTACGCTGGGGGGCAGCTACCTAATCTAACCTATACTGGGGGGCAGCTACCTAATCTAACGTATGCTGGGGGGCAGCTACCTAATCTAACCTATACTGGGGGGCACCTACCTAATCTAACCTATACTGGGGGGCAGCTACCCATCTAACCTATACTGGGGGGAACCTACCTATCTAACCTATGCTGGGGGCAACTATTCTGGCTACCTATATTAGAGGCACCCACCTAGCTAACCTGTACTGGGGCACCTACCTAACTAACTTATACCGGGGGCGCCTGCCTATCTAACCTATACTGGGGGCAACTATACTGGCTACCTATACTGGAGGCACCTACCTGGCTAACCTATAGCGGGGGCAACTATACTGGCTCACCTATGCCTGGCTACCTATACTGGGATACCTATTCTTGGCTACCTATATTGGGGGGACCTATACTAAGTGCAACTAGACCTGGCTAACCTATACTGCGGGCACCCATACCTTGCTTGGGGTGGGGGCGCAATTTTTACACACTCGCCCTGGGTGCATTTTAGCCTAGAAACTGCACTGTTTGTGAGAGAAAGTTAGGATTTTTCCCCATTGTTTGTCAGAGATAACCATGCCCAGGTCCTGCTCCCATTTCTCCCTGAGAGGCGAAGTGGGTGCTTCAGGATTATTTAAAAGTGAATACATAAATGTTACCATGCCTCGCATTTGGCCTTCCCCTTGACAAGTTTGCTCAAAGACCGTCAAAGGTCTAGAGTATTTAGCTTTGGGACCCTGAGATAGAATGTAGTGTCTGAATTGGAGCCAGGACCAGTGATCCAGATTTGGGGAGCTAAGGTCTTGTTTAAGCTGTTGTAAGGAGGTCCCTTCTCCCTCTGTAAAAAAGTTCTGCGCTCGTAGATTGGGGCGAGTGCGCCAGAGGGGGTAACTAGCGGAAGGGAGGCCAGGGGGGAAACCCGGGTTATCAAGAATAGGGAGTAGAGGCGAGGGCCAGGGCGAAATAATAGAGTCCTGCCTGAATTTCGCCAGTGTTTTGAGAGTATGGGAAATCAGTGATGCTTCTGGGTTCCCCATCTTAAACGAAGGGGCAAACCAGGGGGTGTACAAGAGACGTCCGTTCATTATCTCGTTTTCCATGTCTACCCATCTTTTAAAGCTAGAGTGTCTGTGCCAGTCTATAATTCTGATCATGATAGCAGCTACATGATAAAGGCGTGGGTTTGGGACTGCCATACCCCCTAGGTCCTTAGGGGCTGTCTGTAGGGAGTATTTAAGTCTGGGTTTACGACCATTCCATATGAATTTAGAGAATGTTTGTGTGACTGCTTTGAAATAATGGGCAGGAATAAATATTGGGAGTGTCTGAAATAAATATAATAGGCGGGGCATGATTGTCATTTTAATAATATTGGATCTGCCGAACCAGCAGTATTGTGGTTTGTTCCATAGGAGGAGGTCTTGTTTAATGCGTTCGTGGGAGGGGATAAAGTTGGCTGAGAACAGATCTCCTGGGTTTGGGGTAATCTGAACGCCTAGGTATTTCAATGCTTTGGTGGGCCATTTAAAAGGGAAATTGGACTGCAGTGTCGACTTCAGATCTTTGGGTATTAAGACCCCCAGAGCTTCACTTTTATCGTAATTAATGGACATGTTAGATAGTAATCCGTATCGTTTGAACTCCGCTAATAGATTTGGTAGGGAGATATGTGGGTTAGTGAGATAAAATAGGAGGTCATCTGCGTAAGCAGCTACTTTATGTGTTGAGGATGGGAAAGAGACACCTTTAATATCAGGATTATTGCGGATCATGCAGAGGAATGGCTCCAATGAAAGGGCGAAAATCATAGGGGATAGCGGGCAACCCTGTCTAGTTCCGTTATAGATAGTGAACGTCTCTGACAGCACCCCATTTGCTTTCACTCTAGCATATGGGCAAGAGTAGAGGGCCAACACCCTCTTAAGCATTTTAGTCCCGAGACCCAGATGACCCAGCGTAGATTCAATGAAGTCCCAATCCACCCTATCAAACGCTTTCTCAGCGTCCGTGGATAGTAGCAGTGTTGGGGTGGATCGGGACCTTACCCAGTGAAGGATGTCTATGGTACGGATGGTGTTATCCCTCGCCTCCCTCCCCGGTATAAATCCCACCTGATCGGGGTGGACTATTCCGTTTAAAAGCGGGGCCAGGCGGTTGGCTAACATTTTCGCATAAAGCTTGAGGTCCACATTTAGCAGCGATATTGGTCTATAGCTTTAACATTGGGAGGGGTCTTTGCCTGGCTTTGGTATGACGGAGATGTGTGATTCCAACATCTGGGCTGGAAACCAACCCTGATCTGCAGGGAGTTCAGTGATAGCATTAAATGCTTTTAGCATGAATGGCATCAGGAGGGGTTGAAATTTTTTATAATATTCAGGCGTGTAGCCGTCTGGGCCGGGGGCCTTGCCTGATGGTATCTGAGACATTGCAATATGTAGTTCATCTTCAGTAAAAGGCTCCTCTAGTTCTTTAGACTGGGTTTCAGATAAAGATGGCATACCCGACTGACGTATGTAGTCCATCATTTTGTCTTTAATTACTGCAGGGGAGGGTTTATCTATGTGTGGGGAGAGATTGTATAGATTAGAGTAATATTCTCGGAAAGCTCCAGAGATTTCTTCATATTTGTGTAAAATTTTAGATTGTTTATTTTTAATTCCCGCTATATAATTGGAAGTCTGTTGGGCCTTGAGGGATCTAGCTAGAATTGAGCTACATTTGTTTCCAAATTCGTAAAAGGTACGACGGCATCTTTCTGCCGCGTATTTAGCTTTATGAAACAATAGACGTTTGAGGGAGTCCCTATGTTTAGTGAGGTCAGATAAGATCTCAGGGGCGCATGACTGTTTATGTTGTATCTCTAGCTTTTTTATAGCGGCAAGGGTGTCTTGTATTTCTTTCTCCCTCTGCCGTTTTCTCCTGGCTCCCTCCCTAATTAACAGGCCACGAGCAAAGCATTTGTGGGTTTCCCATAGTATGAGTGGGGACACGTCTTCTCTATCATTAATCTGAAAAAATTCCTCCATATCTCTTTTAAATTTTTGGTAGAACGTTTTATCTTGGAGCAGAGAGCTATTAAGACGCCACGAGGCATTGCCCCTTCCACATTCCCCCAGAGCCAGGTCCACCGACACCGGGGCATGATCT
This sequence comes from Hyperolius riggenbachi, assembly GCF_040937935.1. Classification (NCBI taxonomy): domain Eukaryota; kingdom Metazoa; phylum Chordata; class Amphibia; order Anura; family Hyperoliidae; genus Hyperolius; species Hyperolius riggenbachi. The sequence continues at coordinate 240,790,513 of NC_090646.1, forward strand.
GATAAAGATATGTTACCAATTGTGGAGGAGGTCGCGATGGAGAGCAGATTATGGGAAATAAAAATATAGTCGATTCTAGAGTAGGAGGAATGTGGAAAAGAGAAAAATGTATAGTCTTTCTGGGAGGGGTTGTGTAGTCTCCAAACATCTAACAGTTGCATATCGTGAAGAAGGGACTTGCACTTGCGGAGGAGCTTTCGAGAGGTCGGGGGTTTTTGAGAGGAGGAATCCAATATGGGGTCTAAAGCTATGTTGAGATCCCCGCCAATAATAATACTACCCTCAGCAAACGTGTTAAGTTTAGATAGAAAGGCTTGGAAAAATGTGACCTGCTGTGTATTAGGGGCGTAAAAAGAGCCAACTGTGATTTTCTGATTATAGACCAGGCCTTTAATTATATTGAAGCGTCCCAGTGGGTCACTATATTCTGCCTGTAGGGAGAAGGGGGTATCTCTGGATACCAGTATGGCTGTTCCTTTTGTTTTGGATTCCTGGGGGGAGCTATAATAAGCCTGTTTATAATACTTATTAAATAACTTGGGAGGCTTGGGGCCTTTGAAATGAGTTTCTTGCAAAAGGATAAAATTGGCTCTATCTTTGTGGCACATATTTAGAATAGAGGCCCTCTTTTCTGGTACATTTAGTCCCCTGGCGTTAAGGGTAAGCAATCTAAGTGACTGCTGGAATGCGAGCCAGCGTAGGATGGACCCCCCGACACACCGTAGAGAAAAGAGCAGGAAAGAGAGACAAATAAGGAATGAGAGATAGACAGGAATACAGAAAGATTAGACATAGAGTCAGACGTGTAAGGAACCACGTCAAAATCAGAGGTAATGTACAGACAGTACAAGATTTACCTGTGCGCCACATGGTGGCGTCAAGAACAGAGTGCATAAACACTTCAAGTGGGAAACTCTGGGTTTCCACTTAAAATGGCGCTAGCTGCGGGGTAATGAAATCCACACCTAAGAGGGGCGAGTATTTCAGAGCCCCCGGAGCACCCGCATGCATGTTAACATAAGCAATAGTAGCGAATAAAACTGTAACAGTCAAAAAGAACCTGATCGAGTTCACTTGGTAACAAGAAGAGTGATGTTTAGCTACTCAACGGCAATGACGTGCAGAGCCGCCTCCCCAGCCACCCCCCCCCCCCATTATTAGTTAGGGTATTTGTAGCGTTGATATTCAGTACTGGCATAATAACCCATTAACCCGATCAAGTCCCGTCCCCCTCGCCCTCCCCCCGGGGCTAGGTGCCGTGTGCCACGCCCCCCAAGCCAGCGGCCCCCCCAGGGCGCAAAAATTTACACCCAGAGGGAACCTGCCGGGAGGGGGGCGCGGCGGCCTGTCATTGCGGCCGGGGGGGGGGGGGGCTCGGGGGAGCGCAAAGGACATCCCTCAGCACCCCACCACGCCCCCAGGGCCAGCTAATGATGCGTTACGCAGGGGGTATCCTTCTAAATAAGTTATGATTGTTAGAGCAGGTGAGGGGAGAGGCCCCCGGTGAGGCCCCCAGCGACACAGAGCCACCGCACCAAGTCCCATCCAGGTGGATCATGCCCTAGGATATATCCACTTTCTTAGTGAGAGTAGAAGAGGTCAGGAGATTATTGGAGACTGTGGCGGGCGTCCCCGCGTCCCCGCAGACCCCACCCAGCGCCCCATCCATGCCCCCCGCCCGCACCCCCCACACCCCCCCCCCTCCATGCATAGTATTACAGCAAACTCCGCGGGGTGGACGGCCGAGCCGACCCCCCCCCCCGGCCCACCGCACGCGAGAGCAAATACCAACGCGTCCAGTGGAAAGAGCGGAGGGAGGACCCCAGCCCCCCCCCCAACCCCAACAAAAACACACGGCCCCCCAGCATCACATATCCAGCACAGCCCATGTCTGAAGTCATATCAGTTGGGGAACACAAGGGCCTGCCGTGTGTAGCACACATGAGTTAAAATACATCACAATCGACTTTGGGTGTTATCACGGTCATCCTGTGGGCGAGGCGGGGAAATTTAAACGAACAGGCTTCTGGCAATAAGCGGGAGCGGGATACTGGGCATATACGGGAGCGGGGCCCTGTCCAAGGGTGTCTACGGAGTGGGCATTTTGACTTGGCGGGGTAGCTGCTGTTTAAGTACAATGGCAAAGATCCAGAGAGTCAGTTCAGAGTTGCCTGATTTGAAGTGTCCCTGCCATTGGCGGGCCGATATAGACCTGGCGCAGCGAACAGCCAGTGTAGAGGGGATATGGGAATAGCGGGGCACATCTGAGTAGGCCGAGATGGCCACGTTCAATGGGGGGACACCCACGCGGGATCCGCCTCAGGCTAAGGGGGTAGAGCGGGGAATGGCGGGGCAGACGGGCAGACGGTCCGCATAGGAAGCGGCCCGGGGCACCACCGTTCAGTATTACTCACTTGGTTTTAGCGACGGGGCCCCCGTTTTTTCTGCGGGCGAATTAGGTCCATAGAGTCTGGGTCCCATTCGGGTAGCACCACAGAAGACATGGAGAAGGCCTTGTACAGGTCCGGAAGCTCTGAAGGGTGACGGAGGATAAAGGTTTTGGTGCCGTGCTTCATGACCAGTTGAAAGGGGAATCCCCAATAGTAAGTTGCTCCGAGGTTCTGTAGGGCTTGTATCAGAGGCTTCAGGGCCCGGCGCTGATTTAGCGTGGAGGGGGCCAGGTCCTGGAACAGATTGATCGGCGCGCCCTGCCAGGTAATAGAATCTGCGTCACGTGCGGCCTTCATGATGCTATCCTTTTCTGTGTAGTTGTGGAGCCTGCAAATTATGTCCCTTGGCTGTTCATGTTCCTCAGGTAACGCTCTCAGGGCCCTGTGCGCCCTGTCGAACTTCAGCCTTTGCTCTGTAGGACGGTTCAGAAGGCTATTGAATATGGCGTGTAGTGTAGCGGTAATATCCTCCATTGGAACTGATTCCGGGATGCCGCGTACTCTAATATTATTACGGCGGTCTCTGTTCTGTACGTCCTCCATTTGTGAGCGCATGGTGCGATTGTATAGAAGTTGCTTCTCCTTCGCTTCTTTTAACTGCGCCACCTCAGCCTGCAATGTCGCAAGACCGCTCTCCACTGTGGTCACTCTATCGGATAGGCCTGTGATATCCGTGTGGATGGCAGCAATCTCCGCCTTCGTGGATGTGACTATCCGCTCCGTTTGCTCATCGAGGTCCTGCTTAGTGGGGAGCCCTCGGAGGTATTTCCATATGTCCTCGAGATTGCATAGGGCCGCCGGGCCGGCTTTAAAGGAGGTGGATGTCTGCGTTGCGGGTGGCGTGGTGTCCGCCATATTGGAAGTCTCCGTAGCCGGGGCTAAGGCCTGAAAGTAGCGGGTTACCGGTCTCTGAGCTGGAGTTGGAGGGCACCGTTCGGTAGCTGACGCTTTTTTGTCACCCTTCATACCACTTTAGGCAAGAAAAATCAGGTTTCTTTGCAGAATTCGCTGTCTGTAAGCATGCGGGGCCGGGAGCTCAGCTCACACACGTCCTCACTCCTCCATGGTTGGCTCCGCCCCCCGCTATCCGGATTTTTAAAAAAATCTGGAATCTGAATCCGATTCGGATAGCGTAAAAAAGTTCGGATCCGGATATCCGGAATCGGGATGAGCATCCCTGCTGATTAGTGGTCTCCTTGAAAAGACACATCAGTCTACAGAAATTTCATATGAGGACCCATCACCTCGAATAAAAATACTGTCCTACTAACAAGTGCACAGAAGTACTAATTCACTGCACGTTGCTGCTGGTACAGATGATCCAACATAAGCAACAATGAATTCCATCTGGTGGGGCTGTCACAAATGAGGTGTCTAACAGGCATTTTGTATTGCTGCAGAATCTCAGAAAGGTGAGCCACAGCCGCGTAGGATTGTCAAAAGTGGGCAGCAACTTTCCAGGCCTGCTTCAGGTTGTCCTTGAATCCAGGGTACTTGAAACGTTGCACAATGAGATTTAGTACATGTGCCATGCAAGACATGTGAGTCATTTTGCCATTTTCAGTGTAGACAACAGACTGGTACTGTTGTCACCCACAACTCTCTGAAAACACTGAGGCTGTGTGGGGTCAGCCACTCATTGGCCTGTGTCTGCAGAGCACTCAGAAGTGCAGGTCTGATGGGACTTTTGCCTCCAGGCACAAATATTCACAATCCGCAGCACAGCATGACACTGTCCTACCTGCATAGTAGTACACTGGGGAGCTTTGCTGGGCACAGAGGAAAAGGAGGACTCAGCCAAGAGATAGACAGCAGAGGAAGGAGGAGGAGGAGAAAAAGAGGCTGACCTGCACGTAGCCGTGGTAGCACCACCAACTCTACTTTACGACCTTGCAGTCCTTCTTTCCCCACAATCACCACCATGTTTACCCAGTGGGCTGTGAAGGTTATGTACCTTCCTTGGCCGTGTTCTGAAGACCAGGTGTCCGTGGTCAGATAGACCTTAGCCCCAACACTGTGTGCCAGAGATTTGTTCACTGCCGCCACACATGCTGGTACAGGTCCGGGAATACCCATCTGCAAAAAGTATCTTATTCCAGGTACCTTACACCTAGATGCTGCAATGCAGACACATTTTGAAGGCCTCAGATTCAACCAGCTGGTATTGCAAAAGCTGGTGGGCTAGTAGTTCTGACAAGCAAGTTGTCAGACATTGGGCAAGGGGTTACCTGGCAACATCATTTTTTCCCCTCAAGCATCTGAGTAATAAAACACTGACTCTGTGGCAATGACCATGAAGCGGGCAGGCTGGAAGGCCGAGTGGAGGATAGATGAGAACTAGGCAGAGGAGGAGTGGAGGAGGAGGAAAGAGGAACACAAGGAGACTGGGTTGTGCTTTGATAGCTTCTTTATTTAAGGGCCTCCTGCCACAGGCCTTTTAAACTGTCAGCAGCACATACAGAAGTATTTCCATACTAATGAGCTTTGTTGAGCGGTCTAGTACTGCTAGAAGTAACCAAGAGTGGTGTCTTGCTGACCCTAGGTGACAGCAGACTCTCCCTGTATTTTTTTCTTCTTCTTCCCTGTCAAATCCATATAAAATAATATAATTCTTGGCATAAAGTACTGCCCAAAGAAAGCCTAGTTTTTCCCGCAAAAAAATAATGTATAGATCATTTCAGTGTGATTATTAGTGATAAAGTTATTACCGAATGAATGGGAAGAGCTTTTGAAGGGGAAAAAACCTGTGGTAGAGAAGTGGTTAAAATTTCAAAGGAAAAAAATTAAATGACGGTAAATGACAGTTAGTTAATGAAGAAAAACCCACCGACTGTAGCGGGTAATAGCAAAGCCCCCTTACATGCTAAAAACAACAATTTTGCTGGATATGTTAAAAAGAACAGTGGGAAAAAATAATATTTTCCTATTTTTTTAAACTTTCTTTTTTTTATGTTTAGAGGGTGGGAAATGTAAAAAGAAAAATGATGTGGGGTCCCCCTACCAAGCATATTTAACCCCTTGTCCCCCATGCAGGCTGGGATAGCCAAAATGTGGAGCCCCGGCCAACTGGGGCTTTGCACCCTGAGCTGTACCATGGTATGGGGGACCAAGCCTTCCCCTTCCCAATCGATGGACAAGGGGCTCATCCCCACCTCCGGTGCCCCAAGAGGAGGTGGGGGTGACGACTCCCTGGGGGGTTTTCATGGTGGCATCTGGGAGACCCCTTTAAGAAGGGGAGCACAGATGACCAGCCGCCTCCCAGGAGAAATGAGTATAGGAGAACTAAGTACCCCTTACCCATTTCCACAAAGGGTTACATGAAATAAAAACACAACAACGAGAAAAGTATTTTAATGTTCTTAATTATTCTTTGTGGAAATGGGTCTCCCGGGAGGGGGGCAGGCATGTTAAAGAGGACTCCCAGATGCCACCAGGAACCCCTCCCCAGGTAGTCATCGCCCCATGGATTGGACAAGGGGGGAGGGGAAGGCTTGGCCGACCCTCTCCCCCTGAGCCCCCCCATACCATGGACCATGTGGGCTGGTATAGCTCAGGATGCGAAGCCCCAGTCAGCCAGGGCTCCGCATTCTGGCTATCCCAACCTGCATGGGGACAAGGGGTTAAATGTCTTTGGGAGGGGGACCCCACTTTGTTTTTGTTTTTTTAATTTCCCACCAACTTTTGTTTTATGTTCAGAGGGTGAGAAATTTAAAAAAAAAACACATGACCACTCCAAGTATCAAGCATAGAATTGATGAGTGTACCAACAACATCTTTCCGTGCTGTGATGTCTTCACACAAGTCCAAGCAACCAGTCTCAGGGCCCGTTTCCACTAGAGCGAATCTGCATGCGTTTCCTGCATGCAGATTCGCATAGACAATACAAGTGGATGGGCCTGTTTCCACTTGTCAGGATTTCTGAGCGTTTTTCTGTGCAGAAAAAATTTGCACGGTAGACCCGCAGAATTCGCATACCTCATACCGATATGCGAATTGCATACAATGTATTCAATAGGAAATTTGCATGCGTTTTCGTATGCGAATTTTACTGCAAATTTGCGAGCGTTTTCGCATAAAAGCACACAGGCACTGACATGGTTACATTGACATACTTACTAACATATGCGAAAACGCCCGTGAATTTGTGGTAAAATTCTCATACGCGTGCAATTTCGTTTTGCGTTTTCCGCGACTAACTCGCACCGCACAAGTGGAAACGGGCCCTCACAGTAAGGGCTCATTTCCATCATGTGCAGATTAAAAACCAAAAATGTCTGTCTTTTTCAAGCATATATTATGCATTTCCATGGGACCACCAGATGCAGGCACTCGAGCAATGCCACCTGCCCCTCCACTATGCAAATGAGTTAATTGGGCAATACATATTCTCATGCTATCTTCAATGCATATAGTCCATGGGCACTGAGACAAAGTTTGAGGGAGGAGAAAGACAAGAAAGTTAATAATAAATACATCAAGTACCACCTGGCTGGGTCCCCTCTGTTCCACGGTCCTGTAGCAGCTGCTATGGCTATTGCTATGCACCTCTAAATGTTAATGTTACTTAACGTAACAGATATGTAATGCAAGCAAAACTTTACCGTGCATTTGTTGGTATGTGCCAGTAAGTGAAATATTTGTTTTTGGGCTGAATCGTGGTTGCCCTGGATTTTAATGAATCTCCAGACCCCCACCTAGATAATTCTAAGGGTGAGTCCAACTTCACTGGTATAAAAAAAAAAAAGTGTTGTAAACCTAAACCGGGTACAATTATTTAAAATAAACACATGATGTACCTGTAAATTAATATTCCATTCTTACCTCGCTGTCAGTTCCTCTCAGAAACTCATAATTTTCTTCTAACAGTAATTCCTTTCAGTTCTGACACTATCTTGTCAGACTTGTCTCTCAAGAAGTATAAAGCCATAGAGCCCATTTTCACTATACCAGTTGCTGTCAGTTATAACTGACAGCACAACTGATGTGCAAGGTAATGTCCATGTTTCCCTGTGCTTCAAGCAATATTACTGGTTAACAAAGAATTCCATTGATCACAGTGGACAAACAGGATACGGGAGAGGAGAAAGAGATTGATAAGCAGACTACATGAAAGGTAAGTATGACCTGTGTATGTTTATTTTGAAATCACAACTAGGTCCACTATTTTTGCAATGCTCTTTCCTAGGTCTAAGACCTCATATAAATATGTTTATTTTGACTTTTATTTTTCAGTTTAGATTTGCTTTCTGGACATAAATGCATAAAACCAGCAAGTACAGTATGTAAGAAACCAGTATGTAAGAAATGCAAGAATAACATGTACATACTAACAAGATAATTAATTACCTATAAAGTAATTATGCCAATGTCCACATTCATACCTCTAGGGATTAGGGTGTGAAATGATTGATTATATCCATTTTGTTTCACGCCTAAACATATCCCTGAGTATATTAGAATTTCTCCAGAGCACGTATTCTGCAGTAGGTTAGAGTGAAATCCCAATCTGACAAACAGCTTAATGTAACTAAATGTTATTGAAAATTATCTTTTTTATTTCAGTTTGCATGATATCTTAAAAGACTGGACAGATCAAATATTAATTTTTCCAAGTTAAACATAAGTACCTTTTAGTAATCCCCATAACGTTCTGAAAGCCCAGTAGTACACCCAGAGGCGTAGCTAGGATTTTCAGCGCCCGGGGACAAAGACTATTAATGCGCCCCCCCAAAGTCCGCGCCAAAAAGGGGCGTGGTCACATAATAAATGTGGGCGTGGTTATGGGTGGAGCCAAATGTATATGGAGGTTAGCAGGCTCACGCTCACCCACCCTCCCTCAGTATGTACCTTCCAGCATGTTCCAAGACAAATTCAGCAATCATGAGCCCCCCCCATCAAGACAAATTCAGCAATCATGAGGCCCCCAACATAACCAACTCAGCAATCATGAGGCCCCCAACAAGAAAAATTTAGCAATCATGAGGCCCCCAACAAGACAAATTCAGCAATCATGAGGCCCCCAACAAATCATGAGGCCCCCAACAAGACAAATTCAGTAACCATGAGGCCCCCAAAAAGACAAATTCAGCAGTCATGAGTCACATAAATAGACAGCATTTCACATAAATAGGTAGAATGCCCCCTTAATATGGTAGACACCTCTCACCTGGCAGCAGTTCTCCAAAATACACTCAATCTGACGTGGTTCCCCAAAAATAGGTAGCCCCAGGTCTATAGTTGTCCCCAGAATAGGTGGCCAGCAGTATAGATGTCCCCAGAATAGGTGGCCAGCGATATAGATGTCCCCAGAACAGGTAGCCAGGGGTAGAGATGTCCACAGAACAGGTAGCCAGGGGTATATGTGCCCAGTATATGTAGGCAGGGGTATGTGTGCCCAGTATATGTAGCCAGAGGTATATGTGCCCAGTATATGTAGCCAGTGGTATATATGCCCAGTATATGTAGCCAGGAGAATAATATGTGCCCAGTATATATAGTCAGGCGTATATGTGCCCAGTATACGTAGCCAGGGGTATATATGCCCAGTATATGTAGCCAGGGGTATATATGCCCAGTATATGTAGCCAGGGGGTATATATGCCCAGTCCACGTAGCCAGGGGGTATATATGCCCAGTATATGTAGCCAGGGGTATATATGCCCAATATATGTAGGCAGGGGGTATATATGCCCAGTATATATAGGCAGGGGTATATATGCCCAGTATATGTAGCCAGGGGTATATATGCCAAGTATATGTAGCCAGGGGTATATATGCCAAGTATATGTAGCCAGGGGGTATATATGCCCAGTATATGTAGCCAGGCGTATATATGCCCAGTATATGTAGCCAGGGGTATATATGCCCAGTATATGTAGCCAGGGGGTATATATGCCCAGTCCACGTAGCCAGGGGGTATATATGCCCAGTATATGTAGCCAGGGGTATATATGCCCAGTATATGTAGGCAGGGGTATATATGCCCAGTATATGTAGGCAGGGGTATATGTGCCCAGAGTAGGTAGCCAGGGGTATATGTGCCCAGAGTAGGTAGCCAGGGGTATATGTGCCCAGAGTAGGTAGCCAGGGGTATATGTGCCCAGAGTAGGTAGCCAGGGGTATAGGTGCCCAGAGTAGGTAGCCAGGGGTATAGGTGCCCAGGGTAGGTAGCCAGGGGTATATGCCCAGTATATGTAGTTAGGGGTATATGTGCCCAATATATGTAGGCAGGGGTATATGTGCCCAGAGTAGGTAGCCAGGGGTATATGTGCCCAGAGCAGGTAGCCAGGGGTATATGCCCAGTATATGTAGTTAGGGGTATATGTGCCCATTATATGTAGGCAGGGGTATATGTGCCCAGAGTAGGTAGCCAGGGTTATATGTGGCCAGAGTAGGTAGCCAGGGGTATATGCCCAGTATATGTAGTTACGGGTATATGTGCCCAATATATGTAGGCAGGGGTATATGTGCCCAGAGTAGGTAGCCAGGGGTATATGTGCCCAGAGTAGGTAGCCAGGGGTATATGCCCAGTATATGTAGTTACGGGTATATGTGCCCAATATATGTAGGCAGGGGTATATGTGCCCAGAGTAGGTAGCCAGGGGTATATGTGCCCAGAGTAGGTAGCCAGGGGTATATGTGCCCAGAGTAGGTAGCCAGGGGTATATGTGCCCAGAGTAGGTAGCCAGTAGCCAGGGGTAAGGTATATGTGCCCAGAGTAGGTAGCCAGGGGTATATGTGCCCAGAGTAGGTAGCCAGAGGTATAGGTGCCCAGAGTAGGTAGCCAGGTCAGCCAGGTGTCCCCCTCCCCAGCAGGAGGGGAGCAGCGCAGAGAAGAGCTGCTCTCTCTCCCTCGCTGTCCCCTCCAATGTCTGTCCGGTGGCTGGCAGCGGCGGGCGGAACTTACCTCCGTCTCGTCGCAGCGCCGGATGGATCTGCCGCTACTCTGGTCTGGTCCAGACCAGAGCAGCGGCTGCGCACCCGAACTTCCGGCCGGCGCTGGAGCGAGACGGAGGTGAGTTCCGCCCGCCGCTGCCAGCCACCGGACAGACATTGGAGGGGACAGCGAGGGAGAGAGAGAGCACCTAAGGTGAGGGAAGGAGGGGGGAGATGGCCCCCCTTCCCCACCGTCCGCACAGCTCTCTCTCTCTCTCTTCTCTGCGCTGCTCCCCTCACCCCCCGCAAGAAAAAAAAATAAAACTGAAGCTCAGCTGGGCGCCCTTGGGGACCCGGCGCCCCGGGGCACTTGTCCTACCCCGACCCCCCCTAGCTCCGCGCCTGAGTACACCACACTGTAATTTTCCTTTTTCTGCATGTGTACCACCAGTGTAAGCTACTGCAATCTAGCCACCCACTGTGGGAAAGCTGCTATACCACAATCTCAGCACCACCCTCTTCGGTAAAACTTCTAACTTGCCACCACCTGTCTAATTTGGGAATGCCGTTTTGTTAAAACTGGAGTCTCGCTGCCAGGGCCGTGCAGAGGGTCCTTAAGTGGATGGTGCTCAAATTTCAAAAGCCCCCCCCCCCTCTTCCACACGCACACATACATACAGTCACAAAAGCGCTTGCCCCATTCAATGGTATGGAGTCAGTCGGACCTGTCACCGGTGGCCGCACAGTCCCCCCTCCTCGTTTCTGGCTATGGGGTATTGGTTGTCATGTGGGTGCTGAATGGAGATGCTGGGTGCCATGTAGGTTCTGGGTGTGGGTACTGGGTGTCATGTTGGTTTCGGCTATGGGTAGGTATCGAGTGTCATGCGGGGTTTGATTGCAAGTACTTAGTGCCATGTGAGATGTGGGTGCTTGTACTGGGTATCATGTGGGTGCTGGGTGCAGGTACTGGGTGTGACATGGGTGCGAATACTTGGTGCCATGGCTGTACCGGGTGCTGGCTATGGGTGAGCTTTGGGTGTCACGTGGGTTTTGAATGCAGATACTTTGGGCACAGTATCTGGTTAAGTGGGTGCTTGGTGCAGGTAGTGGGGGCCATGTGAAAGCTGTGTGAAGGTGTGAGTACTAGGTGCAATGTCAGGCATTTCAAACTGAAATCTATTGGAATTCTATCCTGGTAAAAAATGTTCTAAAAACGCATCAGATAGATCATCAGATGCATTTCTTATCTGTCTGCTGCCAATCTGACGAGTGTATGGGCACCTTTAGTCGTGGAGAGGGCTGTTATCTGACTTTTATTATCTCAACTGTAAGTGAACTGTTCACTTTTTCTCTGCTAGAGGAGTGGTCATTACTTCACAGACTGCTCTGAAAGACTCATTTTGAATGCTGAGTGTTGTGTAATCTGCACATATTATAGAATGATGCAATGTTAGAAAAAACACTATATACCTGAAAATAAAAGTATGAGAATATTTTCTTTGCTGCTAATCTTCTAGTAATTATTCATAGTACACAACCAATTCACTATATCATATTTTTTTTTTCGCTTCAGTGTCTTTTTAACGTAACAGATATGCAAGCAAAACTTTACCGTGCATTTGTTGGTATGTGCCAATAAGTGAAATATTTGGTTTTGGGCTGAATCGTGGTTGCCCTGGATTTGAATGAATCTCCAGACGCCCACCTAGATAATTCTAAGGGTTAGTCCAACTTCCCTAGTAAAAAAAAAAACTGTTGTAAATTAAAAAAGTGCATACTGGCATGGATGGCAAAATGTTTACATTAAGGGAAAATCTGTGACTCAGACAGAAGGGATTATTCCTTCTTCTCCTAGTTCACCACTCATACTCAAGTACTGACCCTGTATTTGTCCCTCAGGATCAGTTCCAGAGGATCAGTTCCAGAGGAGACAAGCATAGGAAATACTACTTTTTTAGATCAAGCACCAGTATATTTGACAATTGTATGGAATAGTATAAGAAAAAGAGAGAACACCAAGAGCCCAATATAGTGTAGTATGTACTGGTAATGTATAATTGGAAGAGTAGTATTATTAATTTAATACTCACAAACCAGGGTTACCAATTAGGCAACCACTGTCAAAGCAGGTGGGGAGATTGTCCTGACCCCAGTCAGGAATAAAAAGTCGCTCTCTGTAGTAGAAGAAGGAAGGGCCCAACCCTCCACCAAGGGTGGACTTGATGTAGATAATAGGATAACAGAGGCGCCAACAGGATAAAAAACTCTAAAAGAACTTAAAAACCCATCTTGTTAATAGAGGAGGTAGTGGTGGACTTACCTCCTCCAAACAGAACATACGACTGTGGATTTTCAGTCAAAACAATTTTATTGGATATTCCAAATAAAGTGCAACACGTTTCGTGGGGTACAGACCCGCTTCATCAGGCAATAACGCAGATGCTGTTTACTCCTATCTGTTATAGCCTGATGAATCGGTTCTGCACTTTATTTGGAGTATCCAATAAAATTGTTTTGACTGAACATTCATAGTCGTATGTTCTGCTTGGAGGAGGTAAGTCCACCACTACCTCCTCTATTACCAAGATGGGTTTCTAAGTTTTTTTTGTGTTTTTTTATCCTGTTGGCGCCTCTATTATCCTATTATCTGTATGGAATAGTATGGAATTGTATGGAATAGATTTGAAACAAACTGCAGAGTCAGAGAATGGAGACAAGGCTCTGATTTTTTTAAAGGATTCCTGACCCAACTCTGGATTATTTAAAGAAAGCACAGAGATATGTTCTGTCTGCTGGTGTCATACCTTCATACTCTATCCGCTACCCTGCACACTCCCCCCAGTCCCCGTTATCCAGTCGCCCGTTATAGAAAAATAAACTTTTGAACAGGAAGAGGCAGGCTTCCGCCATCCACCAGTCCCACTCACGCCCCATTCTCACCCCTCTCTGCCCCACTAAGTTTTCTCCGAAGTGTTCAGCAATGTTGAAGAAATCCTGACCCCAGAAGTTTTTCTGGGGCCAGTACCATTTTTAATATGGAGGTGCCGGGTTTTGAAAGGAATTTTTATCACGCAAATACTGTAGATCGCCAGATGTCTTAAAGCAGACCCTGTGGGACATACTAAAGTGTGTGATCTGTTGTATCCATATTAAACACATCATAAGAAAATGTAAAGAATGTTGAAAAAAAAAACTGTCACTCGAGGCAAGAATTCCCATGACACTGAAGGAGGATCAAAGGGGGTCAAAAGAAGGCACAAAAGGGGGACAGAAAGAAGCAGAGGGAGACTGAAGGAGGCACATCAGGACAGAAGGAGGAACAGGGAAACTGAAAGAGGCACGGGGGGAGAAGGGCGCACAGGGAGACAGAAGGAGGCATAAAGAGTCACAGAAGGAGGCACAGGGGGACAGAGGGAGGCAGAGGTGGCACAGGGGGACTAAAGGAGGCACATGGAGACAAAAAGAGACACAAAGGAAGACAGAAGGAGGCACAGGGGGGCAGATGAACAAAACAGGAAGGGGTGGACTATTTTAGAATGCATCTGGGTCAATTTGGAGCTACATAATTTAAAAAATAAGCATTGTATTGTCATGTAATAAAGGATAGATCAGAAAATTAACCAAACCCTGCACACACCTATTTATTAATTACACATAGCCTAACAGTCTTGAGTGAGTACATGAAATCCATTCCCTGCCCTTCCCTTTCTCCTATTTCTTGCCAGCAGCCATGATTTTGCCCCAGGTGTGGATTTAGCCTGGTTTGATACAGCAGGGTTGGATAAGGACAGCAGAGTATGTCATGCTATTAAGAAATTACAACAGAGACAATACATCTGTAGCATGCAGCTAATCAGCTTCATAACCAGTTTAAAGAACCGCTATCATGAAACAAGTAGGCAGTTAAAATCTGAGAGAACTGACCGGTTTTGGGGCAGTCCATTTATTCATGGGGGATTCTCAGGGTTTTCTTTGTTTTCAACAACATTTCCTGAACAGCAGTTGCAAAGTCTAACTTTCAAAATAGTGTGCAAGTGAATAGGGAGTCTGGCTGTTATTTTGTCTAGCTATTTTGGCAGTTAAACTGCTGTTCGGGAAATGCTGTTGAAAAGAAAGAAATCCGGAGAATCCCTTATGAGGAGATGGGCTGGCCCAAAACCTGTCGGGTCTGTCAGATTTAAGCTGCCTACTTATTTCGCGATAGTGGTCCTTTAAAAGGACAAAGGAGTGTTATTCAATTAGAATTATGAGATTTGGAGAAGCACTTTCTTTAAACGACCAGGACACCTAGATCCCTTTTGATTGGGTCTAAAAAAAATCATTCAACAAGGCTCAAGCTAATTGGGACCTAGAACTTTTAACAACATGGGGGTTTTGCTTTGCTGGGCTGGGGGCTTTCCTTTGCTGGGCTGGGGCCCGGGGGCTTTGCTTTGCTGGGCTGGGGGCTTTGCTTTGCTGGGCTAGGGCCCAGGGGCTTTGCTGGGCTGGGGGCTTTGCTTTGCTGGTCTGGGGCCCAGGGCTTTGCTTTGCTGGGTACAGGGCTTTGCTGGGTGGGAGGGCTGGTTGCAGCGCTACAGACCTCAGATTGCAGTGACTGGGGAAGGCAGAGCAGGACGCTTATTACCTGTTACACCTCCCATGCAGGAAGTGACGTGTACGGGTAGTGTGCACCCTGCTTTGCCTTCCCCAATCGCAGTGATACATGAGAGGCAGGAGCAGGGACCGGCACACTGCGGGGGGGGGGTGGAAATGGGAGGCTGCATTATAGTGCGGCGCCGGTGCCACGGCAACTAGCACCAGCGTAATTTTTAAACAGCAAGAGGCCCACTGGGGCACCCAAACAGAATATATCCGGGGCACCAGGGCAACAGGTTCAAGGGGGGGGGGTGCCCAGGATCAAACCCCCCAGCAACGTGCCTGCCTAACCCTATTCTCTAATCTTATTCAATACTTCTGTTCCTTTGTCTTAATTCTGGGGTCAAATCTATGCACCAGTTGTCCTTAAAGTACCACTGACCCTCTTCCCCCTCCACCCTCTTCCCCTTCCACATTTAATATTGCTTTATTACTAGTGATGCGACTAGCACACAGCACCAGCCTCTACCCTCCTGTGCCCCCTGTAACTCCCGTTCTGCTCAGTCAAAGTCTTTGACTGAGGCAGAACATTGATTATGATTGGGGAGGAAGTAACAGTTCTTTCTCCCCTCTGTGCATTCTTAACACGCCCCCTCCACCTGCCACTTTAGTTCTGTATGTGTTTCACTGCACACAGCGCGCAGGGGAGCTGCGCTGTGCGTGGACTTGTGATAATTTGGGTTGGATATTCTTCCGACCTCAATTAACATGAGCCCACACACATTGCAACTCCCCTGCGCACTGTGTGCAGTGAAACAAATATGTAACTAAATCGGCAGGTGGAGGGGGTGGAGTTAAGGACACACAGAGGAGAGGAAGAACTGTCACTTCCTCACCGATCATATTTGTTATCAGAACGGGCGCACAGGGGGCGCTGGAGAGGAAAGGATGGTACTGTGCGCTGTGAAAAAGTCAAAGCGCCAGTAACAAAACAATTTTAAAGTATTTTAAGGCCAGATCTGAGGTACTTTAACAGAATACAGATTATCCTTGCCAGATGTATGATTTGGGTGCCAGCGCTCATTTACTACATAGCTAAGCAGAATTTAATTTAAATGTGTTCCTAATGTATATACTGTAGACAATAGTTGGTGCCGAGTGTTGGCATCTAAATCCTACACCTATTGCTAATTTACATCAACTCCCAAGGTGACTGCTTTCTCCATGTGGCCATAATTCTGTAAATTTCCAGTAAAAGACTCCCACCCCTTTTAATTGTCACTAATGGAGGTTTCTGTGAGGATTCATATTATAGATATGTTATGTCAATACCTATTTGTCACAGGAGCCCTAGTGGTCAGACCGCCAATGGCCTTCCCTACGGTGCCAGCGCACGGATCGTGCGAACTCTGGTCGCAGTTAATGCGCAGGAACCGTTGGGAATTAGCCGCAGGCAAACCAGAAGGGAGCCTGTGAGATACGGGTAATAACAACTCACACACGATTCAGGGTATAACTGCCACCACCACGGGTAGGGGCCTGTGGACCCGACTGCCTGACTGATCCTGCGAATAAAAATGGTTAAAACACGCTGTATTCTGTCTAGCCAAAAACAACCAATAGTAACGTCTCTTCAGAGGTCTGGTTCAGTTGTGTGCGTGCTGAATAGTAGGGTAGCTAGAACAACAACTGACGATAGCGTCGGTTTATTGAAAGCAATATAAATAATTAATATATACAGACAATTATTAAAATCAACAATTATTAAAACAGTAATAGCCAGTATAAAAAAATAAAAGGGAGAAAATACTTAGGGTTTGTGGAAATATGTCCTTTTGTGGGAAGAATCATAAAGTCCAAGCAAAACGGTTTCAAGTTCTGCAAAGTTCTTTGTTCCAGAGATACATTCAAAGTTCAGCAAGTTTTAAAATCCAAACAAAATGGAGGATGTCCTTTGTTTCAATTCAGACAAGATGGCCACCAACCATGTGTCCTCTGGCTGGCAGCATGCTCTCAGGAAGATGGAATGGGAGGACTAATTTTCCCGGGCAGCTCATTCACTTTTAATGGAGCTGAGTTCAGAGGCGGGCTTCCAGAGTCGGCCCCCAGGCTGGACTATGGTAATCACATCTGGGGCAGGGGCCTCCACAAGCCCTCATAACCCTGACACTTCTCTAGACAGACCTGCGCGGCCGGCACACAAATAATAATTACATATTCTCGATCCCTAGAACCTACCGATTAATATGATATCAAACTTGGGCATGTTTGCATGCCCGGTTAAAAAACGGTGGAATTCCCAGAGTTCTGGTTATGCCAGTGGCCCAAATTTAATATCAAAATACTCACAAGATCCGGACCAGCAGAATGATATAACTTTCACATTTCTCACCAGAACGGTATTGCTTAAACATGCTCAAAATCCTAAACTCCATGCTTTCTTATTCTGCCTATATGGCTCCGGCCAGTCTAGGGCAAAGCAGGTTTTTGAATAGCCCCCTGCTGTGAGCTCATCCTGTCTTTTCCCAAAAGGCAGAGTGGGCTCTTTGCTGGCTAATTAACATCTAGGTGTCACCTGGTTCTCAGAACAGAAAAGGGAATTCATGCCTCCATGTTATTCTGCCTTCCACAGGGAATATGTCCAAGCTAATTAACACCTCCCCCCAGGCTCTTACTCAGTTAAGACAAATCCCCCAGCTGTTCCTAGGCAGAGGGAGACTGCTTTGGCTCACAGGGGAACAGATCTCTGGATTTAGAACAACACAAAAATGTCATTGTCGGATCGCTTGCACGACTGCTCAGATCCGACAGGGAGCGAGCAGGAAAGCGACTGTGAATTCTCTAGATTCACCTGCGTTTCTCACGGCTATTCCGTGACACTATTTAACATTTTGAAAAAAAAATGGAAATTTACATTTTCAGCTTTCAAATATCAAACAGATGGGGAAAAAAATAACAAATAAACACTCACTTCAGCCACGCACTAGACTCAATACTAATTTCCATCCCTGACCTCTAAAATGTGTTTCTATGCTTTACATTAAAGAGCCACTAAAGCAAATTAGCCCGCGGATGTTCCTCTCTCTAGTGTCTGACGCTACTTCCAGTTAGTGTTGGGCGAACAGTGTTCGCCACTGTTCGGGTTCTGCAGAACATCACCCTGTTCGGGTGATGTTCGAGTTCGGCCGAACACCTGACGGTGCTCGGCCAAACCGTTCGGCCACATGGCCGAACTAAGAGCGCATGG
Source organism: Hyperolius riggenbachi (assembly GCF_040937935.1). Taxonomy (NCBI): domain Eukaryota; kingdom Metazoa; phylum Chordata; class Amphibia; order Anura; family Hyperoliidae; genus Hyperolius; species Hyperolius riggenbachi. Next base: position 240,808,660 of record NC_090646.1, read on the forward strand.
CCGAACGTTCCCCGAACGTTCGGCTAGCGCTGTGATTGGCCGAACGGGTCACGTGGTTCGGGCCCGAACGCGCTCTGATTGGCCGAACGGTCACGTGGTTCGGGTAAATAAATACCCGAACCACGTCATATCTCCGCCATTTCTCTGTGGGTTTAGCTTTGGGTAGGCAGGCAGGGTAGTTCGCTCTCCAGCCACGCTAGCCAGGGTCCCCCCCAGTCATTGTGTGTCGCTGCTGGGAACAGTAGTACACCGCTCGCTCAGCCACACTATATATATAGCATTGTTTACTGCCACTGTGTACCTCGCTCAGCCACGCTATATATAGCATTGTGTTTTCTGACACTCTGTGTACACGGCTTAGCCTGGCTATATAGCATTGTGTGTACTGCCACTGTGCACCTCGCTCAGCCACGCTATATATAGCATTGTGTTTTCTGACACTCTGTGTACACGGCTTAGCCTGACTATATAGCATTGTGTGTACTGCCACTGTGCACCTCGCTCAGCCACGCTATATATAGCATTGTGTTTACTGCCACTCTGTGTACACCGCTCAGCCAGACTATATACCATTGTTTACTGACACTCTGTGTACACCGCTCAGCCAGACTATATACCATTCTTTACTGACACTCTGTGTACACGGCTCAGCCTGACTATATAGCATTGTGTGTACTGCCACTGTGCACCTCGCTCAGGCACAATATATATAGCATTGTGTTTTCTGACACTCTGTGTACACGGCTTAGCCTGACTATATAGCATTGTGTGTACTGCCACTGTGCACCTCGCTCAGCCACGCTATATATAGCATTGTGTTTACTGCCACTCTGTGTACACCGCTCAGCCAGACTATATACCATTGTTTACTGACACTCTGTGTACACCGCTCAGCCAGACAATATACCATTGTTTACTGACACTCTGTGTACACGGCTCAGCCTGACTATATAGCATTGTGTGTACTGCCACTGTGCACCTCGCTCAGCCATGCTATATATAGCATTGTGTTTACTGCCACTCTGTGTACACCGCTCAGCCAGACTATATACCATTGTTTACTGACACTCTGTGTACACCGCTCAGCCAGACTATATACCATTGTTTACTGACACTCTGTGTACACGGCTCAGCCTGACTATATAGCATTGTGTGTACTGCCACTGTGCACCTCGCTCAGCCACGCTATATATAGCATTGTGTTTTCTGACACTCTGTGTACACGGCTAAGCCTGACTATATAGCATTGTGTGTACTGCCACTGTGCACCTCGCTCAGCCACGCTATATATAGCATTGTGTTTACTGCCACTCTGTGTACACCGCTCAGCCAGACTATATACCATTGTTTACTGACACTCTGTGTACACCGCTCAGCCAGACAATATACCATTGTTTACTGACACTCTGTGTACACGGCTCAGCCTGACTATATAGCATTGTGTGTACTGCCACTGTGTACCTCGCTCAGCCACGCTATATATAGCATTGTTTACTGACACTCTGTGCACACGGGTCAGCCAGACTATATAGCATTGTGTGTACTGCCACTCTGTGTACACCGCTCAGCCAGACTATATAGCATTGTGTGTACTGCCACTCTGTGTACACCGCTCAGCCAGACTATATAGCATTGTGTGTACTGCCACTCTGTGTACACCGCTCAGCCAGACTATATAGCATTGTGTGTACTGCCACTCTGTGTACACCGCTCAGCCAGACTATATAGCATTGTGTGTACTGCCACTCTGTGTACACCGCTCAGCCAGACTATATACCATTGTTTACTGACACTCTGTGTACACCGCTCAGCCAGACTATATACCATTGTTTACTGACACTGCGTATACACCGCTCAGCCAGGCTATATAGCATTGTGTGTACTGCCACTGTGTACCTCGCTCAGCCACGCTATATATAGCATTGTTTACTGACACTCTGTGTACACGGCTCAGCCAGACTATATAGCATTGTGTGTACTGCCACTCTGTGTACACCGCTCAGCCAGACTATATAGCATTGTGTGTACTGCCACTCTGTGTACACCGCTCAGCCAGACTATATAGCATTGTGTTTACTTCCACTCTGTGTCTGCTGGGCCTGGGAACAGTAGTACACCGCTCACCTGCCACTGTATAGCATTGTGCTCTGTGTCGCTGCTGGGAATAGTGGTACACCGCTCACCCGCCACTGTATAGCATTGTGCTCTGTGTCGCTGCTGGGAATAGTGGTACTGTATAGCATTTCTGTACTGCCACTGTACTGCTGCCAGTCAGCGTGTACTGTAAGGATAAGTGAAATGAGGAAGAAATCCGGTGAAAGAGGAAGGGGCAAGGGAAGAGGTGTTTCCCCTGACGGTTCACGTACAGGCCACAGGGGAGCACCCAAGAAAACCCACTCAATACCGCCCATGTTGTCCAGGACAACAACCCTCACAGATCCAAAAGAACAGGACCAGATAATTACTTGGATGACCTCTCAAGCGTCCAGCAGTGGGTTAAGCAGCACCAGCACATCACGCACGAGGTCCGAGTCCTCAGCCAGTTACAAGGAGCCAGTGGGCACAAAGCTGACACAACCGGCAGCGACACCACGCACACAACTGCCAGATAACCAGTCCGATGAATTACCTCAGGACACAATGGGGTATTCGCAGGAGCTATTCCCAGCCCAACAAACTTCCACCTTTCAAAGGTCAATGGAGGAACAGCCAGAATTGTTGTGCCCGGATTCACAACTATTAACTGTGGGAAATGCACCGCGCACTGAAATACAAGGCGAGTCCGAGGAGGACTTTGAAACCCAAATCCCAGAGCAAGTTGGGCAGGAGGGGTTGCAATTGCAGGAGGTCGGCCGACAAGATCTGGAAGACGACGTTAGAGTGAGCTGCGCAGAGGTTGTTCTGGGGAGCTCTACTCCACGGCGGCGGCCCCCCACAATGACATATGACGAGTTTGAGGAGATGGAAGAGGAGGGTATGGACAATGTGGACATAGACCCAGATTTTGTTTGTGAATGAGAACATCGCCGTCGTAGCAGCAGCACAGATGAGTCTGTTGAAGAACCCACTGCTGCACGAGTTCGCCTTGTGCCACAAGGTAGGCGGCGCACAATTTCAGGCACCACAAGCGTGGAAGTTCAAGTGAGAGGCAAAAGAGGAGCAAACAGAAATCGCCAGCAAGGAGGCAGGTGCTCCAAAGTCTGGGCTTTCTTTGAAGACTGCACTGAGGATGTTACCATGGCGATTTGCAAGGTGTGCAAGACCCGCCTGAGCAGGGGAAAAAGTATTAACAACCTCTCCACCACCAGCATGAGCCGCCACATGCTATCCAAACATCCCACTCTGTGGGCAAACGCGGCAGGACAGGGTACCAGCAACACTGCCTCCCTTGGGTTCACCAGACTCACCACCAGACCCGCCTCAGCAGCAGCAGTAGCCCAGCCATTGCGTGGTTCACAACATTCACAAACATCAGACGACGCTGACACTGTCACTTTCCGGAGTAGTGCTCTTGAGGTCTCCCAGTCTTCATCAAACACAACAACCAACAGCCCTTCCGTGTGCAGCGCTACGGTTCAGTTGTCTGTGTCGGAGATGTTTGAGCGCAAGAGGAAATTGCCAGCAAATGACCCCCGGGCCGTAGCAGTAACAGCCAGCATAGCCAAGCTTCTGGCCTGCGAAATGCTGCCATATCGAGTGGTGGAGACAAACAGCTTCAAGGGCATGATGTCAGTGGCCATCCCACGTTACGTGGTTCCCAGCCGCTACCACTTTGCGCGCTCTGCAGTGCCTGAGTTGCATGAGCACGTGGTCAGCAAAATAACCCGAAGCTTGAAGAATGCCGTTGCCTGCAAGGTTCACCTCACCACTGACACTTGGACGAGTGCGTTCGGACAGGGTCGATACATCTCCCTTACCGCGCACTGGGTGAACCTTGTGGAGCCTGGCAGCGATTCCTCACCTGCTACGGCGCGGGTGTTGCCCACGCCGCAAACAGTTGCACCGCCGTCCCTCCCACTGGATAACAACAGCAGCACCTACCTCTCTGACTCCTTCTCCTCCAACGCATCTCAAAGCTGTACCTCTTTCGGAAACGCTAACCCAGCAGCAGTAGGATCGTGGAAGCAGTGCAGCACAGCTGTTGGCATGCGTCAGCAAGCGTTGCTGAAGCTGATCTGCCTTGGGGATAAGCAGCACACAGGGGAGGAAATTTGGAAGGGAATAAAGGAACAGACGGATTTGTGGCTGGCACCGCTGGACCTGAAACCGGGCATGGTTGTGTGTGATAATGGGAGTAATCTCATTCGCGCTTTAAGGTTGGCTAAGCTGACACACATCCCTTGCCTGGCGCACGTGATGAACCTAGTAGTTCAGCGGTTCCTGAGGACATAACCAGGCGTGGCCGATCTTCTGTTGAAGGTGCGTCGAGTGGCCAAACATTGTAGAAATTCCAGTACTGCTTCGGGGGCACTCGCCAAGATGCAGGAGCGCTTCAATCTCCCCCACCATCGCTTGCTGTGTGATGTCCCTACGCGCTGGAATTCTACGCTGCACATGCTAGCACGCTTTTGTGAGCAGAAGAGTGCAGTGGTCCAGTACATGACGGCGCAGTACCGAGGCGCATCCGGACAGCTGCCAAGCTTCTGTGGATCCGATTGGGCCAACATGTTGGACCTCTGCCAAGTCCTCCAAAATTTTGAGCAATCCACGTTGCTTGTGAGCAGTGACAACTCTTCAGTCAGCATTACCATACCACTGCTGTGTTTACTGAAGAGGTCAATGTTGAAAATCAAGGAAACAGCTGTCATGACGCAACTGGGGGAATCTGAAGGAGAAAACGATCAGCGTGATGGTACCAACATCAGGCCATCCGCCTCAGGGAACGCTGGCCCCAGCAGCTATGACGAAGAAGAGGAGGAGGAACAGCTGGAGTTGGAGCAGGAATTTCATGCCACCACTGACGAGGGCCAGAGCGGTGCACGTTGGACTTCCACAATTCAGCGCGAATGGTCAGCAGAAGCAGACCAGGAGGAAGGTGACGACTATGATGCATCACAACAACTATCACAACGCTCACAAGAGGATGATGAGGATTCTGGTAGGACTCTGGCACACATGGCTCAATTCATGCTAGACTGCATTTAACGCGACCCACGCATTGTGCGCATTCTGGACAACACCAATTACTGGGTTTATACCCTTCTGGATCCACGGTACAAACACAATGTTCCAAAACTGCTTGAAGAAAGAGTCAGACAGGTCAAAATGGAAGAATACCAGCAGGCCCTTGTGGAGACTTTAGAGAGGAGATTGACATTCTCCCCCTCCTCTAGCCAGTTGTACGCCGACAGACTGACTTCCGCAAACCCAGGACGACCAGGAGGGCAGCAAACAACGCAAGCCGCAGCTAGTGCCCAAAAGGGAATGGTATCGGCAGTGTCCTTGGAGTGGGAAAATTTTCTGACACCCATGCAGCAGCAGCCCACTGAACAGCAAGCGTGCAGATCCACCTCCAACACCGATCGCCTGGAGAAGATGGTCAAGGACTACATGTCAGATGACGTAGCTGTGTCGAACAATCCATCTGCACCCTTCAACTATTGGGTATCGAAGCTAGACACCTGGCACGAACTGGCAATGTACGCAATAGAGGTGCTGGCTTGCCCGGCAGCCAGCGTTATGTCGGAACGCTGTTTCAGTGCTGCCGGAGGCATCGTCACAGATCGGCGTATCCGCCTCTCCACAGAAAATGCAGACCGTCTGACTCAAATTAAAATGAATCAATCCTGGATTGGAAATGACTACGCAACACTCCAGGACCCCAACCAAGTAACATGACCAATGAACATCTGGGATGGTGTAGCGTTTCCGGTCCCTGTTTATTGAACCTCTCATCTGTATTACATTTATGACTGCATGGCGGCAAAAAGCATTGCTGCTATATCCGCACGCTTTTTGTCCTCATGCAAGGCCTGGGTTGTTGTGTCTCAAAAAGCATGGCCTTCTCCTCCTGCGCCTGCTCCTGTTCCATCACGTGTGCTGCTGCTGCTGCTGGGTTAGCGTTGCCGGTCCCTGTTTATGGAACCTCTTATCTTTATTACATTTATGACTGCATGGCGGTACAAAGCATGCTATCCGCACGCTTCTTGTCCTCATGCAAGGCCTGGGTTGTTGTGTCTCACAAAGCGTGGCCTTCTCCTCCTGCGCCTCCTCCTGTTCCATCACGTCTGCTGCTGCTGGGTTAGCGTTGCCGCGTGGTCCCTGTTTATTGAACCACTTATCTTTATTACATTTATGACTGCATGGCGGTACAAAGCATGCTATCCGCACGCTTCTTGTCCTCATGCAAGGCCTGGGTTGTTGTGTCTCACAAAGCGTGGCCTTCTCCTCCTGCGCCTCCTCCTGTTCCATCACGTCTGCTGCTGCTGGGTTAGCGTTGCCGCGTGGTCCCTGTTTATTGAACCACTTATCTTTATTACATTTATGACTGCATGGCGGTACCTCATGCAAGGCCTGGGTTGTTGTGTCTCACAAAGCGTGGCCTTCTCCTCCTGCGCCTCCTCCTGTTCCATCACGTCTGCTGCTGCTGGGTTAGCGTTGCCGCGTGGTCCCTGTTTATTGAACCACTTATCTTTATTACATTTATGACTGCATGGCGGTACCTCATGCAAGGCCTGGGTTGTTGTGTCTCACAAAGCGTGGCCTTCTCCTCCTGCGCCTCCTCCTGTTCCATCACGTCTGCTGCTGCTGGGTTAGCGTTGCCGCGTGGTCCCTGTTTATTGAACCACTTATCTTTATTACATTTATGACTGCATGGCGGTACCTCATGCAAGGCCTGGGTTGTTGTGTCTCACAAAGCGTGGCCTTCTCCTCCTGCGCCTCCTCCTGTTCCATCACGTCTGCTGCTGCTGGGTTAGCGTTGCCGCGTGGTCCCTGTTTATTGAACCACTTATCTTTATTACATTTATGACTGCATGGCGGTACAAAGCATGCTATCCGCACGCTTCTTGTCCTCATGCAAGGCCTGGGTTGTTGTGTCTCACAAAGCGTGGCCTTCTCCTCCTGCGCCTCCTCCTGTTCCATCACGTCTGCTGCTGCTGGGTTAGCGTTGCCGCGTGGTCCCTGTTTATTGAACCACTTATCTTTATTACATTTATGACTGCATGGCGGTACAAAGCATGCTATCCGCACGCTTCTTGTCCTCATGCAAGGCCTGGGTTGTTGTGTCTCACAAAGCGTGGCCTTCTCCTCCTGCGCCACCCTCCTCCTGTTCCATCACGTGTGCTGCTGCTGGGTTAGCGTTACCGGTCCCTTTTCCTGGAACCTCTTATATGTATTACATTTATGACTGCATGCCGACAAAAAGCATGTTACCTGTGCAAAGAAAACAGACATTTCCCGCATTTAAAAGACAGTTTTCCCTTTGAAACTTTAAAATCGATTTTCTCAAAAACTATAAGCTCTTTTTGCTAAAAAATTTTTTCCTCTTGTACCCACTCCCAAGGTGCACATACCCTGTAAATTTGGGGTATGTAGCATGTAAGGAGGCTTTACAAAGCACAAAAGTTCGGGTCCCCATTGACTTCCATTATGTTCGGAGTTCGGGTCGAACACCCGAACATCGCGGCCATGTTCGGCCTGTTCGGCCCGAACCCGAACATCTAGATGTTCGCCCAACACTACTTCCAGTATAAATAGGAAGTAGCCTATAAACCAAAAAGACACCTTAAACTGGTTGCTTAGCTGTCAAGCTAAAGCGATATACAGTATGTCATACAAATAAGCACTTCCACTCTCAAATAAAGTGAAAATTCAATACAAAGTTTATTAGGGACATGTCCCTTTAAAAACAATTAAAACACAATACAATAAAATCCCTCACAACCACCTGCCTGTTAGCAGATTCCCTGCAGCATTTATGAAAACAATGATACCAAACAATACAATAATTGTGCAAACCGGGTAGGTCAATAATCTAAAGTGCTATGTGCTATAAATAGTGCAAAAACTGCCAAGTGTTGTAAACTGTAACAACAATGGACCTGGTGAGTGCAAAATGATGGTGTCCTAGCTGAAAAAGTGTCCAAGTGATGATTGGCCAAAGCGGCTAAAGTGTCATGTGCAAACTACAACTAAAAAAGATGTATGAAATTTCATCACACAATGAATTAATACAGTGGGTGCATTGTAGCAAGGACTTACCCGTGTCAGTGTGCTGCAGGGAAGAGGGAAGGCAGGTGGTTGTGAGGGATTTTATTGTATTGTGTTTTAATTGTTTTTAAAGGGACATGTCCCTAATAAACTTTGTATTGAAATTTCACTTTATTTGAGAGTGGAAGTGCTTATTTCTATGACATATATCGCTTTAGCTTGACAGCTAAGCAACCAGTTTAAGGTGTCTTTTTGGTTTATGTGTATGGTGAATCACCTTATGGTTATACCAATGATTTGATTACCTTGCTCGAGTTTTGTTTTGCTTTAAATAGGAAG